>NC_133025.1:61116666-61420583 GCF_048771995.1 Taeniopygia guttata
GTTGGCATCATTCAGAAATAGTTTTCAATGTGAGCAATCATGTTAAAATTATGAATTTTTAACTCAATGTTTAATTTCAATGATCTCAAAGTACTAGTAAGACTGGTGTTTCCACCTTTCCAGTTCAGCTCTGCATAGATTCAACAACACTCATTTTGCAGTTTATGGGTGCCTTTTATCCTCAAAAGGCTTTTCAAATATTTAACCATATTTAATGCTTTGGCATAACCCAGACCTAGGTATGAAACCATCAGAGTTCACAGCACTTGTAAATTGGACAAAGTCACAAAAAGGTGACTACTTGTTAGTGTTTATCTTGTAGAGAATTATTTCAGCAGGACAATACTGTTAATGTCAAAATGTACATGATGAGACCAACCTTATAGTTAAAGAATTCCAGCTTCTAGTGTTTTTGTTATCCTGCTGTTTCTTTTTTTTTTTTAGAGGTGGAAAAATTGTTGGAGGAACATGGGTGTAAATTGCTCTAGTCTGAAAAGTGAGTGGAAGTAGGAGCAGAATTAACATTCAATTGCCACAGCTGCCCTTGAATAAAGTATCTCGAAGTCCTTCAGAGAAACTTGTTTCTGGTGAACCCAGCTGGCAATTAAAATGGAAGTGCTGGAGTGAAGAAGGAACTGGGGAAAAGGACAGGTAGTGCAGCTCTGCATTCTTGTTTTATTAGTATGTGAAGAAAAAAGAGATACTTGCCTGGTATACAGCGTGACCTGCCCCTGTTTTGTCCCCTCACTTAGTTATTGCAGTTAGCTCAAGAAATATCCTACTTGTTCCTCGTGGTTTCCTTATTAATTTGGTATAGTACTTTGAGCATTTCCTTTGCCCTCCTAAGAGAGTAGGGATTTTCCTGAATGGGTCAGTACACACCTACTCACAGCTGCAGGGAAATTTCAGTCCTTTGGGGCCACCTGTGGCTGTGCTAAATGTAGGAACAAACCCAGGATTTGCCAAGCACTGAGTTAGTTTTTCTATTAGTTGTTTACACCTATCTCAAATAGACTGTCTCTGGGTCTGAAAAAAAGATTGCTTAGGAAAGCACCTCAATACACACATAATATGCCCCATTCTCATAATTTACCTTTATGTAATCAGAAGCATGTGCATTCATTCAGAACAGAGTTATCCGAAGTAGAGCCAAGCTGATAGGAGAAACCAGCCTATTGCATTTGGGATGTTACCTTTTCTTAAAGAGAGGACTTTGCCTAATAAAATTGCTACTGTGTAGCTGAAAATGATGCTTTTGGAAGACTTTCAGCAAGGTTGCTGCCTCTTTGATTTCTATTTGTACTGAGATCTTCCGAATGCCTGCAATAACCCTCTATTTTTCCCTGATTGGGAACATTCTGGTTGTGTTCCACTAGATGGCTTCGGGGAAAGCAGTTTTGCAGGGAGCAGAAACATGCAGCTCTTGGCATCCAGGGAAAACCTGTCTGGGATTTTTGTCTTCTTTTTTTTTTACAAGTTCACTCTCTATGTCATGCAACTGAGCCAAAAAGTCATGATCAGTGGGGTGGGAGAACTGCCTTGTTGGAGACTGCAGCAAATCCAGCATGCTGATCCTTTTGATCCTGGTTTCATTGTGAGTGCCAAGACTGGAGGTTTATCCTTATCGTGGGTCCCTGGAACATGCAGATGTGAAAATTCTAGTCCCTCCTTGCTTGTTATCTGTGGCTGTGATTTAGACAGCAAGTGTGTGTCCTGGGGTAGGGCCTGGCAGTGTGGAGGCAGACTGATTTATTAAAAAATATGGATATTGATCTAGTACCGATATCCAACTGTGAGGGACAAAAACTCTCTAGCAGTTTAAGGTTAGAAAGTGCGTGTTTATTGTGTGTGGGATCGCTCCCAAATCCACACCGCATCTTCCAGGTGATTACAGAGCCCTTTTATCCATACAAGTATTGAATACCCAAAATACAAATACACATTCATCATTTTTGTACATCCTAATAATTTCAAAAGCTATTAAGCATGCGTAGTTTGCTCCTTGAAATGGGTCAGTGTGCCTTTCATGGGGAGGGGTCCCAAAATGAGGAAGTAAATGAAGTTTTGCTCCTTCTGACCTTTCTACCTTTTCAATATGACAAATGAACTCTTGGTAGAACTCCCATTCCTTGTCTTCAATTGGTTTCAGAACAGAGGAGCCCCACAATTGTCTTATGTTCCTGAAAGCTATTTGTCAGTTTCTATATTCTTCATTATAAACCCAGGTAACTAAACATTGTGCTGACAAGCAATCAATTATTAGTTAACTACTAACTCCTAACTTCATCAAGGCCTACTCATTTATTAATTAACTCTAGTAAGCTTATCTCTAACTAAAATCTTAGCTCCTCTAAAATCTCTAAATTCCTTAAAATTTACGTTTCAAGGCAAGGGGTGAACTGGACTGGTGTGTGCACTGGTGACAGAGATGCTCATGCTCCAGCAGTGGCATTTCCCTCTGAGACCTCCTGCTGTCACTTCACCTAACACACTCTTCTAGCCCAGCCGTATAAATTCAGTGTCTCAAGAGCCTATTTTTACCCCAATATACCTTTTTGGAGTTGTCAACAAGCAAGGGTTCTGTATGGTCAACTCCTGCATTACTCTGTATCCCCTGCCATTTAAGAACATCTTTCCTGTAATTCTTAAGGAAGTCCTCACCCTCCTGTGAAGATATTCTTTCTTAGGTTACAAATCAATATCTATCTTTAGGAAAGAAAATACAAGTTGTAATTCAACTCTAATTTTAAGTCAGTATTCTAAGGAATAGCTGTGTTTATATATGGGACTCTGTTTACTTGCAGTAACATTGTGAAGAAGCAGAAATTCTAATTGACACATTCACAGTGGCATGTTTAGTATTTGTGTCAGCCCTAGAGATGTCAGAACCACATTTATACACAGGATTGACTTAGTCCTTCTCCTCAAGCCCTTGACCATCTCATACCATTCAACTCTTCAGCTGAGAACTGTGAGTTCTCAGTCATCAGGAGGTGAAAATGAATGGGCCATAAAGGGAAGGGGTGTTATAGCTTGGAGACTTGGTTTTCTTTCCTAGCTTCCTCAAGGCATCCATTGAACTACTCTGAAAATCTCTGAACCTCACTTTGCTTCAGCTGCTCCATCTATATGCACTTGTCTCTTAAACCCCTTCAAAATCAGGTCTAAGCATTGTCTAGGCATGGGCTGTTGATGCTGAACACACAGTGATGCCGCTAAACTCCAAAATAATTTTGTTCATCTTACCAGTTCATCTTGGAATTACTGGCAGGGTAGATCTGTGTATCCCATGACTAATTTACAATAACTGGAACTGAAACATGTACAAATTGTTACTTTCCCAGCTCTGGTTCCCAAAGATGCTAAATGCAGAATGACCAAACCAACATTTCAGATCAATTCATCAGCAGCAAAAAGGTGGGGAGCTAAAGTGCTCTTGTCCATTATGCAGAGACAGTAACTAGCAGCAAAAAGTCACCTTTAACCACTGTAATTAACCACTGCCCAGGCAACAATCTGACTTTGTGTAAGTCTCAATTCTCTTGTGCAGAGGAGCTGAGCAGCACAGTGCACCCCTGCCAGAGGAGTCTCCCCAGGTTGGCATGGAGGGTGAGTAGCTCTGAGCTGCTCCCATGGATGGGAACCAAGAGAAGCATCTGCACTAATTCCTGCTGATTGCCTCCTAGCATCGATGGCTCTGCATGGGCTGCTCAAAAAAGCCACCTTCAAAAGTCAGCTCCGCCAGAAAAAAAAAAAAAAATCCAGAGCACTAAGGACACCCAAACACGAAATCTATATTCACTGGCCAACAGCAGTCACCCTTAGATCACCCCCACCTCTTCTCGTTTCTCATGTGTCACAGGCAATTAAGGGGCTGGGCAAAGCTTGGTGCTCTGGCAGTGGTTTTTCTGCTGCCTGTGTTTTTCCCTCCTTGTGCACAGGGGACTGCTGTGGGAGAGATGGGAATGCAGTCAGAAGCTGCACAAAGTAAATCAAAGAATACTGCCAGGGCAGCCAGTTTTCTCTTCACTTGTTGCAGCTCTGTGAGCAGAACCATAATTGCTGTGTATATGTGGAAAAGAAATACTACAAAAAAACCTACCGTGATAAAATAATGGCAGAAAATTCAGAGCTGATATTGGCAATCCTGCCCTCCCTGTGCAGTTCAGAGAGCCAGGCTAGCTCAGGTAGCACTGGGGGACCGCAGCCACACAATGAAGTGCAAACGCTCTCTCAGCACACGCCTGCTGTTTGGAGAATCTCCACCCAAACGCTTGCATACTGAGCAGTTAAATTTGACAAGCAGCTTTCGTTCCTATTTCTGTGTTGCTTTTCATCAGCTTAGTGTATATCCCTCTTGTTAGTGTACTGTCATGTTCTGATAACTTCATTTCTTTATCCTGACTCTCCCCTTCTTCTGCTTCCAAGCGCTGTTTCCCAAATTCCTTCTCAATAGATCTTGTAGCACTAGAGAAATGCTTTAAATTCCATTGGACTCTGCTGCTCTCTGCTCACCAAAGAAGCATCTGAACAGATTCTTTCTTGTATCAGCTACTGAAGTTTGTTTATTCTGCACCAAAAGGAGGGGAAAACAGAAATGAGCAGGATTTTTCCATGTCTTCTGAAAAAGTTTAGTTTGAATATCAATCTCATGCAATTTTGTCCTAATTTATCTGAGACTGTAAGTCCTACTTTTGCTTATTTGTGACGTTACTAATTCTCAATATGGGCTGCAGTAAGACCGATAGTGTAAGAACCTGAATTCTCTACAGTAAAATTTGTAGCTTATCATATTCAGTAATAAGAAAGTAAGTTGTAAAGTTTAAACAATTTCTCTAAACTCATAGTAAAATAAAGTTATGGTGGAAGATCATAAAACACATGAAGATAATTCAATATTTAATATCTTCAATCCTGCTGGACCAAATTTATTCATGAGGTTTAGATTTAAATACCATCCTGTCTCAGGCAGGACAAGTCAACTCTTTTCCTGTGACAGAATATATAGAATGGTGGAAGAATCTTTCCAATCTAAATGAATTTGAAGCTTTGCAAGAACATAATTACCATGTACGCAGCCATGTGCATTTGGTCCAAGATCAATTTCCCAGAGTAGGTGAAAATTTGTGGATTAACACACAGACATGCAGACTGCTACAAAGATCTCTGCGAACAACTTGTTTCCTTCTCAAAGTGCAAACAAGCTATAAAAAAGAACAGTTCAGGGTCAAAGAAATCAAACAATGTTAATGTCAAGATGGACAAAAGTATCTGCAAGGAGATACTTAAGTTAAAACAATAGAAAACATTTCTGTGTGACTTCATGTCTTCATGATTAAGTTTGCTTCCAACAAAACTCTAAGACCAGTGTGAACTGATTAAGAGAAGTTCTATTTGGAATTTATAAAACAACTTAATTGTAATCAGCATTTCAGTCTGTTTCTTGACTGAAGAATTAGTAAAATTCATCTAGTCTGTTCATGTTGCAATCAAATGGCAAAATGTGACCAAATACCACCCACACATAAAGGAGGGCAAGGAAAACTTCTGAATGTTCCGACCAGAAGAGTAGAGTTTAATGTAGAGTTTTGGGGAAGGGGAAATGAAAGTACTGATAATCACCTCAAAATTGTAAATAACCTCCTTGTAAGCAGATGTCAGTTAAGCAGAGATTATTGATCTAATCAGAAAAATAATTGTTACTTTAAAGACTTCTTTGGGATTAAAAAATAAGGAGGAAAAAAGCAAATAAGTTTAGGTAAAAGTTTTCAGAGAAAAATTCAATGCTTCCATTTTTGATTCCAGGAGAGAGAAGTTATAGGCCACACAAAAAAAAATTGTACTTGAAAACAAATTTCTTGTTGAAAACTTGCTTTGTTTTTTTTTTTTTTCTTTAGAGTTCCTAGCTACTTTGGTGGAAATAGCTATATTCTAATTATGTGAAACAGTAAAAAACCCCAAAATTTTGACAGCATAAAAAAATACTCAAAGATGTTGATGTACAAAAAGCTATATAAAATCCTCTTCCTTTGAAAAATTATGGCCAGCTGTATTTAGTATGCCTTAATTATGCATTTGATCCAGAATGTCGTTCATCCTGCTTTCCCCAGCTGATTTCTGACTGAGCATCTCAATGGTAAATGGGTCAGCTATATTTTTGGTGTGAATTGAAAGAGAGAATAAGTTTTGATCCCTAAGGAAAATTTGGAATGTGTTTGGTTTTGGCTGTGAGAAGAAGTTTGAGGTGAAGGAATCAAACATGCATACGTATAAAAATTTATTTGTAGGGGAAGAGTTTATATAGGACAAAATAGAATTATTTGCATTGCTGCAGTCACTCTGCATGTCGCCACTCCTTGTTTTGAGGAACCATCTTGCTGTTAGCAATTCTTGGGAATATATTCCAATATGTGGGCAGCATTCAGAGAAAATTCAATTAAAAAAAAAAAAAAAAGAAGATGTAGCAAACTGAAAAACTAAAACTACTCTTTACTGCTTTGAAATTCCCTCTCCCATGTCCAAGATTTTAGAACTTTCACACCAGAGCCTTGCCTGCATAAGTGAGGAGGAAGATCTCTCTCCAAGACATGGTTATTTCTTCCCACACCTTGCCAGAGGATAAGAAGACAAAGTAATGGAGCTGAACAGGGCTCCAGCAAGACAAACAGGAAAGCGAGTCAGGGAGATCTTATCACAGTATTATTTTTGATGCACTATTGATTTGTTCTTTCATTTTAATCCTTTCCCTGTTTGGGAACCAGATCAGTTTAAAATAAGGAAACACTTTATAACATTATGAAGAGATTTCCTCATTTTCCTTTTCCCTTATGTCCTCAAATTATTTTCACTGCAGTGTGCACCTGAGGACTGTCAAGTGGCAGGGCCTCAGGCATTATTCTGGGGAGTACTTTTGTTAGAAGCACGTTCAGCATTGTTACCTGAACTGTGAACTCAGGTAAGCTTTGGTTCTAACTTGGGTGGGCACTAATTGTGAGCTGGTTAAGTACAACCTGTTTTCAGCCCTTTTGAGGAGCTTTTAGCTTCCCAGAGCTGTGGGAGTCTCCTCCAGCCCATGGGATGCTTTGGGGAGAGGTGTCTCTGCTGCTGGTGCTGTCCATCTCACCACAGGAGCAGAACTTTCTTTTTTGTGATTATCTTTGTCTTCATCAGTTCAGGATTATTAAGTGTATTCTGGCTTGTGAGTGTTCACTAAGCCTTAGCTGGCTGCTTTGAGAGGTGTTATTATTATTTCTCACGCAGAAAGGGATACTGAATTGTGTGGTCAATCTGCTTCTCCTGGTCCCTCAAGATTTCACATATGGTCACTTTGGCCCTTTCAAAACAAAGGCTTGAGCATCCACTGTAAGATAGTTCACCCCTCTTCTTGCAATTCACCCAAATTAAATCAGAAAATGTAACAAATCCATATAAACTGTGAGGAAACAGGGGAATGTCTAATTGACATTGGCCCTAAAGGGCCTTTTTTTTTGGAAACTTCTGATTCTGCCATTTCTGCCCACTTACATAAGCTGGGTGACACTGCTGCAGAACAAAGTATCTGTCTTGGATATTTTTAAAAATGCCAATTTTGGGAAAGTGCGATTAGTTGTTTATGGTTTTTTAACAGTAGCAAGGCTGGATGTGAGTCATTGGCTGGGTTGTCCCAGTCCTGCAGGTGTTTGGGAACGGACAGGATGTTTTCTATCTCTGCTGCTGAATGTTGAGGGATGATTTTGCTGAAGGATTCTCTGCAAGTGCTGTCTCCTGGGATGGCTTTGCTCTGGGGCCCTGTGTTAATAGCAGGATTGCACTTGTCCTTGTGCCTGTCATGGATGTGATGCCAATTGGGCAGTGGAAAACATCTCCACTAAATTCAGCTTCTTGCTGTTTCCTTAGCAGGGCATCACAGCATCTCAGCTGGGAGGGCAGCTCCTCCTCTGACTTTTCTGCTCCCCTCATGTGTGCATCCCTGTACAGCCAGGGAGCTGCCAGGTATTAGGTGGCACAGCCCTGGAATAGATGCTAATGCATGAGATCTGATGGCAGAAACTGCAATTGTTACCTGTGGAATCCAGGGCTTCCCTCTGGCTGTCCTGGGACCCTGGCAGGGGGTCAGGAACCCCCCTGTACAGAGCCCCAAGAGACACTGTCTGTGATCTCTGTCCATGGAAAAGAGTTTTCAATCCTACAGGATGAATTACAAGCTCTGAGTGTTTGATATAAGTGATAATTAAATGTGGCACGGGTGCAAAAGTAAAATTTTAGGATTCTAGATTAGGGGTTCAAAGAGGACAAGATGGAAAAAATTAGGTGTGTTTTATCCTTTTTCTCCTTCTTCATGCCCTCCATGTTTCACTGTAGTGTTGGCATTTTTCTGTTGGTTTAGGCTGGGGACACACTGTTCAACGTAGGTGACAGATACTGGCACATTATTGTAAATATAGCACAGGTAGTTTCTGGTATTTAATGTTTGTAACATCCCACTGAGGGCAGAGCCCCACACGCTGCCCTGCAGGACAGACCTGCAGCAGGGCAGCAGAACAGCCTCCCTATTCCTGAGCTGCGTAAAAGGGGCTGAACTTGGCCGCAATTTGCCGGCCTCAGGTGTAGGACGAAGCCCCGTCCTGTTTCCCCGTCTCACAGCATGGCAAGGAGAGAAGCTGGAGCATCCCTCCCCTTCCTCCGGATGCTTCCCTGGCATCCCCCTCTGGCTGGACACTCTGGCTGTCCTTTCTCCTCTTGTCTTGGGGAAAGTCAGAAGCATGTGGGGAAGGAAACGGGTTGAACATGTAAAGAGAAAAAGAACTCAAGAGTTTGACATGTGAGCCATGAAATGAGAAGTAACAGCTGAGGCACTGGAGGGAAGGAACTGAAAGAAGGAGATCCAGGCCATTGCCTTGTGCTGCAATAGCTTGGAAAGAATCACCAAGAAAACTGGCGAACATTAGCAAAAGCCTTTGCGTGGTCGAGAGCCACTTCCCCTCTCCTATTAGAAGCAGGAGGCTGAGCACCTGATTTACTTTAAAAAAAAAAAAAAAGAAAAGAACAAAAAAAAAAAAAAAAGAAGCCTAGAGGACTTCCAAGAATTTGCATTTTCTATTCCCACAGTTGCTTGCCTGGGAGGATGAAGAGAAGAAACCATTTCACTTCCCCCCTGCCCCTCCCCAGTTAGAATATACTACAGAAATAAAGAGCAGTAGATGTGTAGGGGGTAATTGTGCATCAGGGTGTAGGTTAAAAAATGACAACATCAGTGGAGAAAGAGCACCCCTTGATTTTTCATTTAGAAATATTAAAACGAATGCATTAGATGTTGAGAAGAATGCTGTGTTGTCCTGGTGAGATGTGCTGTTGAACAACATCAAATCCAAGGGATGATTTTTCCTGCTCCCATTTCACAGCCTCATATACAAACACAAAGCGAGGCAGAAGTTTTCCAGCTTGGCAACCCAAGGCTCAGGAGCCAAAATTCCCATTGCCCAAGCCCCAATGCACAGAGAGGGGTGACCTGTCCTCTCCCTGCCCCAGTTCATCCCACAGCACCTGTGGACAAGGCTTTTCCACTGCGTTGGCCAATGCCCAAGAACTATGAGGCCGAGGGGATTTGCAGGAGCCAGCTCTCCTGTGGGATCTCATTTCCTCCCCACCACACCCTTTGCCGTGGCACCCTTGGAAGCTGCCCTTGGCCAGTTGTCCTGCTCAGGTTGCCCAGGGAAGGTCTCGCTGATGGCTGCAGTCTCTCTGGATACACAACTTACACAATTGTTTCTCCATCACAAACTAAAGCATGTGCATGCCTTGCATAATGTTGTTTGCCACCATACAAATATTTCTTTTCTGGCCGCAGATTGCTTTGCTGATCTTCTGCATCATATGGCTTTATCCTTCTGGTACTGCATATACGCAGATCTGAGGTCTGTGTAAATATGTATAAACAAAATGCATATTCTGTAACAGATTTATTTTTAGTCCCTATGTTTTTATGCTAGGGATAAGAGTTTGTTCAATTGGTATCATTGGTGTAAAATCATTAATGCTCACAGTGGAAACTGAAACCTTATCAGGGCTTTTATAATTAGAATTGCTGGTTGCAAGTGGTCTCCCTATAAACACTGTTCTCTTAGTTTTTCTTTTGATTTTGGCAAAGCAGTGCTTGTTTAAATTAAGAGTTACTAGTCTTGGGTTTCTAAAGAATTCTGCTAACAGTGTTTCTCTTCAAGAAGAGCTTGGAAGTGATGATTAAAATGAACTCTGGGAGCAGTGTGCCAAGCTTCTGCTCCTCAGAGAGATGTTCTGCTCACACACTGAGTGCTGCCCTGTGTGCATGTGTTTGGAAATCGTGTTTGAACGACTAAAACAAGCTGAGGAGCAGACCTTGCACTAAAACATGTGGGTTTGGGTATATATGTGAATGTCTAGGTATTTCTGTATGCGTGTAGCCATAAATAGCTTTATAAATGCTGCATATCCACTGTGTAACAATTGTCTGTGTGATACTGATACCTTGTGAAGGCTGCCCTAGAACAGAGGCTAGACAGCATTAAAGAATAAAGTAGGGATTTATTAAAAGGCCTCAATGGATACACCTTGGGCAGTACAAGAGTCTAGCCAGGGTTACACCCAAGATGAACCCAAAATGGTCACAAAATGCGCGACTGGTCACAAGGTCTCTCACTTTTATAGCACTTACTCCATTAGCATATTGAAGTTAATTGTCCAATTATAGCTTTAGATTATGAAGTCACATCCTTCTTGTTTTTCTCTCTTCGGCCCACATTGTTTATACTCTTAGGCCTGAGATTTGATCCTTTGTTCTTGGTCCCCAGCTAGAGAAGGAATTATTTTGTCTGCCAACTTTGTGAAGAGAGCTCACCATCCCATAATATGAAGCTCAGAACTGCACACTAAAGAAGTACAGAATCTGAAAAATATAGAAGCTAAAACCTGAGGTATCAATATCATGTCAATATACACAACTCTCTGTGTGATAAGAAACAAATGTAATGTCAATGTACAGGATTGGATTTTATTTTAAATTGTATTCACTTCTCTGGCTGATTTGGCAGAGTGAATTATTATTGTTCCACTGCAGACTTCATAAGAGTATTTGTCCTTGGTGTCTGTAGGATACTTTGCCATGATAATTTTATTTTAAAGATCTTTACATGTTTATATTAAAAAAAAATCAAAAAAATGATTATGCTGTTGGTAGCATAATCATTCTGGAAAGAGCAGTTTTAAATCTTGTTTTACATTAATTGTTTTCTGTTCCTGTCTGAACTGTAACAAAGATAAGAGTCCAAGCTCTTCCATTGCACTATACCATCACTTTCATCTCTGAAATCTGGGCTTCAGCCTTTCTGAGAGTTGCTGAAATCTGTTAATAATCAGTGTTGTTTTCACTGAAATTAAAAATTATATCAAGGTGATAGTTTTGTATCAACTAAGTAGAGCTTAGAATATAGTTATATTTTTATTACACATTGTATAACAGAGTTTTGAGCCAAATTTGTGACTTCAAGCCCCAGTCATAAGAAAGGTGGTAAGGAGGCAGTAAGACTCAGATGGGCCTTTTGGAGTCACATTTTATTCCCAGATCCATTTTGTTCCTAAGAACACGTGCCCATTTACTCCCAACAACGTTTTGCTACCTCCATCCTTTCCCAAACACCTCCTGGTGCCTTCCATTGAGTGGTGGAGGGATGGTAGCAGCTTCAATCCTCACCTTTCTGCCTGTTTCAGTGAAGAAATTTCTGGTCTTCCTGTTTCCTTTTTGAATTCCAAGCTCTGGTGTGTTTTGTGTGTGTGCCATGAGTTTGCTCAGAGTTTTGTGGCTGAGCTGTCGTATCAGTCAGAGTCTGGTCATTGAAACAAAGCTCTGCCAGGATGTTTGCTGGGATGGTGGCCCTTTATACTTCATCCATCTGGATGCTGGCATTAAATACACTCTTGCTTTTAGACAGGCTCCTGGGCTTCTTCAGCTCTGGGATGGGAACTATGGATTAGAGCCAGATAAAGGATATTTTTTAAACATTTTCTAGATGTTGAAGATCTTCTTGTCCTCAGCAGGGGGATTGGACCAGATGACCTTGAAAGGTCCCTTCCAACCCAAACCATTCTGATTCTATAGACAGGCAGATATTTGGTTGCCTTCACATTATGTATAAGCAGGAAGGAGTACCCATTTTCTAAACCATTTGTTGATCTGAATGGATTTAAATTTATAATACTTTGATTTCTCAAAGTTGAGTGCAGAACCAAGTAGAAGTTCAGTTTCTCCACTGCAAGCTTCTATATTGCAAGAATTAATGAACTTGGTTTAAACAGACCCTTTTGTGGCCTCCTGTAACACCTTTGCCACATATGATTTTTCTGCAGTTCTTCTCTATATCTGCAGCCTGTCAAGACAACTGTTCTGCATTTGTGCTCACTGAGTTCCTCCTAACATCAGTGAGAATATGATATTTCTACAACGTTGCAGGCTGGGCTCAAATATTTTTTTTCCCTAAAACATGCGGGTAGTGAAAACAGTGCCCTTCTTACCCTGTTCTTATTGAATTTGTCTCTAGTTCTGCAAGCATTTTATTAATATTTTTTGTCATTATATAGAATCATCACAGAATTCTGGAATGATTTGGGCCAGAAGGAACCTTAAAGCTATTCTCATCCCCTCCCCTGCCATGGGCATTGACACCATCTACTATCCCATGTTGCTCCAAGCCTTATCCAAGCCATTTTTAGTTGTCCTGGCACTCCAGGCCCTGTACATAGTGTCTTTCCATCTTTCTTGTTGGCTGCAGAATCCTGTTTCAAAACTGATGGTATATCACACTGTAAAACAGATGCCCAGACCTGAAGTGAGATTTCTGGTTACTATTCTGCTGATGATTACTGCTGGTTTCATGTCAGTGTTTTAGGTATAACATTTGAACCAATAACTGAGGATGTTTTACATCAGATAGGTACAAAAATATTCTTAATGTCAAATATATTTTGTAATTTCCTATGGCATTTGAACAAAGGAGTGTGAAATGCTTTCAGCAAAGTCCGTCTGTTTCAGAGCCTAACATAAAAAAGGAAAGAAAAAGGGATTAACCCAAGGCATTGTATCACTGACATCAAAACAGATTGACAGAAGTTAAGAAATAGAAGGAAAAGACGCATGGGTTCCCTTCCAGTCCTGTAGAATCAAGGAAGGAAAAACTTGGATATCAGTAAAACTTGTTTGCTTGTTTAACTTGGTTGCTGGACCAGCCCTTTTAATAAGATCACATTTATTTTTGTGGTATGTTTTTACAGTATATATTTGCAACTTGGAATTAAGAGGAAAACCTGTAGGAATAGAAGCCAGGCAGTACAGGAGATACCTTTCCAAGTCATGTTATTTAAGTCCAAGTTATTTTTAATTAGTTTTTGCCTTTAACTTTTGTAATCATGTATTTCTCCAGTAACGCAAATCAGCCAAGGGTGAGATGAAGAAGCATGAGGACCAGAGGACACAAATGTTCCAATAGCAAACTCAGGATTGCTGAGCCAGGGCACCCAAACCTCCTGAGTCAGCCTGTTCCTGGCTAGTCAGGAGACTGAATTTACAAAATCATGGGCTGTTCTCTAAGTAAATTTAGGCTTCCTTTTGTTTGCCCTTGGATTCTTGGTTTTGTTCTATGTCTGGGATATGTTTGCAAGTTTTCCCCCATAGATAAAAGGACTAGAAGGGGATTTAATTCCCAAGCAAAGGGTATTTGAAAAGCAAGTCAACTGCTAGTCTTGCAAGAATGGGCCAATGTGTAAAAAAGGTTTCTACAGAGACTTAAAGGGAGTAAAACAGGCAGTAGGATGAGCTGGTTGTCATCCTTACACAACTCACCTAGTATTTAACTGGGGCAAGGACAGGGAGGCTGATGTTTAGCCCAGAAAAGACAGGGAAAGCATTTAGGCTGGGAATTCAGTGTGGAAAACAGGAAGTATCAGGACATCAGAGACCTTTTTGCCTAACTTGCATGGGCTGCACCTTGGAGATTAGCAACCATTTTTGGGCTGTGTGTCACTCAATCTGCTTGTTCTGACCGAGGCAGTGTGGCCATGGCAGGGGCACAGGATCTCCTGTGGGAGACACCACCACACCTGGAAAGTGTCTGTGTTCACCTGGGGAAGGAGCATGAGCACAGTGTTAGTATACCCAGTGTCCATCTTCCTCCTTTATTTTGACAGCCCTGGCAGCTTTTGGAAAGCACTCAGAAGCCTTTTGTTTTACCACCTTTTGCAAGAGAGTTCACAAGCAAAGTGAGAACACTAGAATGTTGGTGATCAGGAGAGAAAGCCTCACTCATACAAGGGTTTAATACATTGTTTTCTGATTGCCTGTTGTGTTTTGTCTTTGCACATCTTTTATTGCACTTATGCTTAGGGCAGAGAGGACTATTTAAGGAAACTCCCTATGTTTATTTAAAGAAGAGAAAAAACCTCTGAGAATGCAGAATGTGCTTTTTAATATTCTTTGGAGCTGTTCCCCATGATTACATGTTTAAGTAAGACAACCAATAATTGCATTGAACATGGAGACTTTCTATCCTAAGTATTTAATTTCACTTCATTTCATTTAATTTCATTTCATATTTCATGTCATGATTTCATTTTTTTAACCTCAGCTTGTACAGCTCCTAGCACAGTTGTCATACTGGGGAGCCTATGTGTGTGCTGCTGCAATAGCAGGAGATAATTAGAGTTCCCTGCCCTGCTCCAAGAATGAGTGCATGGACTGCATGAACAATACCCTGTTGCTCAACACCTCTCATTTGGCTTTCTCAGATCCCCTATTTTGAAGATGATATTCCCACAGCTTCACTCTGTGATGCTCTGCAAATGTTGCTTTCCAGTGATATTAACAGGAATGGTATTGATCTGAATATATTCCCAGAGTGATCCTTGGAGCAATATTTGTTGAACGAGTGTTATGTACAAATTCACCTCAATGTACAAAAGAAATTCAATTCTCTTCTTCAAAGTGGGGTGATAAAAGGATTCTGGGGACTGGATCAGCTTTGCAAGACAGTGAGGCTGGAAGTGAAGGACAACAGCAACAACAAAATTGAAAAAGCAGATGGGGACGAAGAGAGAAAAGAAATACAGTATCTAGGAGTCCTCAGTAATTAATACCATATTAAATATCTATGCTCTGCAAATTATACAAATTGATGTAGTTTCAAAAAGCCATTACTGGGACTCTACTATGGGAGTTCAATATATTTTCTACCCTAGGGTTTTGTTCAGCAGAAATGTTAAGCAGGACGTCTGTGTGCTGAATACAGTGAAATGGGCTGCTTCATCTTCTCCTCCCATTCAGCAGAAATTTAACTGTCCTGTGAAAATATGTCTCAGTACTGCTGGGAACTTTTGCATAGAGCCAAAAAGAGGTGAAGGCTTCATTGTAATGTTCCTCTTGCTCCCTGCTGGGTCACTGTCTGTTCATTGCACTACAAAGCCCTGTTGCTTTCTGCCACAGAAATTAATTTGATATTTTCCTTTGGAGCAAAAAAGGGTTTGGGTTAAATTCCACACGGGAGAACAAAACCTTGGGAACAGATGTGCATGAACTTTGGCTAAGAGCAAAATGTGGCAGTAGGCAGCTGAGTCAATTGTGATGAAGCCAAGGTGATAGGTGTCTGTGGCAGTTTCAGTGCAAAACCAGGCAGAAACACCAATTTCGTGTGGTAATTTTGGTTTGCCAGTTAGAGATTTCACTGAATTCTAGATTTCCCAAAGAGCTTGGCAGTTTTGGTGGTGGCCCACCACCAGTGCACTCACTTCCTGCTGTGAGACAGGATTAGGAGAAAGGCAAAGCAGCCTCAAAACCTGAAAGGGTATAAAGAAAAATTTATTAACAGTAACTAAAAGAAAGAGTAATAAGAATCAGAACAAAACTTTCAGAACACTTCTCCTCCCCGCACAACCTTTTGTTTCCCTCTGACAATGTAGAGAAACAAAACCTAACATTTCAGTCAGTTTACCACCTCTAGAATAGTCTTCAGTTCACTTAGGGAGAGAAGTCCCTTTTGTTAATGTTATGAAGACTTCACAAGAAAAAACAGTTCTCTCATTAATAGCAGCTGCTCAGGGAAATCTGAATTCTTTTTACATCTAGCTTACTTCTGTGAGTTATTTCGTGTCGCAATATTTCGTGTCTAAATCCCCTTGGCAGCTTTGGAAACCTTATGCCTAACCATGAGACATTTTTTCTGTTACTGTGACTTTCACCCAGGTTTATCTATCAATCTGCCCATGTTTTCCCAGTTGCCACAGGGAGATGAAACAGTTCAGAAAGCATTCTGTAGAAACAGTTGGCTTGTTACCTCCTGCTTGAAAAGAAGGGATTGAGATTCCACATCCTGGAAGGGTTGAAGCACTGCAAGTCTAAGTGAGTGATTCATTTGGAGGATGTGCATTTCTTTTCTGAACCTTTTATACTTTGACACAATGTTATGCTGCATTACCTATATTCCATCTGTTCTTACACTTCTACTCTAAATGAAAGAAGGAAAGAAGGAAAGAAAGAAGGAAAGGAAGGAAGGAAAAGATGACAGTGAATTTGTCTACTCTTTATTTTCATGTGTGTAACTTAGTACATTTCAAATTGACTTGATTCTCCAGGAAAAAAAAAATGTTAGCACCCTTTCCAATTTGAGAAGAGAAACATCCAGAATTTACTGATCAAATTTAACAATATTCCTTGAGCGTCAAGGTCATCAGAGGGATTTTCAGAAGTGTTCAGCATTATTATATCTCTTTTGAATTTTACTCCTCACTTCAAAATTAGTGATGTTAGCCCAGCATGAGAGCTTTAGGAAATCAAACTGCATTGATTTAGATCTCACAGGTGGTGATTGCCCTGTACTGACATCATGAATGTGAATCAGGGCTGGGTTACACTCTCAGAACTTGCTTCAACCCAGGCACAGCCCCTGCTTGGAGTAAGGTGCTGGAGTTCTTTCTGCACTGACTGTGCAGAAACAGTAGGAGCCTTTTCCAGAAAGAACCATTTTCTTGAGCAGCTTTTCTCAAATATCCACGACTTTGTGGAGTTTCGCTTCCTTCCCATACTGGCTGCTCTATCATATGGGGACCATACTAGAATTTGGGTTTTCAATAGGACTACACATTGTATGTCATTTACTTGGTTTTAAAAGTATGTTTAGAGAGATTCAAAATGTTCTTTCAAAACTAAAAGAATTGACTCAGAAGAAAACTCTTTTTTTTAAACTCTTCCCAGGGAAAATGAATGCCAAAATCCCCTGTAGTGCATCATACTTCCAAAAAACCAGCTCATTCACTTTACCAGACACTGCGGAGTAGGTGATATATGAGCAGCAGCACAGAAAAACTAAGTTTGGTATTTAGAATAAAAAGTTAATGTAATGAAAGACAGTATTACCAAAAATAATTTAGTGCCTTGCTCTCCTCTGTAAATTTGCAAGTCTTGTTCTGAATCAATTATAGGATCTCATAAGAGAGGAACATCATCAGCCCTTGTGGGGACTTGAAACGTGAGATTCAACTCCCAGATGTTGGGTTCCTGGCTGTCTGCAATTAGATGCATGGGAAGAAAAAAGTTTTGGGTGTCTTGTGTTCTTGATACAACAATTGGTCTGGAGTCTCTGGATGCAGGAAATATTGTTACAAGTGTTATTTATTGATCTTCTATTGATACTGTACTGTGCCTTTTTAGATAATCTCATCAGACAGATCAATCTGTCAATACATTTCTGCAATAACTTGTAGCAGATAAAGGTCCTGATTTAGAAATGCTTGTGCACATAAGTAACTTTATTATCAAGGACTGTGAAAAGTGATACACATGCATTAAACTTTTCACGAGTGCTTGTAAAATTGGCCTCTTTGTTGTCATCCTAACAATGTCATACAGAAACTAAAATACCTTCTGGCAATAAAAAAGCTATGTTTATATTTTGCTGTAGAGCACACATCTTTTCTCCAGCACTGCAGAGTAGTTTTGTTTCTAAAAGTCCCTTTAGAGGCTCTGAATGGTGTCTCTCCACCACCCTAGGAGAAACAAGGGATGCAGTTTCTTCTGAAGGACCTCTGGAGTCCCACAAGTTCTAAGAGCAAGAATAATCTTTTCAGGAGATTATGGAAAATGTGTTTAATCACGTGACATATGACATTTCATTCAAAATTATCTTTTTATGTTTGGCACTGACCATAAATTTCTATGTTTAAGCAAACCCACCTGCAACACTGCCAGCCATCCTACTCACACCCCAATTCACTTTGCATTTCCCAGCTAAACTGTAGCTGTTCCTTTTGCAGAGGAGTAGATGGAAGTCCCTTGAGCTCTTGCAAGCAAGATGATTTTTGCCATCATAATCCTCAAGTAAATTGCATAAAGCTGTTAACATTTTCCTAGGTGATTGCATAATGTTATCGCATAAATGTATTTGGCAGTTTAATGTATTTTACACAACTTCACTAGAAAACAATATTTGCAGCATCAAAAAAAGAAAAGCAATGGATTTAATTATGGGTTATAATTTATAATTTATAACTGATAACTTATATTTATATTAAAATTTGTGGCACGTCGCAGTAGCATTGAAGATGTATAAACTGATTTTTGAATGGTAAGCAGGTTAAACAAATTTCTAAACTTTTCCTGTTGATATCACAGTGCTGTGGGGAGGATGACATGATAATCCTCACCTCTCACAGTTAAAGTCACATTAAGTCACTTCATGAACCCATACACGTCTTTGCAGGAAGTCAGGTTACAGGAATCACTGGTTTTGTTGTGGTCAGCAAGTGACTATTTTATAATGGTAAGAAAAAGGCTCTTTGCTCTACCAATGGAATATGCATTAAAATAAATCAACCAGCATAATGTCAAGGAATTAACCACTAACACATAAAGAAATCATACTTTACTAGTTTAATCAGCTTTAGTTGATGGCCAAACTCACAGAAGCTTTGCTATAACCAGAGGTTACAAAGGTAACCTTTACAATTTACAAAATTACTTGGCAAAGCCCTGCTTTTGTTGTGTATAATGCTACAAAATACCTTTGTACAGAACACATGAGAAGTAACATTGCTTCGATACTGAAAGATTTTCATACTTATCAGTATCTAAGTAAGGTTAATAGAAAATTTATGTTTAGACTTTACTCCTAATTTTGGCAGCCTAAGAATATTTCACCACGAATCTTCAAGTGATTTTAGAATAAGAAGTTGTGCTATGCTTGAACAGAATATGTTTGAGAAGTTTAATGGGAATTGGGTACATTGTTTTGGACTCACAACACATTTTATCTCAAACCAGTTTTAATATAGTTGATGTAAGTTTGTTTTGGTATATATTGGTGTCTTTAAATAGTTTTGAGTTTAACTTAGTTGTTAAAATTGGCATCCAAGCACAACAGTAGCACAGTGGTGTTTTAAATACTGACTAAGGATTTAGGCTGAGTTTCAGCTTTGTGTTTCAGTGCAGATTGAATAAAATATCAGTGTTCAATCAGTGCAGGAGTGGAGTATGTATACACCCAAATTCTGGACCCTAGCACTCCATTCATTGGCTAAAAGGTGCTCTAAATTATGACTGTCATCAATAAAATTATTCTGAGCATTGTTTCTGGCTTCCAGTCCTACTCTGGCCATGCATCAAGACAGCAGTAAATCTAACTGCACAGCTCCCATTACTGCATGGAAAACACTGCAGCTGCATGGTAAAACACTGAATTAATATACATTCATGCTGCTGGTTTGAATATATTTTTTAAAAGTTGGCAGCTGATTTGATGCTGCATCAGGTGAGGTCTGTCCGTAGGACCTGGAGCCTTGTCACATAGTCATGGAAGAGAAGTGATATCGAGGTGATGTGTTTCTGTCCACACCTGGACACATCTGGAGCACATCTGTGGTGTAGGGTGACCTGGTGGCACTCAGATCCCTTACCAATACACGCAGCCATGACTTGACTTGGCTGAACTGGAGCATCTGCTTGAGTCAACCCTTCTTGAGTCAACCAGTTTAAAGTATCACTGCTGTTATTTATGAATTAAATAGTCAGAGGATCTGCATCACCATCCCTCAGTTGCAGGTTTATTTGAGCAGGTCCCACGTCCAAATGTCCCATGCTCCCATCCCTTCCCCACTGAGGTACTACAACCCCGTTTGTGCTCTCCCTTAGCTGCAGATCTGAACGTATGTCATCTGCCAGAAGATTTTACCTCCCCTAGTTAGATTTTGCTTTTTAACGTGTCTCAGGTTTGACACCGCACTTTGGGGTTCAAAGACACCAGCAGTGAGGTACAGCGGCTCGTCCTGGTGAGGAGTAGGTGGATGGGGTGGGTGGGGAACCTTGTAAAACAGATGCACTGCCCTGTGACCCTCCCAGACCCTTTGACTCTCTTGTCTCTATCTCTGGCCCTGTCTCCTATCCTTCTCCCTCTCAATTATCCCTATCATTATGCCTGTACTAGCCCCTGCCTGTCCCTATCCCTGTCCTTATTTCTGTACCTGTCCCTATCCCCATCCCAATCCCTGTATTTGTCCGTGTCCCTAACCCTGTCCGTATCCCGTATCCTTATCTCTATCCCTATCCCCTGTCCCTATTCTTGTCTCTATTCCTATCTCTGGCCCTGTCTCCTATCCCTCTCCCTCTCAATTATCCCTATCATTATCCCTCTACTAGCCCTTACCTGTCCTTATTTCTGTACCTGTCCCTATCCCCATCCCAATCCCTGTATTTGTCGCTGTCCGTATCCCGTGTCCTTATCTCTATCCCTCTCTGCATCCCCTGTCCCTATTCTCGTCTCTACCCCTATCTTCGGCCCTGTCCCCTATCGCTACCCTTGTCTCTGCGCTCTGCCCTCTCTCCTATCCTCGCCCCTCAGCCCCGGCCCTGCCCCTCCCTCACCACTTTTGTTGTGGCGGCAGCGGCGGCCGCCGGAGCCGCTCCGCGCACGCGCGGGGCCGCGAGACCCCCAATCCCCCCCTTTCCTCCTCCGCCGCCCGCTCCATCCGGGCACCCGGCGCGCGCGCCGTTTCACCGCTCGGCGCCCCCCCCGCGCGGTGCCAGGAAATATAGTCCCTGTCCGGCCGCCGCTCCCGGCCCGGCCCCGCCGCCGGGCCCGCGGGGCGCCGGGGGGCGGCGGGGCCGGCGCGGGGCGGGGCGGGGCCGGCGGGGGCCGAGCGGCCCGGGGGCGGGGGGGGCAGCGCGGGCGGGGAGGGTTCCCCCCCCCCCCCCCGGCTCGGCGGAAAGTGAGTAATGAGTCCGTGTCCCTTGCAAAGAGGCGAAGAACTTGCCGTGCACCACGCCGAGTACTTGTGTCTGCCCGCTGTCCTGCCGCTTTTCCTCCGGTCTTGCTCTTGGTGCCGCCACTCCTTTTCATTTTTAATTTTACTTTATTTTTCCTTTTTTTTAAAATATTTTTTTTTTCCTTTTTAGTTACTTAAAAAAAATTATTTTCTTCCATTTTTCCGCTGAGGGAGGGGTGGCTGGCTGTCGGGTCTGTTTCAAAAAGCAAGCAAGGAAAAAAAAAACCAAAAACAAGCCAAAAAAAAAAAAAAAGCCAAACAAAACCAAACAAAAAAAACCAAAACAAACAAACAAAAAACTTCACTCGGATCTGAAAGTGCCAGGAAAGTGCCTGGCAAGTTGCAGGGATGGAGCTCCAGAGCTCGCAGGAGGCGCTGAGAGTGGAAATGCAGTGTCACCAGGTAAAGGGCCGGGTTGCCGCGGCCGCCGGGGCTCCAGGAGCGGCGAGCCGGGTTCGGGGCGAGCCGCGGGGCCGCGGCCGCCCGGGGAGGGCGCGGGGGGCGCGGCGGGGACCCCCGGCTCCCCGCCGCAATGGCGAGCGCTTCCCCGAACTACTTTGGCGGCTTGTTTGCCCGAGTTCTTGTGTGTGTGTGTGTGTGTGTGTGTGTGTGTGTGTGTGGTGGAGATGCGGAGTCAGCGCTGCAGTCGGTGCTGGCGTGAGTGTGAGTGTGTGTGTGTGTGTGTGTTGGAGAGATTAGGACGAGACTTGAATATTTATGAGCTTTGCTTGAAACTGACTCGCAGTGTTTACTTGCCTCTTTGTTCCTTACCCCCCTCCCTCCCCCGTCCACACACATACATACATTTAAAAAAATCCATTAAACTTGAAACAGTTTCTAATTCCTCCTTTTTTGTGGGGCGAATTTTTTTTTTTAATAGAAACTAGTTGCACAGATGAAGCAAGATCCACAGGTAAATGCAGATCCTTTTTTCGTTTTTTTTTTTTTTTTTTCTCTTCAGTATTTTATCCCTGCCGTAATAAGCGCAGTTGTGCTGGGACAGCAGGATGAGAAACTTTATCAGTAAGAGATCTCATTTTGTAGTCTGCACTGAGCTTTCTTGCTAAGGAGGGTGTTTTGTGTGTGCATGCTTCCGTACGGCTTCGGTGGAATGGTTTTGCCTTTGAACAATTTCTAGCTCGCAAGTTTATTCATCACGGGGTTAGTTTGCACTTTGCCTTTAATATGCGTCTTGTTGCCGTTTTTGCAGAACGGGGATCTTAAGAAACAAATCCATGAAAGGCAATCAAGAATAGCAGCTCTTAATGAGAAACAAGTAAGGAACAGATCGATTCAGTTGTGTTTGGTTTTTCTTCTTGTTTTTATGATGCACTATCTAAACATCCGAAAAGTGTCTGCGTTAGCTGAAAAATACTGGCGGCAGGGGATATAACATCCATTTTCTTTTGCATAGAGTCAGAAAATGCATGTTTTGATAATGAGGTCGGATTCTCTGATGTCTTGCTGGGGGAAAGAATTATTTCAGTACTAGTAGTAAAGAGATAAGCAGTAGTTAAAACGTAAGTAAAAAAAAAGAGGCGTCCATTTTGAGTTGGTCGACATGTTTTAGGAATATGGAAAATTCTCCTGTCTTGGGCTACTTTGTGCACTTCTATGTAATGTGCAGAGCAAGAGTTGAAAAGGAGGAGGCTGGAGCCCCGTTTGGAGCTATTTCTGGGTTTTAATTACAAAACTGATTTTTATTGATCACTTCATTTCTTTTCTTCTTCTTTTTTTTTTTTTTTTTCTTTTTCTTTTCCCTCCCCACTTGCCTTTCTCTTCCCTTGGTCTGATCTGACGTGTTGGCTTTTGATTCGAGTTCACTTAGGCACTTTCACTTTTTTCTACCCCTTCCAAAGAAAAAATACAAAGAAAACCAGATTAACCTGTTTAAGCTGCCAGGGGAGAGGGGGAGGGAAATTAAAAAAAAAAAAAAAAAAAAGACCGAGGAAAGAGAAACAAAACAAACCAGGACCCTTCCTCCCTGCCTCCTCCCCCTCCCTTCCCAAAGTTTCTCGTGGCTGTTTTTGTGCTGGTGACCCCTGTGCCCGAGGGGGGCCCGCAGGGAAAGTTTTTGGGGCGCTGAGCTCCGCGGACAGCCTCCCCTCTCTCCCGGCACTTCCAGCGCGGGAAGGGCAGCTGGAAAAGCAGCGGGAGATGTGCCGGACCCTCTCCATCCCGGTGCTGAACTTCCCGGCTCGCCCTCTGGGATGCTGAGCTCCCGCTCTCCGTTCAGCACCGGGGCTGGGGACAGCGCCCCGGAGCCGCCCCTGCCTTCCCTCCCTCCCTCCGGCCGCACACACACGTGTGCTGCTCCCCCGCTTCCCCTGCCCCTCTTTTTTGTTTGGTTGGGTTTTTTTTTTTTTTTTTTTAGTTTTTTGTTGTTGTTGTTGCTGTTTGTTTTCCCCCTTTTGCTGTGTGTTTCGTTTTGCCAGAGTTGCGGTTAAAAGTTGCAGAAGTGGCTGCGTGCCTGCGGGCGGTGGTTGCACGCCACCCTTTTTCCTTTTTTTTTTTTCCTTTTTATTGTAATGAGAATTGGTCAGCGCTCTCAGTTTGGTAGTGGAAGCTTCCATTTTGTGAGGAAGGGGTGTTGGTTCCTCCTAACATGGAGAAAAGTCTGCGGAGTTTGCCGGTGGGGGATGGGGCCCCATTCATGCTGAACATTACCATTTTGATTGCTTTGATGCCATTTTTGGAGGGGGGAGGGGAGAGAATACCCTACTCAGCAGAGCACAAAGATGTTTAATCACTGTATAGAATCAAATCAGATAGTTTCTTTTTTAAAGCAAATCTGACACTACATGATATGTAAGGGCTGTTAGTCCTTGTTTTGCAGTGTAAAACAGCAAATTGTTGACTGTAATACTACTGTATTGGGTAGAACCTTTTTTTTTTTCTTTTTTTTTCTTATAACAAGGTAAAAGCCTTTCCTGCAACAATGCAGGAAATCTTTATGTGTTTTTTCTTAAATATCAAAATAGTTTTACTGTTCTAAGTGGGCATTTGGAATATAGATTTGATCCTTTCCCCCTATATTGTAGCAACTATTTCAAGGCTGTTTAAATTTTTATGATCGTAGTAAATGAGAAGCTATTTATTATATGTCATGTTGGAATTTAGATAAGGCAGAGAGACACATTTGAAAATTCAGTTTGAACATTCTGGTTCAGCCTGGGGAAAATGGTTTTTGCTAAGCTTGCACAGCATATTTATGTATAATCCAAACTAACTAGTAAAAAATTCTTGCATATTTATGACTTGCCATTCTCATAATCTTGTAAATAAATCTATAGACCATGAAGTAATTAAACATAAAATACCTAAATTCTGTAAACAGCACATTTGGCCTAGCAGGAAACGTCCTATTTTTAGGCAAAACTCTATAGTTTTCTTTGACTATTTTCAACATCCTGTGCAACAAGAGCTCATAATTAAGAGCCTGGCTGGTGGTGTGGTGTCCTTGTGCTCCAGGCTGCCACCTCCAGAGGTCTACACTGAAATCTTTCTCAGGTCACAAGTGACATGAGTTTGGAGGTCTTAGCTTGTGATCAAGTCACAGACCCATCGAGTAACTTTGCAGACTTGCTATAATTAGTAGTTGCTCTTTAGGTACTGGCTTATAAATGAACTCTGCGTCCTTGAGGGCAAGGAGAAGGAGCAGTGGGGAACACTGAGAGCACAGATGGGCTAATCCTGGAGCTGCTTGGTGCTTTCATACCCTCACTTTCATGGCAACACCAGTGTAAATTTAAATAGGCAGTTCAAGTAGGGAGGTTATTTTTACATATGTATTTACATTCCTTCCTCCTTTATCCCCCCCAAAGATTTGTTTAGGCACAACTAATTCATGATTCAATAATGTCTACCTTTGGTTTTGTGTACACTGAATGCAAAAAAGACCCTAAAGTTGCATTACAATGTAACTCCATGTTAATGATGAAACAGTAAAACAAACAAACAAAAAAACCCCATCTACACCTGTTAGGAACGTAGCAGGAGTGAATGTTATCTCTCAGTGCCCCTGTCCATCACTTTTCATTGTAGATGGCTACAATGGCATTTGTGGTAAAGTGTACTTTTCTTTAAAGTTACAAATGAAGACAAGAAAGAACTGAATGACCAACTTAACTTTTGAGGGAAATTTATGAAGTAGGCTTTTATGTATAGCCGGATTTAAAATTGCAACCTAATTAAGGATCTCTGGTTAGTCATTGATATTTCTTTTATGTTGGTGGGTTAGAGAAATAGAGAATTTAGTATAGTTTTAATATTTTTCAGTGTCATCAAAAAAGTACTCTAGGTCCATAATTTTAATTCTGGAAGACAATAGCTTCAATAAGTTCTTAATTTTGCATCCAACTCAGAAAGACAGCTGAGACCTCTGTCACAAGTACATCTCTCAGATGCTGTAGTTTTGATTAATTGTCATCACATTTGAGAATGGGTTACCTCTTCTTTAATAAGATATGATGTGTGAAGACTCCATTACTTAGTCCAGTGGTTTTACACCTTCAATCTGCAGCACATGCAGAGCAGCAGTAACATTTTTATCTAAATTGTCAAGCAACAAGCATTTATATGTAAATAAAAGAGCCATCATAAGAGCCAGCATTGGCTTTAATAGCACGCCAGAGGTGCTCTGCTGCTTGTGTTTCTTTATGTCCTTAAAGAGTTGTTAAGGGTCTTCTTAATTCTAGAAAGTTGTCTTTTGTTAATTAATAGATCAGAATTAAAAAAATATATATCTTTAGCCTCCATTGGAAGTTCCCTTTTTCTTGTTCCTCCTTACTGACATAAGTGTTAGGTGGCAGGCCAGGTCTTTAACAATGAACATGTGTGGGCCACTATATTTTTGACCATGATGAAGTCTGAATTCAGACAGCCTGTCCTGTAGCAGAGTAATGGAAATGTGCCTTCCTGAAAGACATTATGCCATTCACTTGTATGCTACCTCATTTCTTTATCATAATTTTCTATCTATGCAATCTCTAGATTTGCTATCTCTAGAAAATCAGTTTCAGGCAGACTTGCCCAGCCTGTGTTATTGCTGGTTTGAGGGTTTTTTTGGGTAATATACCTGAAATGAAATCAGTGACTGTATTTTTCCTGTGATGATCACCAGCAAAACCTGTTTGTGGAAAGTGTTAGACTTGTTAAAACTGAAGTACAGTTCTTGTGCAAGTTGTTGGAGATGGTTTAGCTCAAGATGTCTCATTGTGCTGATATTGTCTCTGTTTTGGGGAAGAGAGGGAAGTGGATTTTGGGTTTCTTGAAGTTCCTGCTGGGCTGCACCTGCAAATGGCAGCATTGTTTACATGAGTTAAAGAGTAAATTATTGATACTGCCAGAGCTCAGTATCTCATATGGCTGGGTTCTTTCAAAACGATTATGGTAAAATAAGAGTTATAAGCTTCCATGAAAACTCAGGTAAAATCTGAAAGGCACTTCCAGATTGAGTTGAACCAAGGTATGCACAGCCCTCCCTATTGCTGTGGCAAGAATTGCATCCATGTCTGGGTCTGGATGTCAGGGTGATGGGCTCCCAGGTGGAGTATTAAACTTTTATATCACTGCACTGAGTCTGTAAACACAAAGACAACAGGTATTAAATATGAGCTTGACTTTGCCAGTCTTCTGTATAATGGGGTCCTGCTGACTTTGCTGGGAATCCTGAACAATTGCAGAATAAAATGAACTTATTGGATCAGAGTAGAGATTCTGTATTGTAATTCAGAGAGCTCCAGTTCCCAGAAAGCTCCACTTTTTTACCTATTTTATTTTATTTTATTTTATTTTATTTTATTTTATTTTATTTTATTTTTTATTTTTGCTTGTTTTGCCATCTAAAGAAAGAGGGAAAAAACTAGGGAAGGATTTACCTTCAGCTTCTTGGAGGAGAAACCTTAGGACTATAGTTTGCATGATGACAATCCTAGCATCCTGTCTGTGCTTTCAGTAACAGCATACAGAGATTCCCATGTCATATTGAAGAAAAAGGGCAATAAAGGACATTTTCATGGAAGAATGGAAATATGGCTCTCAGCCTGCCATTAGGTTGCCCTTAAAAAGATTCATGGAATTCACACATCTGTAACAAAAAATTTCTGCTAGAGGGGTTAGAACCCCATTTTGTTTGGTAGCTGCTGTTTCATTCCAGCATTTTTCTTTGACTGTACACTTTTCTCTACTTGTACAGTGTATCACTTGGCAGGGCTAACTGTTGAAAAGAGAATGTTACATTCATTCTAACCATTTTAACGAGTTCACTTTGATATTTTACCCACTTAAAACACCTGCTGTCAGAACAGTACAATTGATTTCAATTAACTTTGAATTTCTTCAGTAAGATGACTCTTATAAAAACTCCAGTAATCCCATGATGCCTCATTAGAGGAGCTGGCTATGATGATTATCCCTGTGATTTAGCAATTTTTTCCCTACAATGCCTTTGTCTATTTAGAAAAAAGGAATTATGCCAACAATACCTTCTTATTTCATTTCTGGGTTTACACTAACGACACTGGCTACCTGTTACACACTAAAATATTTAATTTATACTTGCAGCAAACAGGTATTTGTTCAGATGTACACAATACTTTAGTAGGGAGGCTTTTTTAAGGTAACTTTAGTTCTGTGTAGGAACTCTGCCTCTTGGAGTTTGAATTTGTTTTAATTTTTGAGCAGACACTTGGGTAGCTGTTAAGTTGTGCTTCTATGGGAGTCTTTGTCAGGAGCTCTGGTTTGATGGAACCAAATATCCACTGGTGCATGCCATGTGTGTGGCTCATCCAGAACAGTATTCATAAACAGTTCATCTTGTTTGAGGATCTGGTGTGCAGACTCCTTGTATCTGTGGAAGAAAAGGGGAATGTCTTCTTTCCATAGCATGATGCTAGAAAAGAGTTTTGAATGGTGGTTTTACATAACATTTCTAATGGGATACTGCACCAGTCTAAGCACTTCTGCTATGTTCAAGTAGAGAAAATCCCTTTTCATCTCCTTGCAGATTTGATTTTCAAGTGGAAAGCATGAAGGCATATAAAGGCATGTTCATACAAAGTTACTTTTAACTTTTCCTTCTATGCCTTCTCTTTTTGATCAAGGATATTATACTCAGTATTTTTGTACTTGATTATAAAATGATGCCTCCCTCTCCCCTTCTCCCCCAAAACAAAATCTGAAGCACCAACATTTTTGAGCAATAGAGATAAAGGATAGAAATTTGCAAACCAATAAGACAAGGCCATGTTAAATGGTGTATGTGTGGCCATAATGCCAAGGAGGGCAACTGGTACATGCAGGGGAGTTGGAGGTAAGGGAAGTAAGAAAATAGTCTGCAAGTTTAAGATAAGAATAAAGAAGAACAAAAAAGAAACAGAATTGGACTAATTGTAATGCAAATTTTTCATTCTGACATTAAAGTAGACAGTTATTTCAGTGTAATAGACTCATATTTGATCTGTCCAATCCTCATCACACACTTCTCCTATATGTTTGTATATACATATATTTTATATAATTTTTTATTTTATTTTTTTAAATTAAGGTGGTACTACTTTTTTATTTGGAATTGTTCTTGAGTTAAAATATACTTCATGAAAAATGTTTTCTCCCCCACCCCTCTCTTTTTTGAATCAGCTGCTTATTGTTATGCAGTAGCAATTTCCAGAGTGTCATATGAAATTGCTGATGTGGCTTAGTTCTCGCTCCAACCTGCAACTGCCAATAGTAAGCATCTATTGAAATCTAATATGTACCACAGGGCTTTTTGCACATGTACAGGCAGACCCTTCTGGTTAATAGACAGAGGACTAGGAATTAGGAGCATATCTTCCTTTTTGTTAACCCATGGAGAACTTAAATATATGTCCAAGTTTAAACTGTAAAGCAATCCTTTAACTGAATTAAAGTAAACCAGAGTATTGACCATAAGTGCAGCTGCAGTAAAATCAAAACAATAAGTACTTGAGAACTCTGTAGATATGATGGGTGGTGTTAATTTAGGCTTTTGAGAGGCAATCTTATTTTCAGAGTTGTAATTCTGTTTTAAGAGCCTGGGTATTGAGGCTTTGGCCAGAACAGTGTGTTCACCTGAAGGTTGGTTTGATTGCTTGTTTAATTGAGAGAAGCATATAATTGGCCTTGAAACAGAAGTTAAGTCTATATTGCATATGAGTTATTTTTGTTTCCACATTAATTTAGCTTGATCCTGTTGGTACTTTGTGATGTAGCTTATGTATTATCTGGGGAGAAGGAGTGGAATTGCCTTTCTGTGCAACACAGCTATTGATGACAAATCTTATGAGGTTACAGAATGTGAAATTGTATATTACATTTCAGATAATTGAGTCAAATGAGAATCATTGATACTTTTGACATGCAGCAGAGATTAACCTACATTTTCTAGTATGATCTGTTTTTCAAAAGTGCTTCAAATCAGCTAAGATTGCCTAAAGATTTATTGGTGAGTCAAAGCTTTTCTAAGAATGATGAAGAGAGAAGCTTCCATTCTCAGAAATGTACTTGAATGTCTCTGTGTATAAATTTGCTTCTGTGTCTGTGTGTGTGTGTGTGTGGTTGGGTGCGAGCATAAGGTCTTTCTCTTTGATATCATTCAGGCAGAAAGCCAATATGCGCATGTAAATGAGCCTGAAAATGTAATTAAAAATATATACATACTGGGAACTGCAGTACAGAATTTAGTACAAGATGCAGGTTATAAAGTGACAAGTTACATTTCCTATATAATCACTGATACTAACTCTCATCTGTGATTTATGAATCTTGTGTGTTATTAACTGCCAAACAGATAAATGCTGAAATTATTTCTTTAGTATCATTTCACCACAATGGCTGAAAGCAAAGTACATCTTGCCCATTCTCTTCTTGGCAAACAAAACAAAGCGTAAGTACACCTACCATCCAAGTGTTACTACAAGGACTAAAAGTATTTTACATAAGGTCAGATAAAGACCTATTTGATAGCATCTTTTCTGGCAATAATATATTACAAAACAGACTTACTTGTGAATATATTAGATCAAGGAAATTCTGCAAATCATTAACACACATCTAGGAATTTATATATAGATGGAAAAAGAGAAAGATTGCCAGGGGAAAGACATAAACAATTTTGTCCTTTATTTCAGTGTAGGTAACAAAGGCTTGCATATAAAAGCCTATATGAGAGGCACCTCAGAAACTCCAAACTTTAGGCAAGAAGCCAGTTTTCTTTGTTTGAAAGTATTTTCTGAAAGTTAGGTCAGAGTGCTGGGTGCAGAAGCTAATGTTTCTGCTCTCCTGCTTAGGAAGAAACTACTTGGAAAAGCATTTCTTTTGCATTTAAAAATACAAGGGGAGTCCAGATGCATTTCTATCAACCGCTCTGCAGCCCATAAATATGTACAACCTAAAGCAGTGCCTTATTTACATTATTTTATTAACATTCTTTGCTGAGTGGGCTTGAATGGAGCACAATCTCTCATATAGAGGATCTAATTATAAACACAAGGGACAGAACCAAATAAGCAGTCTTTAAAGGGAAAAGAGTCTGGCAGCTTTGTTTAAAGTGTCCTTTAATGAACTTCTTTAGCAGCTTGTATCTTAGCAACACGTTTTATTACATACCAGTGCGGGAGAAGCAGTTTGCAGATGGAGTTGCACACAGTAATTTATTTCCCCCTTTTCCCCCCTTTTTTTCCTCCTCTGTGGTGACTCAACTGGAATCTGCAGAGTAGCTTTTCTAACACTGATAGCTCACTGGAAATCCCTGATTGGTTCATTTGTATCTATTCTGTTTTGTTAGTTGATGAAAAAAGGCATTTATTATGGTAAATGAATACTGATTTTGCGTGCTGTTAGAAATTCAGATATGACTGTTTTGAATAGGCATGGATTTAAATGGAAAACAACCCCAGCTTTTTTCAGGGCACTTTTTTCCATGGATGTGTTGCATTTGGCACTCGTCCTTGGTTGCTCAAACCAATGAGTTTCCAGATTTGGAGGTTATTTACTCTCCATCTTATGTGGAATTGTTTTAATTTCTCATCTTCACCCTCCAAAACTAATTGAAATATAGGAGTGACAGAAGTATTTGCAATCTTTTTTTTTTTTTTGTCTTCTTAAACAAAACCTGGCACTTAAACTGCAAATATATTTTTTAAAAGCTGCTATTTCAAAAACCAATTGAAATTCTGTACTACTGTCCCTCCTTCAAATGACAGGGCTGATCTTTGTTGAAAGAAATACTTTTTGTTCTCTCCTCTACTAATTGCAGACCAAGTTCTCCTCATATGTTTTGAGTGAAAAAGTGAGTAGCTTTTTTCAAGAGGGTCTTTGGAGGAATGTGGTATTATAGAAGATGAGTATGAGCAATACAATCCAGATTTCATTATTTTTTTTATAAATTAAAGGGGAAAAATGCCTTTGATGAGCAAACTAAATACTGTTCAGCTCAATCTACATTTTCTGCTGGCTAGGCAGGTGTAAGTCCAGAAATATATTTCTCTGGAGTTCACTGGAGTTGCCCAAAGTTTGCACTGGTGTGATAAAAATCAGAATATTACCAGAGGGAGAAAAGCAGGTGAGGAAAGGAGAGGGCAGATGAAGGCAGTCCAGAGTGTTAGGAGAACCCACAGAAGATGGAGATTATTGGCTTAAAGATACTGCTCTTGGTGATGGCTTCATTAAACTTCAGTTAAGAGCTAATATATTAGGGGTTGATATGAAAAAGACAAAATCTATCAATTTCATAAAGTCCATTGATATTTGCAAGAAGACAAGAGAAGGCTTTTGAAAGAGATGGAATTGTTTCTCTGCTTAACATTAGTGAAATATAAATGCATGTCCATTAACTGGCAAACTGTTACATTTCTTGAGTCCTTAGTTCAAAAAACTCAGTTTCCTTTCACTCCAAAGTATGGATGGATGGATCTCTCCAGTTTTCTGGTTTCGGTATGTCAGGTGGCAGCCTGCCTCTTGTCTCTTTTGGATCTACAATATCTCAGCCTTAGTAGCAGCATGAAGAAGTCCTTTGAACTGTAAAAGCAGTAAGAGAGGTAAAGAATGGAGAGACAAAGAATGCAGTCCCATTCCCCTTTAAACCGTGGTGATACTGGTTTTAAAACAGAAGGATGTCCTCAGCTAAAAGTGACTCAGTTGCCATCTGATTAACTTACTTTTTCTTTCACAATTCAGCCCGCTATTAATTAACTTAATTTAAATTGAAAAAACTCTAATCCTGGGGAATGTACTAGAATCTTGCACAATCCCCAGGATGAATGATGGTAGTCTGAACTAAATCATGAATTTGCAATATTGCTAGACAAAGGCTTGTATCTTTTTGTGTAACTGTAGATCCCTAACAAAAGGGACCTGCCATTACTGGAACAATTCATGTCCTGTATTTATGCCAGACACAGCATTTGAAGATCGTGTCTTAGGTTAATGTTTTAATGTGATAGAGTTGGGAATATTTAAGTGAGGTATAAAAACAAGAGTCTTAACATATGAAGAACTTTCCATCAGTAATGTTGCAGTAAGAGAGAACAAAATGAAGAACTTCATTGTTTTCTGAAACATTTAGGAAGGAATAGGAACCTGTGTGTCAGATTGGCTAAAATAAGTCAGCAAGACCCAGTGTTTCATTTTTCCTTCAATAAAGAAAAAAATACATTTTTTTTCTCCAGAAGCATAAACATTTCCAGAAACTTGTTTAACCCTCTGAGTGCTAGCACTATACCTCATTACAAAAGTACTTTTAGTAAAGGAAGCTTAAAGGAACTTCCATCCCCAGATGAAGCAAAGACTCATTTATAAACAATGAGAGTAGGAGCAATAGAATGCCGAATGCATTCTGCATAAATAATATAACTGAGGATTGTGAAAAGCCTATGATTTTTGTGTGCCAAACTCAGTTTGGGAGTGCAGCATTCAGCTGATTTTTTGACATTGGAGAGTCATCCCTTCTCCCTGCCATGTGTATGTGCAAATATACACACAGAGAGGCCTAGTACTGATGAAAGAGGGAAGTCAGGTGTAACTTCATAAATGGTGTTGAGACTCAGGTGTAAATTCATAAAACTAGTGGAAATTGGGTTGAGATCTAGGCCAGCACTGAGCCTGAGGTAGGTAGAGCAAAGGTGAAAGACCTGCTTTAAGAATAGAGTCTGAGCTTCTGTTTCTATCCTTGGCTGGGAGGCTCTTTGCATTTATGTATTTTTAAGTCAGAGAGTTTATAAGGTCTTCAGTATGAATTCCTATTTCTGACAGCTTTAGATAGATCATTTTTATTTATGAGAGTATATCTGGATTTAAGCTCTGGATTTCAGGCCTTTTGGTTGAAAAACTTTGACCATAGTTGATTATTTTATCTGTTTTTTCCTCTTGCACTTTCTTAATAAAGTAATTTTCCTAAATATGCTGAAATTTTTTGGGTCTGGGTCTGTCTTTATCCTGTGTGTATTTAGGGTTTGGCTTAATAAGATTCTCCTCCAGGATTCAGACCATAAGGTAATGCAAACAGTGAGGGCAATAGTAGCTGACAGTTTTCCATATACGTGGAAGAATAAACTTCCCAAAATTTATCTTTGAGTGACTTTGCCTACTGTTACAAACACAGAACAAGTAAGCTGACATTTTCCTGGCTTGGGCTGCCTGAGGTGGTCCATTTCACCCACTTTATGAACTTGCTATCCTATTTTATAGAAAAATAGCATATAGTTATGAACAAGATGTTCTTTCAAACCTAAGAGAGAACCACGGTTCTCTCAAAAGTGAGTTGTTGGGTTATTTTGCAGTTCAGTCCCTGGTTGCTATTTGAAATTGCCTCCTATTAAACTGAGTGCTGTCAAATGATAATGGTAGATTTTGCAAGATGATCCAATGTCCTGAAAGCTGGACTAATGTATTTCCTAAAGATCTTCCTACTGTATGGCCCCTGTTAGTTCTACTAGTGTTAGCTAGGCAAAGTGGTGTGCATAAGCTCTGTCCGTAATTACAATTTCTGAGAGCCTTCTGTTTTACTTCACTGTTTGAAAGAATTAAAAAAAAAAAAAAAAAAAAAAAAAATGTCTGAGATCTTCATGTTAAGATTTTGTAGTTTCCTTGGGCTCAGTTGAGCTGTGCCTGTTTATAATTCTCAGAAATCTGGGCCAGGTGGACTTGAGTTCCCTTGGCATTCCAGAACTACAAAACTGGCCAATCACTGATAGAACATTTGTCTTGATCTCCCAGGTTCTTGCTCTTTCATTAAGCTGGCTTCAGTTTAGGTTAGCATTAGCCACTGGTTTGCTGGTAGACTTTCTCTAAAGGCTGTGGCTAAACCTTTAGATTTTGGTGTCAAAAAGTAGCTTTAAAAATGTTATTCCAGAACAAAGTCTGAATAAAAATGCTGAAAATTGCTACATATTTATTTAATGATTCCCTATTCCTTGAGAAAGATTTTTTGATCATCGGATAGTTATGTATTTATAAGCTGGCCTGTTGCAACCTATCATATAAATACATAAAGTTTTCAAAATGCACAGTTCTCAGCAGACTAGACATGAACAGAACCTGGCATTTATTAAAATGCGGTTTCTTGACATGACTGAACTCTGCATTCCTGTAGTCTGTCATTATCCACTGAAAGAATTAGCTTCTCTGGTTAAAGATCCACTAGGTAGGTGCAATTCCTCCCATGTATTACACTGTTTTCAAACTTTAAAAATCTTGAAATTGGAATTAGTGGATGCTGGACTTCTGTGGGAACTTGATTTGCTGTGTTGAATGTGCAATGAATCAGCCTTAAATAAAAATAATTTGATTGTTTTACATGCCGTCCAATGTTGTTCTGAGGGAACTGACTGTTGTCTAAGAGCATCCCAAATGTTTTTAGTGGAAATGAGATTAATTAGCTATTGATGATAAGTAGGAATTCTCTTCTGCAAGTTTGATGCTAGAAGGGATATTGAGATGAGGATTGATACTCCTCTGCACACTTTTCACTTCTTGTTTATTTGCTTGAAGTTGATACAGTCTTTCATAGAGCAAGCTTTTGCTGAATGTGTACCCAGGAAATGTGCAGGAAGCTGAGTTTTAATGTGATTCAAATCAGTAATGTCAAATTGTCAATCACTAGTATCAAATCAGTAGTTGTCAAAATGCTGTGCATTTTTATTTCTCAAGGCTAATACACTGCATCTATTTTTAATTACCAGCTGTAACTGGAGGTGTGGTTGATTTTCCTCTACTGGAGTGTCATTACTAGCATTTCTGTATTCAGTTGTCCATGTTAAAATGTTTGACTAACCCTCTGTTTGAGTGACGATGTCCCACCTCAGAGTGATAATTTCAAGCTCAATAATTTCAATATTGAAATAGCTTTTCATTCCCAGAATGGATGTGTCACTTTCTTCCCTCATTTGTGTTCTAGGAGGTGTAACATAAAGCTGATCTTAGCAAAATACATGAGGGAACCTCTCTGTTTGTTTAGGTAGATAGACCCACCTTAGCTGGGGAAGGAGGAAAATACCAAGTGCAGAGAGATGGTGGCATCCAATGCTGTCACTTCTGTAGGACTAAGGTGATCGGTTTCTAATGTGGGTGTTTTTAATGCTTTCTGAGAAGGACAAGTAGTTGTACAGTGAAAACTGAACCCCTGCCTGTCACTGGTAGTTGTACTGGCTCCCATCTGGCTTCTGTCTTTGCTGTGTGGCTTTGGCTCTTTTGCCCTGAAGGATTTTTAGATTGAAACACAAAGAGATGCTTTCTTTGGTCTTTTGGAGCTCATAGGAAGGTGGTGGTTATGTCACTGTGCAGTGGAAGGTCTGGAGAGCAGAACTGTGGGTGCTGAGGACACTGTACCCATCCCAAGGGTTCGTCCCTAGTCTGATCCCAAGGACTGGATGTCTCTTAATGTGTGGGACATTGTGTGCTCCCTCCAGAAGTGTGTCTGCTGTTGAGTTTAACCCCAACAGAATCCACTTGGTCCACTCCTGCATCACTTTGCACGGTGAAACAAAGTACAAGATCTACTTTAATCAGATCACAGGATGATCTGCTTCAGAAATGAGCTTCTGACTTGGAAGCAGTGTTTAATGTGGATTTACCCAATATGTGTTCCTTGCTGGTGAGTTCCTCTGACACTCAGAACAGCACTAGGCATCTCTGGCCCTTCTGTCTTTATAATGATATCCCAGGCTAGGAACAGAGGAGAGGGAGGGAGGCAGTTTCCCTGCTTGTGGGCATGGGTATATCAAGGGCATTGCTCTCTATTCTGCATAATGGGGATGCAGAACCAACTCCTGTCATCTTTTCCACATTAATCTGATGGCTGGAAATGTTTTATATGCCTAAGAACTGGGTCATTTCAGGTCTTATGGAATTCTGGAATCCTACTTAAAGCTTTTGTTATTTTGAATGTAAAACTTATATCCCATTATGGCTGGGAACAGGGTCCCTCAAGGCTGGAGCCTCTTCCATGGCATTACAGTTATTTTGGGTTGCAGTTTGCACTTAATTTGTCTGTGTTAAGAGAACTTAATGTCCATTGGTTTTGTTTTCTTGCTTGAAGAGAACATTAGAGGGGCACTTTGGAACTCCTTATATTTCTTACAAAAATGCCACCATTTCCCTTTTTCAGTAGGAATTATTGCCTCTCCTTTCAGATTCCTAATGTTTGTAGTGTTATCCATTACACAAGACCCAAAAAACTCAATGAAGTTCATAAACACAGTTGAAACTTACTTGACTTAGTTTACTCTGAATGTTTTGCTCACTATAGAAAAGTCAGCAAATATAATTGAAAGAGAGCATAGTAGTGCCATTTTTTAATGTTAAATAATATTGGCTGTTACAAAACAAGGAAACAAATGAGTGGTCTTCCAACATTCTCTTTAAAAAGCCAGTAGCATTCTTTCATTCAGAACTTTACCACTGCTGACCTTCAGTGCTACAAGGAGCTGTGTAGCAGCTGGATAGGGGATCAAAATGCCAATGGTGCTTCCTCTCATCAGGCTGGGTTGGGCTGTGACCTGATGGTTGGGTTGTGACCTAATGGTACAGGGCTTGTGCTGTGAGCAGGAGGAGAGGGGGTCTGCCCCTCTGCCCTGCTCGGGTGAGACCCCACCTGCAGAGCTGCCTCCAGCCCTGGGATCCCAGCACAGGAAGGACAGGGAGCTGCTGGAGCAAGTCCAAAGGAGGTGCCAAGATGATCAGAGGGCTGGAGCAGCTCTGCTGTGAGGAAAGGCTCAGAGAATTGGGATTGTTCACAATCAGAATCCCAACAGAACTGGGATTCTGTTCTGGAGAACAGAAGCTGTGGGGTTACGCAATTGTGACCTTCCACCTGAAGGGAACCTGCAGGAAGGATTGAGAGAGACTACAAGGGCCTGGTGTAACAGGACAAGGAAAAATGGCTTAATACTGAGAGAAAGCAGGTTGAGATTAGACATTAGGAAGAAAATCTTACCTGTGAGGGTGGTGCCCAGGGAAGCTGTGGTTGCTCCATCACTGGAAGTGCTATTGGCCAGGTTTGATTTGGCTTGGAGCAACTTGGGATAGTGGAAGGTGGCCCTGCCCATGGGAGAAGTTGGGACAAGAAGACCTTTGAGGTCCCTTCCAACCCAAACCCATTCTGTGATTTTATGGTAAGTTACTGTTTTTTACCCAGCAATTCCTCCTATACCAAATGCAGGCATAGCTGTCTTATACAATTCTTGACTGACACACAGTCACATTTCCTCCTGTCAGCATGTTTTTCAGTGGCAAGACACTCTTTCTCCACAGTAAGGAGTCTACATAGAAACACATGGCTACGTCACAGAATTAAGAGAACTGTGGATGCTGAGGGATTAGTGTGTAGTGGGGTTCTTGTGGAGTAACAAACATGTCTTTAAAACTTATGAGGTACAAGGTGCGTAAAGGTACATTCTACAGTTGTCCTCTTACTGCAGCCACAGTAGAAATGAAAGCTGGACATTGTGTTAGTCCCAAAGTAACAAGAAGAATTAGGTTCTGGAACAACTTTCCAATAGAGAAAGTGGAAGCACACAGCCAGTCTTTTATTATCCAGGTGAATCTGTGATGTTGAAAAAGCTTGGCAGGAGAAGAAAACACATAGCAGCTACTTGTTTGTGGGTCATAATATTTGGAACTATTTCTGCAGGATACAGAAAAAAAAAAGATAAAGGACTGAAAGAGTAGCTCAACATGTTAGCCGGTCTGTATTTTACGTCATGTGGGGAGTTGGCTCCAGCTGTCATAAACTGCTTGATGGACAGATGCTTTTGTTATATTAAGAAACTGATTTCAAAATTTCTGTTCTAGTTCTTATGGTATCAGTAATAGGAGTATTTCTATAATAAGTTGAATACAGAGCCTTTCAAGGCACAGATTGCTCAGTTTGTAAGACAGAATTGTTATTTCACAGTAAATCATACTATTTCTGGCACTTCATTTTTCCTTGAGACTGTGGTACGTGAAAGAGCCATGAAGAGCCATGAAATACCTGAAGAGCCATGAAATATTTTTTCAGAGTACAGTGCTCCACTCAGAGATGGGATCTCCCTGTATGGAGATAGAGGTGACAGTTTAAGTTCCAACACTGGTATTTCTTTTTTAGCTGCCAGGAAGCACCAGAAGATGGCATGGTTTGTACAGATGCATGCTGGAAAGTGAATGAGTGAGCTTGTGAGACTGCTATTAATAATCTTGGGTAGAGTGTTTAACTCTGTCGCAAAGCAAAGCAGCAGCATGCCGTATTTGAACTGTTATTTCTTCTTTCTGCCAGTCAGGGACAGCGGTAAAGTCCAACATATCTATTTATTCTCTCTATCTGTCTGTCTGTCTATTTTTCTATCTATCCTTCTCTGAGTTTGGATGGCGCAGAAAATGGGAGGGGAAAAGTGAAAAGAAAGCAATTGTGATGTAATCGTGGTGCAACATACACTGAAAGGTCAGCCTGACAAAAATGGGTATTGATGGTACTTGAAAAAGATGGCACCTTCCCTCAATAATTTTGATGAAAAACTTTGTTTGTGTCCTCTATGTCTGTCAGTTCAAGCCTGAGATCCCAGACTTATCCCTCTAATTTTCCCATTCTCTCCGCTCAGTTCCCAGAAAAAATGTGATGAGCACAGGGTGTTAAGGTATTGTTTTACCCTCTGGAGTGCCAGAGTCTGCTGGCTTTGGAGATTCAGGATTTAAAGATACTTCATCTTAACATTCCTAATGTCAGAAGAAGTAGGAGTGTATTTTAAAAGCTGTGTTTGTGGGATTCTGCAGGACCAGCAGGCTCTGCTTAGCCTCCCATTGGTTACTGGATCCAAAGTTTTCTTTCATGCAGGTGCAGGTGAGGGTTTTTATCAGTTTAATTAAAGGGTGCCTCAGTGGAGTAATTTGAGACTGTGGACTAACCGGTTAATATTTCCCCAGCCTTCTGAAAATGTAAAGAACTATGAAAATGTTAAAAATTGTTTGTTAAAAAATAATTAGTACTGAGGAAGAGCAGGTTGAAACTATGTCCCCTACCATAATTGTTTCAGCATATGACCTGCTTTGGCTGATAATAAAAAATCATAGAGTCACTGAATGACTTAGGTTGGAAAGTAACTCCAAGATTATCATGTCCAACTTATGACTTGTCAACAACACCATGGCACCAAGTGCCACCTTCAATTGTTTCTTTTTCACTAACACTGCATGGTAAAATTCACCGAACTGTATGGTTAGGTTTAAGGAACACACTTGCTTTGGTTTGTTTTTTTTTTTTTTTTTTTTCTTTTCAATGACTATCCAGGCACTGATAATGCCTTTTTAAGGGCATGTTGAGTTTAGCTCTGTGACTTGGTATTTTATGAATTTTTGAGGCAAAGAGCTTAATTCAGAAACTGATTCTAATGTGTGGCAGGAATAACTCTGTAAAAGGTGGCAGAGTGCTGTAATGTGGGACTGCTTTTAGTTAGCTAGCTCTTGTTCCTTCCCACACAGTTTCTTTAAACCCGCTCATCTATGAACTCTCATCCACAGCATTGGCTCCTCCTCAAAGCCAGAATAACTCCAGATGTCTCTTACACCTTAAGGAAATCTCATAAACCAGATAAAGTCTGGGTTTTGGTTTTTATTTGGCTCTGATTTACATAGTTGAAAGGGCTCCTTAATAAACTTTTTTTAATCTCTACATACTTAGGTGGTGTTAAAACATAGAATCTATGTAAAAAATGTTAAGTTCTGGAAGTTAGGTGATTTGCTCAAGTGTGTCATTGTTGTTGTGGCTTATTTCATAGACTTTATTTGATTGTGGTGGGCTGGAAGCAAGAACTAGGTGTCCAAACAAAGTCCTGTGAAGTTTTGTCTGTACCTCAGCAGTTTTGGCACTGGTGTGTGGCACTGACCGCACACCCACGTGCCTCTTTGAGCTTCAGCTCCTTCCTTTGCATATTCTGGTGGCACAGGAAATTTTCTACATCTTAGCCAGAACCAGCAGCTAACTCAACTAATGCGACACTTTAGAAAGACTTTAAATACATACACCCCACATCTCCAAATGGATGCTTAGTCTGACACTACAAAGTGCAGGATAGATCTGTCCACTGCCCCAGGCTTGGTCTTGTCCATGTGGAGCATCAGGAAGATGATCACATCCTCATACTTCTGTGGACTGCAGGGAGCTGGGATGTGTAGCAGCACCTCTTAGAAAGTGCCTACACAAGCCCGACAGAGCTGGGCTGCAGCTTGTCATCAGTTTCTGCTCTGTTCAGTGCCAGTGCCTCTTGAGCACGCTCAGGCTTCCTCAGAGATTTCACATCCTAAAACAACTTTTTAAAATTAGTTTAGGGGAGAATATACCAGGCCGTGATTTCTGGGCATACTGAAGTCTTCTTAAGAAGGTCAGATTTTTGTTTTATTACTGTATTGAGCTATTCTTGATCATCTTGTCTCAATTTTAAATCTCTGTGATTACTGTTTTCTTCAGTAGCCTCCAGATGCTTCTTCTTGCACGTGAAAAACCTGGCAGTTATGGATGTTTACTGCTAATGAGTTGCCTTTTGTGAAAGTACATTGATTTCTAGATCAACACCACAATTTTAAATGGCCTTTTTAAACTCTGTTACAAGTAGCTGTTTGCAAAGTTCAAAGTCTAAAAATTAATTAAAATCTGAGGCCCTCTTTGGTATAAAATATTTAGTTGTTTTCTTTCCTTTTTGTTCAGAATGACAGATGTTTGTGCTAAGTTGGCAACTAATAGCAGCTGCAAGTTGATTTGGTTATTGTTCTTTAGGCACCGCTAAATATTGAAATCCTGTTCCATTGTTACATTAACTGTGGTCTTCTCTGGATTTGAATTTGTAAAAATAGTGGCTAAGGTCTTGGAGCAGGACTGATTCACAGCATTTTGAGGACTTATTTCTGTTGAGACACAAGACAAAGTACTGGCTGCTGGCTTTCCCTCAGAAAGCTGTTGGCTGTATACAATGGAAGTGGTTGGGTTTAGGATGGGAGAAAGTCCTGAAAAACAAGGAAAGGTCTTAATGTCTGATCTTTCAGGAATCTGAAAGATTTCCAAGGGTAAATTGATACTTTGGGGAATAAACTCTAACTTTATGTCAGTGTTCAGTGTGTGCCTGTAGCAAGTTTTCCTCTGTACTGTGCAGGACTCTGGCTGGAATAGTCAAGTTCACTTCAGTCCAACAGCATCAGGACTCTGGAACTGCCTGTTCACCTGTGTGAAACTCCTTTCCAGAACATCAGACCTCTGGCACATGTGAAAGTCTCCAGTAGAAGGGAACTTATTAAAAATGTAAAGAATGGTGCAATTTTTAAAGGAAGAAGTTTCATTACTTTTTCTTTTTTCTGTGTGAAGGAAAATCATATATTTGCAAATGTAATTGCAGTTTTGGAAACCACATGTCAATTATTTTCTGTTAAAGGAGCTTCCAGAAACCTTTTAGGAGTCTCTTGGTGTTAACCCAGGCACAGAAATGCAGGGCAGAACTTCTAAACTTTTTCAGTTTAGAAAAAGATAGATTATAGTTCCACTTCCACAGAATGGCAGCTGAGGCTCAGAGGTGTTTAGCAGGGTAACTGAGGTTGTGCTGTGAAGTTTGCAACAGAGCTGGAAACTGAATCCAGTGCTTCTATGTCTTAGTTTATCAGCTTACCCACATGGGCATCCTGTAAAGGTGCTGCTCTTCTACACTTCTTCTGGGAGGGATGTGAGCATGCTCTGCCTCCTGAATGAAAACATTCAGAGTGCTGAATGGTCTTCCTGATGGCATTTTCTACTAGTTTTGTTGCAGTGGGAAATAAATGGGAAAAAAGGCCACTGGCCTCTCCAAACAGCCATAATAACAACAAAAAAACCCACAAACAAACAAAAAACTCCATCCAAAAAAAAAAAAACAAAAAAACCAACCAAAAACTAAAAACACAACAAAGCTTCATTTTTTATCCTTGATGAAATATTTATTTGGAAGCAGCACAGCAAGTTGGAATAGTTTGATTTGATTAGCAAGTCTAAATGTATTAGCAGCAAGACAAACTATATTACGATTAGTGATAATTAGTTGCACTGATTACTTCAGTCTGCAGTACTGTTTGACATGTGTTTCTGTGGTGCACTGTTGAAAGAGGAGCATGCTTTACCCTTGTGGTGGCTCTTGGCTTCCCTTCTCATTATGTCTTTGTCCGTCATTGTTTGCTGATGAAGTCTCCACTGTGGCTACTGCAATTTGTGGCTTGGCAAATACAAATACCCTCTTAAAAGTAAAGTGTAAACTGGGAAATAGTGATGCATGTGCTCGTAGTGATGAGTGACAGTCCTAGAGAAGCCTCTTGTTCTCCATGGAAATGGTCACAGCCCAGCCCATCATCCCTGCTACTGCCCAGCAGCCCTGTCCTTCCAGTCTGATCCAAACCTCCATGAAATACCTTAAGAGCTGCTTCTATGGCTGGAGAAGACTTTGGATCAGATGCCTTCAGTGGACAGAGGAATCTGGCTTCCCTGCCTGCTTAGCCCTCGATCTCTGTGACAGTAGGGACTGCTAGTGTCAGGATTTGTAGCAAAGAGGATTCCTGGGATCAGATTAGGGAGAATAAAACCCTTTAGGCAGGCTGTATCCCACAGGGGAGAAACAACCTCTTCTACTGGCTCACTCAAGTCCACCAGTGCCAGGGAAACATGGAAACCTCATTGCTGTTGTGTGACTGAGGAGCAAAGAGGAAGGAGGGCAAGCATTCTGGAGCTACAGTTCCTGGTCTATAACCCACCTCAGATTCACTGCTCTGCTCACCACAAGGTCCTGAAACATCCCTATGAATTGCAGGTGGTACTTCAAAAGAACCACTTCTCAGATTGGGTGTTCCTTTTATAGAAGCTGCTCTCTGGAATGCTGACTGTGGAGCATTCGACACAATCATATTCCCTGGCAACTATATCAAGCTAACTTCACTGGCTCAGACTCATGTTGATAAAGGCATTAGGATCTGACAATCATTCTGTTCCTTAGGAATAAACAGATACAATTCTGAATGTCTTGATTTTGGTGTATGAGCAATAATCCCATTATCAGTCATCCAGAATAAAGTGCATTATGTTACGTATTAATATAGACCTGTGCACTGTCTTTGAGCTGTCTAAGGACAGATAAGCTAGAAATATGAATTTGTGCAAGCCAAATATTTTCCATCTTTCTCCAAAATGTACATCTTACATTACTCTGCATGTGTTTTGCTTGGTGCTTTAAGATAGTGGTTCACAGACAATGAAGTGCTTCTATCACTAGGCAGATGTGATAGGTCAAAGAAAAAGGAATCATTTAAATGTGTGACACAGTTACTTGTTAGTATGGCAGAAAATGCCAGAGGTTAAACATTTGGGATTGCCCATGGAAAACATTTGAAGATTTCCAGACAGCTAGCTCTGGAAGAAAGGTCTTGGATGCTAATACTACATGAACTGACAATTCATAACCATCAACTCTTCTAGAAATATGTGTATATTTCCAGCTGCATGAACTTATGAGGCAAATTTTAAATAGAAAAGGTAAAATGTAGAGTCTGTCTTATCATTCTAAAGATGACATGATTATGTCCTTTGCAAGTTAGGCTGTATTTCTGGATGTTTCTTTTGGCAGATCACCGATCCTTAGTCACTGCTGTGATAATACTGAGCACTGAAGGATTTTCCTGTATTGTGGTTCCCTGGGGATCACTGTGTTACTCGTTTCTTGTACTGTTCTTAGGGCTTGTAGTTAGCCTGCAGTGGAAAATCAGGGTAAACTGTATGGCAAGTAGGGAAGGATCAGCTAACATAACTCGTGAAGAAATGTTAGGAGATGTTTGTTTGCTGAGTTTTTTTTCTCTGATGGTGGGATTCTGCCCTTCTACAAAACTCTGGGCAACCTGAGTTGGTGCTTAGTGGCTTTTCTGGCTGGGTGGCATTTCCCAGGGCAGCTCAGCATGTGTCAGGACAGAGCCCAGAGTGAGCAGAGGTCAAGAGAGTAATCACAGAGGTTGGGGCAAGAATGTCAAATGAAATAAATTTGAGGAATACATAAGAAAGAGAGTGGGGGACTGTGCAGAAGGCAGGAATGGAGGAGGCTGAGTACTTATAAGCCTGATGGCAACTCCACCATGGCTGTACCTCCGGTGGGTGCTGCCTCCCTCTGAACACCCTTTCCCAGCTGGGAGTCCTCCTTCAGGATTACAGAAGGTGTCCCATTTCTTGTCATCCAACTTCCTTTAATAAAAACACTGCTTTTGCATTTCCCTTTCTTCCTCAGCTCTCCAAGCAATTAATAAGCACAAATTAACACCAAACACCCCAAGCCCTTATTGCTGATAAGGCTTGTCCCCTTCTCCTCTGTTCACACATGGGTGAGGAAAAGTTCGGGGCTTAAGTGATGTGACAAAAGTCACAGTAAGCGTTTGTGGCAGGAGTGGGAAGAGATCTTACTGGCATGTAGACTCATAGAGACTTTTTGCAGTTAAAAGCCTCTTGAAATCAAAAGCTTATAGATATGTTTATGGATCTGGACCTTATTCTGAACAGTTGCACTGTCTTTGTGGTATCTACCTAGTCAGCAGAAGATGCTTCACTGAAATAATTATGCCCGTGTGGTTTTGCAGATGTAGCAAAAAGGAACTGCACAATCTCTTTAAACAGTATATGAGGTCTGCATGTTCCCAATGCAAATGGAGTATTTTTCTATAGCTTACACTTTTTACTTACAGCTTAATACTTTTTGTAAGTTTACAAGCTTATAAAGTGAGCTGGTTGTCGTAATGAGTGGAAAACCATCTGTGAATGCATGGATTTCTCAGAGCATTTGAATGTAAACTGCAATGTCACAACAGTCCATAGAAAACTTCCTTACTGACTGGAATCATAGAAGGTGGCAAATTCATTGGTCAGCTGAAACAGGAAATTTAAGTGAAGGAGAAAAAGAGCAGATGAAATTAATCATATGAACCACTGAATATGGAAACATTGGATTTTCAGAATTAAATGTAACTTTAAAAAAGTCTTTAGAAGAGACATAAGGTAACCTTCTGGCTGTCATGCTCAATTTGTCTAGATTTTTGGCAGGTCACCTCCATAGGCCATTAAACTGATTGTCTTGGGATATATGCTAAAAATTGAGTAAACTCCCTAATATTAATTTAAGAAAAGGTGATAATGGTGTAATGCTGGCAATTTATAGTGATCAATGCTGGCAGCTGTTTCTTTGAAAGCTATGAAACCTAAGACCATGAATTTTCATTAATGGAAAAAAAATTAGACATGACTAAAAATTAAATTAGGATGACTTTATACCAAGCTATTAAAAACTGTGGTTTTAGACACCATTACTTGGTGTCTTGCACTGATCAGAATGTTGCATTAAGGGCCTGTCATGACCTGCAGTACTTGTTGCAGAAAGCTATCAGAAAGCCTGGAGAAACCAAATCAGCTCAGAGCCCAGCTTCACAGCTACATCTTTTTGTACCTCTAGCACTCAGAAGGGTATCTTAACAACCAAAGTCTGAAGTTAAATTTACACTTTTTAGTTTGATTATTAACTTCTGTGCATACACATAAGTGTATCTATTGGTATGTACTCTCTATGTAATTTCATCATGAGCATAACAGAGCTTTAGCATCCCTGCAAATTTTTCTTTGAAACTGACTTACAGAACATCCTTAAAATAGAGACCCCAACTGAGTTATTTTAAAATGTGTAATTTTAAAATAAAATCTTTATTCTACATCCCCACTGATGTTTCTAACACTTTTGCCAAGAGGAAGTAAGTGGATATGAGCATAACTACCCCAGATAGCTGTTACCTGTGACAGCTAATCAAAAGAAAAACTCTCAACCCATCTAGACAAAAGCTGCTGTCAAATATACAGCAAAGCCCAGTTAAAAAGGAACAGTTTTCCCTTTGCTGCTGTAGTTTAGTTATCACAGTTAGTCACCATTTGTACCCATAATAGATACAGTAATTTCACTGGCTTTTGAAGCTGATAATGTTTCTGTAACTACAGTATTACAGCTCACACTGTCTCTTATACAGCTGGTCACCCTCAATAAGTCTGTTTTGAAAAATTTTGTGGTGGTTGTGCAATATATTACAAGTGTCTTGCTAGATCTGATCTTTATATAAAACATACTTAGTGGTGTTCACTATATAATATTTGCCCTGTTGAATTTCAATTACTATCATAGTTAGGAAATTCTGATTTGAAGTGTCCTTCTAGATGGAATGGAATGTTGTCTGTATTTAAAAGAGACTGTTTTCTTTCTCTTGCACTTTCTAGTATTATTTATACCCAGTGTCCTTTGCTAGGTCACCCTGTGTGATATGACAAACCGAATGACCATGGACATAAAGGGGTGCAGCCAGGTATGTTATGGTGCCTGTGTGCAGCTGTAAAGGAGCTTGTAGTCAATGCAGCTTTGTCTATTCATTTGCAAATGAAAAATTCCTGGAAGTATCTGACCTTACCTCTTAGAGTAGACATTTGCTACTCTTCGTGGATAGGGAATATAGCAATAGTAATTGTTTTTTAGAGCTTGTTACTGCTGTACTCAGAATAAAGTGTCCAAAGTCATTGGAAATGCAGTTGTGTTCTAGCACTGGAACTACATACCCCAAAGATTTGTCTGTATAAAAACATTAACAAAATATAACTGTGTATTTATATATTACACTTGAGCATTTCCTTTCTGGATGTTGTGGTGCACTCGAAACTTCTGCAAATTCCCTCTCCTTTTGTAGGAGAGCCTATCTGCTGGCTTACTTTCTTAGCACAATGTAGCCACATAAAGCATCACCGGCTTCAATTTCCTCCTGAACCTCTTTAACTTTAATCTTGCAACCTCCTGCCCTCTCTAGTACTGCTTCCCAGTTATCAGGCAAGAGCAGGGGGTCACCAGGGTTTTCAGAATTTGATTAGCACCATTGTTATGAATAATTCAGATTGTTTGGTGCCAGCACAAGTGATCCAAGTAGCAATTTGAAAAATCTGATTTAGGATTTAATATCTCTGAAAAAATTAATTAGTGCTGCTGATGAGGGCTCTTGACTTTGTCCATTCATATTGATGAATTTAGTGCCAGTGAAAAGCAAGATTGAAACAATCCAGCAAAAACAAGTGTTTCTATGGCAGAGCTCATATTATGTTACAGATACCCGAGGTGCACATGCTCCTTCCTCCCTGTTCCAGTCCAGCTCTTTCACTGTGTACCCTTTTCCTCCTAAGGAGCAAGTTCCTGAAAATCCATGTAGCTGTAGTAACACACTGCTGTCAGTAATGGAAGGTGTTCCCCAAGTGATCATGTTTCCATTATATAGTTTTTTGTGATCCTACTAAATATTAGTTAACAGAAGATTCTGCTTCCTTTGTTGTGTGAGAAATTGGAACTGCAGCAATCCACCTTTGGGAGCAGAGCCTAGTTAATGACAGTGGGCTTGCCTCTGATGGAAGTTGGTGCATTTTACTCTGCCATCAGTTTGACACAAACCTCTGCAATACTTCACCATTTGAACAGTAATGACGAGACCTCTGCATGTTTAGGACAGTTTTGCACTGCTTTTGTTACAGAAATAGTTGTGGGCCACTGCAGTTACTGTACCTCTTCTCCTTTCCCACCTTGTCTGAACTTTGCAGTCTGCTAGGCAGTAAGATGTTAATATTTTGCACATTGAAGCACTGAGAAATCAATGGAGAGTTTTTCAGGAATCCCCAGCGTTTTCCCCTACTCGTATCAGTGGGAACGCCTGGCCACTCTGGAAGATGAAGCTTTGTGTCAGAAGAAAGCACAGCACTCCTTGCCTTGAGTCCAGCGTAACCTCACAAGGGTGAGCCAGTGTCACTCTGCTGTGACTAAGTACAGCTTGGAAGCTTTCATGCTATGAAAATCTACCAAAGCCCAGTTGGTAGGTATTTCCAGGAAAACAGGAACCTGCCCTTCATCTTTGAGCATGTGGCTGCTGACTGTGCATTGTCTCAGATCTTCCCAGGCAGCGTTGCTTGTAGGTGCAATCTGACAGGGGCCCATCTTCAAAGCTCTCTTGCTTCCCACCCAAAAGAGCCCCAGACGTGTTGGGGCTCAATCCTCAGCTTGGATTCTGTTGAATGGGGCAAGCACAGGACAATTTCTAGCAGTGTTGGTCAGCCATTCCCTTGGCAGTGCCTGCACTGTGCATACCCTGCAGCGTGCCAGGCTCTGTTTCTGTCAGCTGTATGCAAATCCTGGCGCTGATGTTAATGCCAGCTTGGTTTTCATAGCCTTGTGACAGCAACAGCCCTCAATATTAAACACAAGTACACGTACACAGTTACAGCAATGATTACTCTAGATGTTCAGCTAGTCATAATATTTGCACTTGGCATGATAAGGAGCTTTGAATGATAATAGCACTATAGTAGAAGCTTGTTAAAGTGACAGTAACCCTGGTGTCACTGTGGAGTGGTGCACTGGCACGTGAGTTCCTACAGACTACATCTCTCTGTTTCCTGTATGCAATGTGTAGAAAGTGTTTCAGGATCCTACGTGAAACCCTCTAAACTTCTTTCAGAGTTTCATCTGCTCTAAGGCTATTGTAAATGCAGGTGAACCCAATGGGAAGAAATGACGATGTCTGACTCAATTCAGAAGGCCGAATTATTTCTTTATTATAACTATGCTAAATACATTAATATACTATATAAAAGGAGGATACTAAAACTACATACTACTTTCTCTGACTCTAACTCTTAACACAACTCGTGACCCCCTCTCAAGAGCCCAGCCCCAGGTGGGTTGGATTGGCCATCAGGCTCAAACAATCCTCACCAGAATTCAACCAAGCACTCACCCCAGGTAAACAATTCTCCAAACACATTCCACATAGGAAAAACAAGGAGCAGAAATAGAAATTGTTTTCTCTTTCATTTCTCTCTGTGCACCTCTATGAAAAATCCTGAGAGGGAGAGAAATGTGCTTGCCACACTAAGGCAGAACTAAGACATGAGGAGGAGTGTAGTTGTTAGGGACCTTTTTTGAAGTGAGTCTTGTTTCATTAAAATAATCCAGTCCTGATGTAGGATAATCATCTCAATAGTTAGTGCTTTCATTTACTGACAGCAAAGAGGCTCTCAGCCCCTATTCTGCTTCTTTGCCTAGTACCATCTGCAAAGGGGAGCAAGTAAGAGCCACACTGTCGTGTCATGGCAGCATTCTGTGTTTTGTCTTTTTGTTTCGGCTGAAGTGAAAATTTAGCAGAGGAGTAACAGCAACCATCCCAAACCCTGTGTCCTTTTCCAAAATGTAACCATGCAGACTGTCTTTTATTTTAGGAATGTAATTGTGTCAGTAAGACCTAGGATATTTCTGCTGTCAAGCGAGCAGAAGCCAGCTCTTTGATTTGCTGGCAAGGCTAGTGCTTGGGTGCCATTGCACCCATGGGTGTCATTCAGTAAATCTGAGCCAGCAATGCTCCACTTCCCAAAGTGGCATGGTCCAGTCAGAGTTCTAGTTCTAGGTTCTCTGAATGCCTTGTTAATGCAAGGATCATCTTCATGCAGTTACAGCCAAATCTGTCAGCACCTGGATGCTTCTCTTCTCAGGTCTTCCTTTGTGTGCACAGCTGCAAAACCTTGGTCTGTGCTTTACTTGGGAAATATTCAGCCCATTATAGTGTCTACTGGCCCTTTGGATTTTGGAAAGAGATGAAACTAAATATGTTTCAGTGGCTGAAATATTGTGATAGCTGTGTTATTGTCTTCAGGGTCTGCCCAGGAGCATGGTGTGAGGAGGATCTGCAGAAGCACTGGGTTTTAGTAGCCCCAGCTTTTGCAGTCATGCACCACTCCAGTCTGATGTGCATAAGGACACTGACTGCAATGCTGGGCAACAGGATGTGGAGGGAGAGCTCCTTGGTAAACAGAATTAAATATATGCCTGAAAACGTGTAAATAGCTACAAATATACTAAAAATATGTATTTATATAAGTATATGGAAGACTGATAAATGAATGCTCTTGAATTTTTTTTTTTGTAAAGTGCCTTTTTATATCCAAGATACTTCTCTGGTAAGAAACAGGCACTTTTGAATTATTCTTTAATTTGACCCATCTTCAGGAAAGCTCTTCCCATGCGTTAAATGGAACCCTATGGATCACCCAAGCTATTTGTCAGGGATTTTAACATCCATGTCTCCTCTTCCACAGCCGCCTTTCTGATGCAATTAAGAACAAGAGGGATGCAGGAATCATAGGACTTAGCCCAGAACAAACACTAATGAAACAAATCTAGTGCTTTCAAATGGATGTCTTGTTAAAACTGATGTTCTACAAGTAATAATCACATTTGGAGCAGGCTGTATTGGCAGATAATGCGCCTTTAATGCCATCTTATGACTTTTTCTTCTTTGCATCAGAAATAACAGGGATTGGAGCCCATTATTTGCCTAGGAAACCCATAGAAGTCCCTAACTAAATGTAGTCACCAGGTATCCTCACCCAGGAGAAAAAGTTGCTCCTTGAAGCCATTTTGTTGAACATTTAGTGTGCACTTTTATTCTAGTTCTGTGTTGAATATGCAGTATTTTAATTTCCATATATATTGTATGTGTGCTTCTTTTAAACATTTGGAACAGCTCTTTTTTAAATTGAGTTTCAGTTTTGTTTTGCTTTAGATAAAAAATATAATGGGCACTAGGCAATTAGTTTATGTTAAAAAAGAATATGTGAGGAGTTTGTATAATTTGACAAAAGACAGAACATTCTGATTTGAGACTATCATTTGCATAGTTTGTTGTAAAATTCAGAAAACATGGAGCAGTTAAACTGTGGGCCAGTAGATATTTCTTTTTCTAGACAAAAATCAAATGAGGCACTGACAAGATACTTGTTTTATCCTTTACCATCTTGAGTGCATGTGTACGGCTACTTAACTAATGCTAGAGGTTGAGGGTGTCTATTAAATGTCACAAAATTCAGTGTGTTCATGCAGATTAATTATGTTAGTATTTTCCACTTCAAGTTCATTTATGTTACAATATCGTGCTTATTTCAAAACCACTAAAGCATTACAGGGTGATTGTAATTATCCTAGAAATAGTTATTATGCATATACAGAAATAGAGTTAAAATATTAAAGTTTGGAAGTGTATCAAGCATGTCTTAATATGGAATTGCAGCATTTAGCCATATTTAAGTCTGTATTCAAGCGATGTCTGGCCTTAGCCATCCAGTTGGGATTTCTAGTTTCCTGTTTGCAGTACTAGTTTTGATTGACCTAGTTTGTTTCAAAACACAAGAGGCTTTTGTCCTTTCTTATTTTTATATTTTTGTTTGTGTTATCAGTTCAGGACAGAATAAAGGTGACCTGATTTTCTGTCACACACCATGCCAAAATGCACAAGAGAGATTGTACCACCTGCAACTGCTGTGATAGCATTGGCAGTGGCATTTTAAGACAATGGGAACACAAAATCACTACTTCCTTTTTGTAACTTCCTAGGAAGTGTGACAGTTCCTATGGATGTCAGTCACAGCTCAAGATTCTTTCTCCTGCTTTTTACAGAAATACAGATCAAAAAAGCATGTGTCCAATCCTGAGATCTTAGCCTAAGTTACCTTAATTTATAATAAAAATCTGCATGCAGCGTTATTATGGTCTGAAATAATACAGTGATGTATTTTTAGAAGAAACTGATTTCTATACAAGTGTAATAATATATTTTTGTATGAATAATAAAATTAATTTTAAAATAAGAAAAGTGAACTGTGTTATTTGCAGTTGTGAAACGCCAGTACTGAAACTCCAGTAAAGCCTTGATATACTGGTTTTGCAATGGCTGACTTTTGGTGAAGAGGGAAAACGTCAGCCACAGAAGTGATTTTTCTGTGAGGAGTACTAGCAACTTCCACCGTGCCTGGCAAGGCCAGCAGCAGGTTAGCTCTGAGGATGGGTGTGGTGGGCACATTCTATTCTCTCTCAGGATTTTTCATAGAGGTGCACAGAGAGAAGAAAGAGAAAACCATTTCTATTTCTGCTCCTTGTTTTTCCTATGTGGAATGTGTTTGGAGAATTGTTTTCCTGGGGTGAATGCTTGCTTGGATTCAGGTGAGGATTGTTTGAGCCTCATGGCCAATCCAACCCACCTGGGGCTGGGCTCTGGAGAGAGAGGACCAGGAGTCGTAAGAAAGGTGTTGTAATGTTTATTTTAGTTCTTATCAATCTTCATTTAATTATTTTAGTAATATTTTCTTTATACCTTTTTAAAGTTTTGAGCCTGTTGCTGCCCCTTAAAATATCCTTATCTCACCCCATGAGCTCAATTTTTAATTAATCTTTTTACCTTCTCTGCTCAATTAGAGCAGAAGAGGATGAGTAGATGATTTTTGTGAGTGTATTGGTGTTTGGCCAACAGTCAACCCACTACAATTGAGCATTCTGGAGTCTTTTTTTTAAGGAGTAGTAGCTTGGCACTGAAAACCATGCCTGGTAATTGTGTGACTTTTTATTATCCAGTCTCTCCACTGGGCAGTTTGCAGTCAGTGTGTGCTACAAGCTCTAGCTGGATCAGCTTAGTGGAAAGAGCATGTTTTAAAGCAATTTTTTTCCTGAGCACAGTGTTCTTTAATACCTTTCCTGAATAATTAGTTGTAGTTTAAAGGTCACAGCCCAAGGCTTCCAGAGCTCAAGGATTGTTGGACACAGGATGGGATAGCTGGGGTGTCCTGAGCAGGCCAGGAGCTGAACACAATGATCCTTGGGAGTCCCTTCCAGCTCAAGACATTCTATATTATTAGGATTCTAAATGTCCCAGTCCAGGATTATCTGAGTCAGAAGCAGCATGTTAGTCAGATCCATGTTTTGCTACCCAGTTGGCTGAGACAGAGGTTTGCAGTGCCGGAGCAGCTCAAGACAGCAGTGCTGCTCAAAAATGCACTGCCTGCAAAGGGTGGTTCTCCTAAAGGCTTCCTTCATCTGGCTTGTGATTCAGACTGGTGCTGAAATCCAAGGACTGATGTTCAGGTAAGTTTTGAAAATATTTCTCAGTATTGCTCTGTTCCCATTGGTGTTAGGAGCTGAAATGGATGCCAGGATGCTGACTGGAGAGGAAAGCAGGGCATCGCTAGAGATGCCAAGAGCTATAACTTTCCTTGGGAGGTCAAGAAAAGTTTGGATCAGCTAGGAAATTTTATGGAGAAATATTGCTGTTTTCCAGAGACCACAGCTCCCAACATGCCTTGAAGATTTATATCTCTTTGTTTATTGCTGCCTTTTGTATCCAGATTTGGTAATTTCTGACATCTGTGCATGGTCAGCCCAATAACAGTAATCTGTGATTGTTCTAGCACCCTTCTCATCTGCAATAGCCACAGGAGGTTTTCAGTGGTGTTTTATTGTGTAAGTGCAAAAGGATGTATGGCTTTTGATGTAGTTGCTGCTTTGAGGGGAAAGCAGGGAGAAGAGATGTAAATTGTACTAGCAGGTTAGGCTTAGAGCCCTTGGATGGTGGGTGTTTGTGGCCTGGTGATGAGGAATCGGTCAGTGGCTAAAATTCCTGTGGAAGGAAAAAAACAGGATGCTGTCATTTCAGTGCCTCTTCAGTTAGTGTGCCCCCAAGTCTGTTGTCCTGCATGTGCATCATCTCCCCTGAATAGCCTGGCTTTTCCTACTAAGGAGGGCCCTGGGACAGTGGATGCCTGGTGCTGAGTTTGTGCAGTGTCTCTGATGTGGGGCTTGGTCTCAGTTGAGCTCTCCCAAATGCAGTGTGTGGAGCCAACTCCAGGCTCAGCCACAGCTCCCCAGGCCCTCCTTGTCCTGGCAGGACCACGGTGGCACAGGGATGCTCATTAGGACAACATCCTTCATACCATGCTTTAAGTGTTGGTCAGGTAGTGAACTAGATGACTATGAAAGGTTCTTTTCAACCAAAAGAATAATATTCTAGTCTAGTCTAGTCTATTCTGTTCTGTTGTTGAATAACCCCTTATTCTGTGGAACGCAGAGTGACAGAAGATGCTGATTTCACATACATCATTACTGGGGGAGTCATGCTCAAATTCTGTGAGCAAAGCTCATGTTAATCTTCTGCTTAAGCATGAAGACAAATGTGTATTGTATGTGTGTGAAAGGTGGGGCTCTCCAGGGGTTGTTGTGGGTCGAAGAATACCACAAGCAAAGCATTGTACAGCCAAACACTGTGTCCATCTTCCATTTTCTCATCAGTAACTGTGGGTAAATCATCACAGGTCTGTGGCCTCTGTGTCCCCGTGTGCTGCTGAGGATAATGGAGCTCTGCTCTTATGTGGTAGTGTGCAAATGCTTTGAGATGCTTGCATTCCACCCAAGTTGTTACAGCATGCTCCACTTTCCCTTTAAACATGGGAGGTGCCTAGTGTATCACAAGTTTTTGTGGGCACACCTTTTCTGAACATAGTCAATTCCATCTCTTATACAAAAGAAGAGAAATAAAGGATGAAGAACATGTTACAGCTGGGAATCTATTGATTGAAAGGGGAGCTGGGCCAGAGCACTCATGCTTTTATTAAAATCCTGACAGTTCAGTATGAATGGAGAGTGGCTTGTAAGTAGGTTTGCAACCATTATTGATTGTTGTCATTTTCAGTATCAATTATCTTACTACTTGAGGGGAAAAAACCAGTCCAGAAGCTCCTCAGCAATGCTGAGCAGAGCCTCTGGCCTGTCTTTCTGCTTCTGCAGGGAAGATTTTGCTGCTTCTCATGATGAAATGGAGCCCTGTCAGCTGTGTGGGTTGGGCTTTTAGTTCAGTGCTGCTGGCTGTGGTCTCCACCTCCTGCACGGCATCTGAGTTCATTGACTGGCATTCGAGAAAGTATACATCCTTTTCTTTTTTGAACTCCTTCCCAATATAAATTTCTGGAAAAAAATGGGGCTAAATCCTTATGTCTTAGATGGACAGCCAGGATTAATGGTTGTTATTTGTCAGCTGATAACCACTGAAAAGAAAATATATCTGTCACTCACCCCAACAATCAATGTTCTAAAAAGCCATACATATAATGGCGTGGAACAAATGAGAATATAATCACGTGAGCTAACAGAACTGAAATACAAAATACACAAAACTCTTTTAAAAAGTCTCTGTGATTTCAACAGCTGGCGGTACTGATGGCTCAACACATCTGTAAGATCAAGGTTGTTTACAAACAGATTAGGGAGCAAAGGAAAGGTGTGTTTTAAAAACAGCAGCAAAGTCTGAGTCACTCTTCAGCTGTGGTGACATTGCTTGTAAAGGAATTTAGTGGGTGGCTGTTTCAGAGAAGAAAACCCCTGTGATTTGTGTTTGTGAGGTTACTGCACCTCCATCAGCACCCTGGGAGAGCAAAGCTGCTGGGAGCAGTGGCTTTGGAGCTCTAGAGGGCATTTCAGAGACTGGGCAGTATTGTTCCTTTGTCTCCTGCATTCAAAACAGTAAGATTTCTGGAGAAGAAAAAAAAAATTCCTCAAATGGCTGGGATTTTTTCAGAGCCTTTTGCAACAAGGGCATTTTGCTGAAGTGGTGCTGAGTATTGAATTTTTGCCTAATGGAAGTTTCCTTGAATCCAAGAAGACAAAGTGTTTCTAGTAAGTAATAAGAGAGACAAAAGCAAGCTATTTTTTCCCCTTGGTCAACTTCTGCTAGATGTTAAGGTTTTGGGTTTTCCACCATTTCTGTTTTGATTAGTATGGAACATCTCATTCCACAGTGGCTTTTTTTTTTTTTTTTTAAGAACAAAGACCCCCTCTGACCTGGATTTGGATGCATCTGTGACAGCTGACTTCACTGGCTGCCAGCTGAGCATAGTGCATTTAATTGATGAAATAATAATGATGTACCATGCCTGAACTTGCTTTGACGTCCACTTGAAGCAGAAGCCAGAGTTAATCAGGCCAGTGCTGCAGCATCCCAGTGGTCATGGTCCATCCACTGACCTGGTGCATGGAAGATACCAGCTTCCCAATCACATCCCCACAGGCTTGCTTCATTCCCATCTAATACTCTCCTCTTCTTCCTTTAATTAATAGCCAAACTGAAAGAATCTCTAACTCTTATTTTTAAAGCAACATTTTTATGCATCCTCTCAACTGCCCAGAGCATTAAGATTATTAAAACAGAGCTTTCCTTTTCTGAACTGTCTCAGTGGAGAGACAGGCTAGGGTAGAACTGCTAAATAGATTCACTGGCAGAGCAATCTGTCTGCCCTGGCAGTTCTTTAGTCTGATGACTGAGGAATGTTCCCTCCAGGAACCCAAACCTGCACATTCTTAACTTCCAAACTGCATTTTCAATGATAACTGAGGCTACAGCCCTGCAGTTTTTACACTGGGAAAATCTCAGCAAACTCTGTATCAAAACTCAGCCTTTTGGTGTACTTTCATAAAGATTAGTGGAATACACCAATGATTGGTTTTTGTAGTGGTTTGATGAGGATTTGTAGGGGGTTTTATCTGGATTACTTAATTTTACACATTGGTTTAATGCTATGAAAGGGAACTTCAAGAAGATAAATAGTTTGCCTCTGAAGTCCCCCCACCCAGGTGTTCATTGCCTTGAACATTGGGATTTTGTTGTCAGGGCCAGTGTGGAAAGAATAAGTATGGGATGTGGAAGAAGAAATAGTTTTCTGAGGCACTGTGTCCAGTGTCCAGCAGCATTATGACAGCATGTCAGTGACTGGAAATAGATTTGTCAGTGCTTGAACTGAGTGAAGTCAAAGCAAATGGTAGGAAGAGTGAATATTAGTGACTTAAAATTGATTTCTTATTAGCCTTGTTATCTTACTGTATTAGCATGAATGAGGCATTCCCCATAACCACACAGCTTTCAGTTAACAGTATTTGTTTTGCAAATGTAATCTTATATTACAAAGAAATACATGTGTTACTCCATTACTTTTAGTTTCATACACATCCTGTAAATATGCCAACAGCATCCTAATAGGGACTAAGTCCCATCTGGCATCAAGTCTTGCCCCTCACACCAACTCTTCAGCCTGTGCAGCCTGCCTACTAGGCCATCCCTTATCAGAGCATCTTGCTTATTTATTATTCTCCACTCAGCCCTGTGGTTCTCTGAGAGCACAGAATGAAGTCAGAGGATTCTGAGATGCTGCCTCAAGACTGAGGCAGCTGATTTTCTATCAAGCTAAGGAATTATGACAAAAATGTCACAATAAAGTGTCACTTTGACACTCTGCTTCTCCCTGGCTTTCAGGCTGTGGTGCAAGTTCAGGTCACTGTCCTGGCTGGAAACTGAAAAAGGCACAGACTCTGCCTTGCAGAACTGTGCTGAAGTGCATTTTTAAAAATACTGAACATGTTAGTATTTGGTGGAAATATCACAGGACCAGTAAAGCGTCCCATGTTTTCAGCTCTGAGAAATCTGTTTTTAAATCAGATGAAACAGAACTTTCAGATTTGGAAAAAGAGAGTTTGGAAGAGAAAGGCTGGCAGCAGAGTTTTGACAATGGCTTTAGCATGGAGTTGAGCTTTAGCTCTTACAAAAAAGGACTGGGTAGATGAGCAGGTGACAGGGGAGCAGAGGTGGTGACAAGATGGTATAACCAGCAAGGGAACAGCAAGGTATAAACACCTCCTTGCTGGAGAGGATATTCAGTGCTCAAGGAGCCTCATGTCTCACCTTCTGATGGTGTGAAATTATCTGTCTGGAACTGAGGACCTTAGAACGCCAGGTTTTGAAGTTTCTATTTAGCATTCAAGCTATATTGTTGAGCAATGGAGAATCAGGGAAAGCAACAAAATGTCTTTAAACCCCTTCCATGGTACCTGAAGTGATTCTTCCCTTCATGTAAAGCAAGGATGTGCCTCTCCAGTGACTGAAGAGGTTCTAAAAATGTACAACCTGTCTTAGAATGCAAGAAGGATGAGAAAAATATTGAGAAGCAGATAGGAAAACTTTAGTCAGATGGAAATAATACAGGAGAGAGAAGCTGGGGGGGTGGGGGTGAGGGGAAGAAAAGGAAAGCACCAACTAAAATTGTACCTTACATGTGGAGAAATAGTGCTTATATGAAGTGGCAAGGGATCCGTATCCACAAGTAACAATAATGCAGTTTTTAAATTGATTTTTTCTGTGGCAGACCAGCTGAATAAAATTGTGAAGCTGTGCTTCAGTTGTGTAGTAAGTGGTGCATGTGGTGTGAAATACAAGCTGCAGTGTGATAACAGACTATCTCCTCCATGCACAAAGAGTTCTCTATTCTGATAAACTCAACAGCAGGTGCTGGTAAATATTGGTCCAAGCTGTTTGATCATTAGAATTTAATGTGATGGTTAATCATATTGAGTTTAGTCATTCTTTCTACTGAATTTATTGGTTTACTTTTGGAGACACTCCTGTGGAATTACTATCCTGTATGAGTTACAGAATTACTGGGGACTCTGATGAGATGTAATGGCATGAGTGAGAGGTTGGTGTTGGTGAGAATAGAATCAGCTTTTGCTTCTCTCTGGACTTTCAGGGTCAGTTCTAGATGTAAGAATCTCTGCTTTTGTAAAAATCTGAGTTTTTGGCAGGACTAGGAACAGAACAAATTCTGCCACGGTTCATTGATCACCCCAAATTCACTTGGAGAAATTTTGGCTTGTGTTTGTCCCTGGGGTGGTTCCCTCATGCCTCCCCGCTTTCTGTGGCAGAGCTGCCCTGCTACAAAGGGGCAGCATGGCCTCAAGATCAGCTGTGCACACAGCTGTGGTTCTTGCTGGTTCTTGCTGTGCACACCCAAAGCCCTGCCTTTCATTTTTAGATATTTGCCACATGTTTTTTCCTACTATAGTTTACAGACATCAACAAGACCTTTTAGGTGGTTTTTTTTTATTTTGCTTTTTAATTTTTTTTTTCATTGTAAGGTCTCTTGGTTGTTGAAGTGAAATTAGTGGGAAAATCACATTTACTTTGGATGTGGCTATATGTCCAGCAAGTGTCCTGTTGGCTGATGTGAGCTCAGATATCCTGTTATTGCAATTGCAAGAATTGCTTGGGGAGATACTCCAAGTTGTCCCACAATGTTTTGGTTGATATGGTTTAGTGATTTACACTTACAGTGTCAGTGATGGGTTGGTCACTGGGGACTGGATCCAGCGACTGGATAGTCTTAAAGGTCCCTTCCAACCTTGATGATTCTGTGATTCTCTGTTGACAAACAGGGATTAGAATGAGATGAAACAAATATTTTACTGCTTGTGATTTAACCCAAGTGTCATAGCCAGACCAAAGCCCTTGTTTAAAATGCAGGGACTCTGAGGATTTTATTGCTGGTAGCCATCATGGTTTTATCACAGATCTTACAGTGGTGAATACTTTTCAGATGAAGGCTCAGCTTTTGTCAGCAAACATTACACTTTCATTTTAAACAAAAGTTTTTAGCTTGTCTGATGGTAGAGAGAAGCTCAAAAACTCAATTCCTTTACAGGAGCTGTCCTATAAGTATTTTCCTCACATCTTAAAGTTTTCAAGCTCATTTCTGTTCCTATGTGTGTGGGAAGAGGCCTGGTCTTGCATTTCTGAGTGTTTGGAGCTGGCAGTGTTGCTTTTTATATACCACTGCAAGACTGTAATCTGAGGTTTTTAGGCTTTTAATTCTCAATTAAATCAAAGAGAGAACAAGCACCTTTCAAAATTTGATCTCTGTCTTTACGTCAGCTTATGCCCTCACAGCCCATGTGATGATTCCTTTGAAAGCAGTGCAAGGGGTAATATTCCTTTGAAGGGAAAGAAAAATTTCTGAAATCCCTGAAAGAATTTAGAATCATCTATGTTGGCTTCCCTGAAGTGGAAGTAAATTAGTGAGAAGACATGAAGGGAAGCTTTTTATTTTCAAATTGCAGTCACAGCCATAGCAATTTATTACATCCGGCTTACTATTTTTGCCTGTGATATTTGGAGAAATAAACTCCTTTTAAATGTTATTTCCAGAGTACTCTTTATGGTGTCTGCAGTGATTCTGGCTCTATAAATGCTAGGAAATATTGGAAAGTCAAGGTTAGGCATTCTTTCTGGTGCCAGTCAGGTGGGAACTTTGTCAGAGTTCATCATGTCCCTGCCAAGTTGGTAGTTTTTATTCTGGCCATGGTAACTTGAAACCGTATTAAGGATGAAAATTGTCAATGCTTGCTTCCTACTGGTGCTGACTTCTTAAATGCAAAACTATTCATAAGAATTTGAGAGTGGAGTGGCTCATAACAGGTACAGGGAAAAGGCGTTGGAGGAGGGAGTTGAAACTCCACTCAACCTCCCACAATCTGTGGCTCAGGAACTTCCTGAGCTAGAGGTGATCTTTCTTTAATGTACTAGTCCTTAGCAATGCCTTTATTTAAAATTCAACTAATCATTTGCCTACTTGGACTTGAAATAATTTTGGAGGCATATTTATATTGGAGGCCAGGGATAACTCGGAATATATTTCTAAGTATGAATCACCACAGGTAGCACATTGAGTTGTGCTCAGAAACACGAACCTGTATCAGCTGCCTTCATTATAGTATTACACTTTAGGGGAGAAAGTGAGATGAGAAATTAAACCCCACAGCCAATTAATGAAACAAAAGGAGTAGACTGTGGATTTATAGCCAGATTTTCCGAAGCATCAATGCTCAAAGCTCACACTGCTGAATGGCTGGATTTTCTAAGCAGCTCAGTGCCAACTTGTGAAGCCTTTTTAAAAATCTGCCTTAGACCCTTAGTGAGGGGTTTCTGAACACATAGCCTGTATGTTTGCAGGCTGGGGAGCCCTGGCAGATGCTCAGGAATCATTTCTTGTGCTCTTTGGCCTCTTCCAATGAGCTCCATGTTGTTGTGGTGATGGGGCAGAGCAGGGGCAGGGAGTTGAAGGCAGAGGAAGTAAAGCCTGTGTGAGATTGACCACACTGGGCATGGGACCTCTCACTGGGTGAGGAGGTTCCTGCTGCTTCTTTCCCAGCCCTCTTGCTTTTCCCACCCAAAGGTTCTCTGTTCCTGCTTGGAGACCTGTGCTCTCTTCACAGTAGGACTTCTCTTGTTGTCTGTTGCTAGAAGTTTGGAAGAGCTGGCTGACACATTACAACTCACCATCCTCATAGCACACTTTCGCCCAACTATTTTCAAATCTGCACTTCTGTGCAGTGTTCATGGACTTGCTGAGGGATTTTCCAATGATTTACAAAGCAAGGGTGCATCTTGGAGCAGTTTGAGGTGCCAGAACAGCCAGAGGTACAGTGAATATCAGCATACAGACAACCCATGGGCCAGCTTCAGGTCAGGCTGGAAGTGCACACATGAAAAATGTAGAGCAAACCCTTGCTAAATCATCACTTGACCTACAGATCCTTGGAGGAGCATTTCTATCCAGCCATGTAGGTGTGGTGCACCTCTTCCTGCCTCTTCCCATGGCCATGATTAGATGGATGGAGGAGTGGGGTTTTCCCGGTTTTCCTGGTCACCTGAGGTGCTCGGTGAGTGGGGCATTGTGATTTACTGCTGCCACAGATCAGCAGCAAATTATTAACAACAAAGAGGAGGCTGAGGTTTGATTCTCTTCCAGCATGGATGCTGAGAAGTATCCACAGTGCTTGGGGCAAAGATCCAATCTGGCTCTCTGTTGTTAGAGCTGGGGTTTCCACATGGGGTCATTAACACACACATAAATATAAACAACAAACCCAGGATTTATAGGGACTCACATTCAAAGTGCAGGTAAATAAAAATTGATCTTCTAGCAGGAAGAAGGCTCTTCAGTTATGGGCACAATCTTATTTTCAAATAGCTACAAATATTAAATTACTCAACTCATTAATTGACTGTTCAGCTTTATGAGGATAAGCATATGACTATGAAATCTCTTTCTCCCTTATTCTGCAGTACTGCCTCCCCCCCCCACCCCCCCTTTTGTGTTTAGACCTTGGAAATTCAATGCACCATAAAAGCTATTAGAATTCTCTGGTGTTGTGAAGCTTAAAATCTTTGTAGTATCAAGCTTGTTATTCCATTATGTCAATTTAATAAAGATTAGAAATATTTTTGGTCTGGTTCAAAAATTTGAAGACAGAAATTTCTAAATGAAGACCAGAAAAGTTTTATGTTTGGCACAAATGCCTATGACAGGACCTACGGATTGAAGGGATTGTGATGGAAAATTGAGACAAAATTATAGATATATTTTTAAGTGTGCCTGTTTTTCAACCAGATCTTTACACATTAACAGATAGCAAAGTATGATACTCTGTGTGCTCTGCAATGACATACACAACACATGGATTTCCAAACAAGCATATGCAAACACATGATTAACAAAGCAGATTGTTACCCAAATTAATCCGAAAGCAGATTTTTCACTAAACTACTTATGGGAAATGAAAGTACATTTCGTAAAACTTTCTGTATCCACTGTGTAATTTCACATATTGTGCTGTTGCCTTGGGGCTGAGCTGTTTCTGGCTGTGCATGTGAGTAGAGAGGACACTTTTTTGTGTGCTCACATCTGTGTTTGGAAGTTGTGGCTGCAGTCAGTGGGGAGCAAGGAGGGAGGGATGTGCAGAGCACAGGAGGAACCCTAAGCAGGGCAATGGAGGAACAACTGCTGCATTTTGCTGCAGGCAGAAATTCCCAGAAAACTAAGGAGTGGAAGGAGCCATCCAGAGTCATACCCCTACAAAGCTGCCTTGGTCCCAAACCACAGATGAGCTTCCGAAGCTTTTCATGGGTGGAAGGGCTGAAGTCTTTGTGCTCACCTGCTGATGCTCTGTTCCAACTTTCAGTTGGTGCTCACTTGCCTACCCCTTTCCTGCAGATATTTCCTCCCAGGGAGTCACTTCAGTGCCAGTCTGTATACAAGCAAATATTCCTTTGATCTGTGTGGTGATTAGGGCAGACTTGGCCCCCAGTTCCATCTCAGCGTGAGAGAGAGTTGAATACTCAGCCTAGTCATGCCTTTTCTTCTAATTTCTGACCTTTAAGTGAAAGCTGAGCTGTCCATGGCAGGACAGTAATGAGGTCTCCTAGATTTCAGCAACTGCTGGTCTATGGAGAAGCCCCATTTTTCAGGAGGAAGGGGTTTCAATGCAAAGTCTCTCTCATCAGGGAGTTGTAGTGCATATTTTTGTTCACCTCAAACAGTGATAACAAAAATAAGGTTGTAGCATGATTATTAAAAGGGAGCAATAGCATTGCTGCTTTTTTCTCCTCTAGAAGCAGGGCAAAAATGATCTGTCTTCATTTGATGAAGTCTTGTGTGGTAAAAAAGACAGAAATTAATGTCACCAAAATGTTTATGGGTGACCCCCCCACCTCTACCTGTGTAATGCCTTTTATGTAAGTAACCCAGCAAGGTCGAAGGAGTGGGAATTAACCCTCATTGCCCTGGACTGTCACTGGTATATCAGGTTCTCCTGAATCCAAATGTTCTGCACCACTAGCTAGGCAGTGAGTGATCCAAGAAGAATAGAGGTGTCCTAATTACCTCACTGGTTCTCTGGAAACTCACAGTTGTCCTGTGCATCATCACTGATAGCAGGCACTCAGGAAAGCAGGGAAAAGGAAATGGCCCCTGGGGTTCAAATTCCACCCTCTGGGAGTGACATATGACTTAAAGCTGCATGGACATTTTGCCTAGTGAAGGAACCGAAGAGTCATAAAAACTGATAAATACCAATATTTCTGTTACTAAATGATATCGTAACTGGAACTAAATTGCCACCTGCAATGAGTAAATTAAATATTGACTATTTCATTGACTGTTAGACTTAATTTGAAGCAATCATGCAGGAGGTATAATGGCACAGGAGATGAGTGACTATTTAATCTTGTCATCCCTGGTAAGTGTTGAATAATGAGAAAAATATCCACTTGACAGAATAAGGGAGTTGACTTTATCTTGGGTTTCTGTGTCAGGACTTCAACTCCAGAAATGTATAACAAAGCTGTTGGGAACAGCTGTTGTTGCAGGCTTGCCTCCCTGATAATATGGCAGGATTTGGGTTCCTCAGTAGTCTTGTCTGCATGACATCCAACCCAACTCTTTCCAGCAGAAATAGTTGTAGGAGCTAGCCAAGGGAATCAGTGCTTTTTCAGGAGCCTGTATTCTGTGTTCAGAGCTCTCACTAATTACTAACTCCAAAATCCCTGACTGATATTTGTTTCATATGTCTTTAATACAGGCTTCAAATCCACCCCTCAGTTTCAATTTAAGATAGAATTTGAGGGCTGGAAGTGGACTGACATAGCAAATCAGGTTGAGTGATGGCCTCTTGCATGTGCTGAATTTCACTCTTTCCTTATGTATCTGAAATGACTTAGAAATCCTTGAGAATTTGAGTACAAATTGAGAAGGAAACAACAGACTGAGGGATTTGAGGAACAAGTTCAGTGAAAGATTTACTCAATGACTGAGTAAAGATTTTAGAATTTTGTGTTGCCCAAAAAAGAGTGTCTCTATGGGAAAAGTATTGACAAACAAATTTACCCATCAGTAAGACTGGTCTGTTCTGGATTGCATTGCTCCAAATGGTTCAGCAATTCTCAGAGGGAAGATCTACTCCATCTAAGAAACATTCCCTCCTGAAAACATTCGGGGGCTTTAATTGCATTAAATGAAATTCACCATGGCTGCATTATGTTTCAAGACAGCTGATAAATTAATAAATTAGATCAGCTAAAAGGGAATAAAAGTGAATATGGAAAAAGAACCCACTAAAAACATGAACTTACAATACAATTAGAATGCAATGAAATACATTGACTATGTTAATTTACATAGAGAAAGGCTGCTGAGTTTTGTCATTAGTCTGAAACACATGGATTGTGGTGAAATATATAATAAATGTGGTGAAATATATCATAAACAGTTCAATCCTTGGGTGCAGCTAGGAGTGAGCAGACTGAACAACTGAGTTGTGAGGCTCAGATCAAAATCTTAGTCATGGTTTGAGAGATAGTTACCAGAATGGTGAAATGCCAGGAGCAGAAAACATTAAAATCATGTGTACTGGATAGTTCTCATGATAAACGATGCCTCAGGATAGATATGCAAATAAAGAGATACTTGAAGTGCAGTTGTTTATGGGTTAGATAGTCAGGGCTGGCTGCTCAGCTCTGTTGCTCTGGAGGAAGATGATAGGACACAATTCACATCACCAGCATTGTGCAGGATGCAGCAAGTGTGTTCGGGGTGGGAGGCAGTGCCCTGTGCTCTTAGGGGGGCTGCCAGCTGCTAGGGTGAGTTCACATGCCACAGAACACTGATCATTTTCAATCTGGTACCCATAAAATGCCTCAAGTGAGTGCTCAGGATACCCCAGCAAGAGCTTGATCTGAGCCTTCACAGGCCTGGCTTATGCCCATCTTATGCTTAAGGGTCTGATGCTGCTCTCCCTGTATTCCCAGAGTCATTACTGCTATTGTGTGGAAGGGCTGCAGGATGGGCCCCCTTCTCCTTCATGCTCCAGTTGCTAATTTTTAAAATATGCTGGAGGAAAAATAATGTGACTAATTAATTCTACTTTTTTCCCCATGTAGTTCTTTAAATGTAAGGTCAGATGTCTAATGAGAATTTCCATTGAGGATTACTCAAGGAAAATCCAGCCCAACAGTTTTTCTCCACTGTAAGATTCTTCTTAGATGAAACATTAGGAACAATTAAAATGTTTAAAAAGTTAATAAAGACCACTCTGAAGTGGGAAAAGGAAAGCCATGCTCATTTATTGAAGCGTTCAGAAAGAATTGTTCTTGCAGTATCTTCCAGTGTGTCCTTAATATTAATGTAATTAAGAGCAGAATTTTGCATCAATACATTCTTGGAAATTGTTCACTGAGATTTTTTTGTCTTTTACTTCCCTTGATGCATTTTATCCTTCTTCAGCCCAGAGGATGAATTCTCAAGCTGGACAGCTCTAGAAGGAATGGAGTGAAGAGGAAGGGAAGGATAAGGGGGAAGAGGCAGACTGGTGCTTGTATTGCTGCTGCTGCAGAGCCCCAGCAGCAGGTGGGAATTTGCTGCTTGGGCATTTCTTTCACAGCAAAAGGCCAGGCAGCTTTGTTAAGGGGATGCCTTCTTGACCCCTCATCTTCCTCATGGCTGCACATGGAAGGAATCTTGGGAAAGATACAGTGCCTGAGAGGGGGAAGAAAGGCCAGTAGAAAGGAAAGAGGGAATGTTGTGACTGATGGGAAGAGCTGTTTATCTCTAAAACTGTCCTAGAGCTTTGAATTTCCTAAATATGGCAGTCAAAAAATATTCCCACAAGAGAGGTGAGAAGCTTGAGCAAGACCCACTTGTCTCTCTGAACCCAGAGACACTGTGTGTGCTCACAGCTCCTGTCTACCTCCCTCCCCAGGACACAGAGCCACGGTCTAATCTCTCCATGAAAAGCCCCATCTGTCCTGGCTATTCAAGTGACATTTACACTTCAGTGGCCTCTGATCATCACTGTTCAGTGACTTCCTGTATATTATGGGGAAAGAGGTACAAAATTAGTTTTTCAGCAATCGCTTCCAATTTCCTGGTAAGAAATGATTGGAAGGCGTGGGGAGAGTGGAGCAGTGTTTCATAGAAATGTCTTCTTACTCATAGATGACATCATGATTATATCCCAGTGACAAAAGAAAAGTAAAGAAAAGGGCTTTCTAATCTGGCTATTTTCTGATATCCTCCAGATCAAAAAGCATTTTCCCTCTCTTCAAACTCGGTTCACTTTTACTAAGGGGACTGCATTCATGTCAGCAAACTTGAGTTCTGCCTTTTTCCTGCAAATTAGCATTGGAAACTTTTGAATATCATTCAGTTTACACACACCTTCAGCCACTACTCAGATGCCTTTAGCTGGTTGTAGATGATTAGGATGGAAAGGGAGTAATCTCAATCTTTTATCACCACAGAATTTACCAATCTGTAGGTTTTATACTGAAAATAAAGGAGTAATTTCTTAGCATGTCTATTAACATAAGTAAGCAATAAATTCTTCAGGCACCTAAAATCCTAAAATTAAGGAAAGGGGGAAAAAAGGTTGCAAATGGGAAGTGAAGGCCTTTCCTCCATGCTTCAATAGAGTAAAAATTAGATCCCCAAAATGTTTAAATATATTTCTATTTTAACATTTTCACACTAAGAATGTAATGCAACAATGACATTTCATCACTAATGGCATAACAGCTGCCTGGGGAAAACTATAATGTAAACAAAACACTGTTTGGTAGCTTTATTGCTGCATGTGTGCTGTTCATTAACAAATGAAAACTTTATTCAAACTAATTACTTCTTTACTTTCTGGGAGCAGTAATACCAACAGTTAATGTTGCATTTTGCAGTTTGCACTTGTCTCTGTAGCCTGGCCTACACACAAATAGTACTGATTGAAATAAATTGGCTTCTAAATCAATTTAATAAATTCATTGCAATCCTGTTGTGCAGGCATTCTTTAAACTGAATGAAGCTAACATGATATTAGCTATTCTTAAGCCAATCTATGTGTTCTTGCTTGGAAGCTGCTCCAATTTAACAAAATTTAATTAGAAACCGATTTAGTTAAATAGGTGTCATTTCTGTGTGTAGAGCAGATTAACATTCATCATAAATTAAGTATCTGTTGATCTGGTCAGTGTGCATTATCAAATGTCCATGGTTGTGAGGATAAACCAGGATCAGAGGCAAGAATTATAGGTGACAAGTTTCTGTGACATAATTGATCAAAGGAGAATAAACAGGGCACTGACAGCTGTAAATTAAGTGTATCAGTGGAGTTGTACTGATTTATTCAAGTTGAGGGCAGTAGCAAGGGGCTACTCTAATTATCCTTAAATGCTGAGAGTGCAATTCTGTTCCCTGATAGTATGTCTGACTTTGTACAAATCAGATCTTATACCCTTACTTTGTCATGGCTACAGATGTGTTCATCCCATCTGAGCATACAAAGAACAAGTACAAGGATTTGTGTTTCTTGTGCTTGATTTTGAGCTGTTCATGCCAAAATACGTTCTGAGTCTTTAGGTCCTCAGAAATTCAGTGTTCAAATGAAATCTCATTAAACAAGCAGTCTGGCAGCAATGTTTTACATAATCAACCAATGAAGAGCAGGGTCAGATATCTGTTGTTGGGTAGCCATCACTCAAAAGTAGAAGTTATACAGCAGGATATGAAAGCCTCCTTTCCAAACCTTAATTTCATAGGAAGATGAATACCTTGCCAGACATTTCATAGAATTCTCTGGTTTTTTAAGATTAAAAAAGTTACTGACCCATATTTTATTTGATAAGAAGAAATGTGAATCTACATGCCAATAGTCTGAAACAAGAAGCCAGTAATACTTTCCTCATGAAAGTGATGCAATTAATGCAATTGAAGCAGCCACTTATTTCTGTCACTTAGGAAAACAGTTTACAAGTAACTGTGATTTTTACTGGTTTGATTACAGAAATTAATTTTCATTTTGTTTTTAGTCACAGCACAAGTGGACTTGGCAGCATATATGAATCCAGTAATTCAGACCTAGGCAAGTTCTCAATGGCAGTCAGGAGTTTTTAATTTAAAAGAGAGTGGTGTGATTGGAAATAGTGTTTTCATTCAATCCATGTTTGCTGAAGCCCTTTTCTTTGAGAATGTGTGCAGAGTCCTGCCTGTCATTGATACCACAGCTGAGCTGCACCCCACTTTCTGCATGCCAGAGCCGTAGTTTATTGTGATATTGAACAAGTCTTGACTCCAGTGCAAATATGGACCTGATGGGCTTACCCAGGAAGTTAAGAATTTGACTTCTAACTTCTCATGGCCTTGCTAACAGCATAACTGATCCTTTTTACATTAGAAACAAAACCCAAGAGAGGCACTTAGACTTTCCTGCAATATTATGCTCTTTGGCAGGAAAACTTACAGATCCATAGACTCTGTTGTGAGTTTTCCCTCAAAAGCAGCTTGTCATCATATTGAAAAAGTAAAATGTGCTTTTCATTAAAAGGGTGGACAATTAATACATATATTCTCCTTCAGATCTTTTGTCTCTTAATTGGAACAAGGTTTCTTTCTCTATCAGAAGGAAAGTCTCTTTAAGAAAGAATTAATTTAGCATTAAATGCATTTAATGTCAAGGCTTAATAGAATGAGTAAATCATCATCTAATACAATAATATCTTAGGCTAGTTAGAAAAATTATCAGAACATGAAGTTAACATTGATGTAGCGAAATCCCAGCAGAGCACATCTAACATGAAAAGCTGACTAATAAAATTCCTAGTTTGGCTCATAATTTTTCAAAGGATGAATACTACAGCTAGTGTATGAGTCTTCAACTGTTAGCATCATGAATTATTGGAACTCTGAAAACACATTGTAAATAAGTTATAAATGTGAGTGTGTTCACAAGGATCTTTATGTTTCCTTTCATTACAATGAAAAATTCCATATAATTAAGAACCCGACTTCTACTGCCAAAGAGGAATAATGGTTAAAGGTGGATATGAAAAATGGTGCTGAGTGTGTAAACATGGAAACATACTTTGAGATAAATCTTCCTTCTAAAACCACCCTGTCAGGCACCATCTGAAGTCATATGGCACAAAGAGGATATATCAAATGCTGCATCCATCTCCCTGGAAAGCAGAGAATATAATGTACAAGCAACCCCAAACCTCACTAGCTATTACAATTTCTTCTGGAGGCATGTAGTTCACAGTGTCCTAGGGAAGTGCATTATCTGTCAGGCTTTTTGAATGCCTCATAATAAAAGTGCCAGCTGCCAACAAGCCTCTCCTCCTCCTCCTCAGCACACAGGTTTTAGAGCTGCTAGCTCAGGTTTAAGTAACTATTCCAATTTAATTAGCAGAAATTAATATGGATAAGTTTTGAAAGTCTGACAGTGGGAATCAAACATGAAGAAGTGAATGTAGCTATGGGGCCTCTCAAAGACAGAGCAATGTGGCTACACTTTCTAGGCAGCAAGGAGCAAATAGGACCAACACCTTTAAAATCATATAAAATATCTTACTTTTTTGAATAGCTGTACAGGTATTATTTCAGTTGTAATTTGAACATCTAAAGTAAAAGATCCTCCACTGGTGTTGCTTTGCTTACAGCTATTATGGGCAGTAGATTTACATGATCTTATTTTGGCTGAAGAAAACACTCATTTTCCAAGCTCATTTGTCTTTCAAGTGATGTTAATGGGAGCTGTGTTGTTATGCATGTGAACAAGAATGGGACTTGTTGTAATTCACACACTTGTATCTCCAACTAGAGTCCAAAATAATTTCTGATTTGGCATAACAGTTGAAAAATCAGCTTTTACTCATTAGCTTTCCTGACTTTAGGCAGGGAAGGCACAGATACTTAAAGATCCTTTCAGGACAATATGTAAATAACTGTAAAGTGTCTAGAAAAGAAGTTGGAGTGAATTTCAGTTTAATTCTTCTGATCCTTTGCCTTAGTTAAGACACATTGGCAGAATTTATCCCACCTGAGATTTATTAAAAGTATAGAATCACAGAATATCCTGAGCTGGAAGCATCCCCAGCCCAGGACACCCCAACAGCCCTACCTATGCCTGAGAGCTTGGTCCAAATGCTTCTGGAGCTCTGGCAGCCTTGGGGCTGTGACCATTCTGCAGAGCCTGTTCAGCACTCCAGCACCCTCTGGGGAAAGAATCTTTCTTGATATCCAGATGAAACCTCCCCTGACAAACAGTCTTGCAAAAGTATCCTTAGTTCAATAATGTTTTCCACTGGATATGGGTTTTCCAGCTCTATTTTGTATAGTATATTTCATATAAAATAACTTCTCAGTAGTCTTGACTCAGTTGCTGCCTCTGACGCCAACTTTTTCTGCTAGGTTGGAAAACACATGTATGGCTACTCATTTTGTCTCTGTTGATATTCCCAATCCTAGTTCTCTGTGTCATCTACATAAGTAACAATCAAAGTAATATCTGGGTACTTTATAAAAGAAGAGGTGTGATATAATTCATTAGTGGTTTAGGAATTCTTTGGGATTCCAGGAAGAAATGGGCATTACTAAGACTCAGTTTATTACTGGTGCTTTATGGTGACCGGTTCTTCCACTTCTCCATGGAAAGGAATATAACTAGATCCATGGCTTTCAGCATGACCTGAGGGGTCTGGGAGACGTAACAAAAGGCTCAGAAGGTCTGAGGAAGTCATATTATTGCAATGCTCAAATTTATAGTCCTGACATTCACCGTTGCATGGGAAAATCTGAGGACTGCACAAACAGGAAAAGCTCTTTGGCTTGGAATTAAGGTTTTAAGAGCATGCAGTGGTTAATGCAGGCATTGTTAGTCAAAACTGGGCACTTAGAAAATATTTCTCTTTTATACAAAGGACTGCTTTACACCCCTCTGTAAATGATCAAAGAGATCTTCAAACCCTATTAAAAGGCTGTTACAATGCAGTTCAAGCCTCTTTTCTCTATCAAAGCAAATTCCATCAATTTTCAATCCAAAGCTGCCACGGGTGAGTTTTGGGAGCTTCCTGAGAGCCGCAAGGCTCAGTCTTGAGTGAGATTTCTTAAGGATGAGAGAGGAATTCTCTGAGCCAAACCAAGTGGCACCTGGGTAAGCAATAGATTTTGCAACAGCCTTTACTACACAGAGCCCTGCTGCTTTATTGCCATCCTTATTGCCTTCAGGCACGTCCCACTGGGTTTTGTGTGCCTGGGCCCTTGGCACAGGCAGAACAAAGAGTGACGTGAAGTGGGAAAAGAGAAAAGGAAGAGGAATGTAACAGGGGAAGACAATGCAGTGTAAATGTTGAACAGCAGTGTCCATGTGACTCCCTAGTAACAACTGGAGGACAAAAACCCAAAAATCCACCTGGCATAATAGGTAAGCAAAGTGCCAGTGAAAATCAAGCTCATTTGGAAGATGATTTGTTAGTGTTATTTGTGAATAATGATTCAAAACTTCTGTGTATTTTTTTTTGTGTGTTCTTTGTGCTCCTTTTGTTTGTATGAGCTGGAATATGTTATATTGTACATCTGTGAAAATGTTAGATCCTACAGGCAGAGGAAAGAGATGGGATTAGGGACAGGAAGGACACCAGTAGACATTATTAGTATTAGTATTGAATTTGGATATATTCACTGTTTTTATGCAAAATTCTGAAGTGTGAATTTTCTCCCTCTGTCTTTACAGATGGGAATAGTAAAGTGATTTAAATCTTGAAAGCATGTGTAAGTAATCTTGAAGTCACAACATTGCTTTTAGAAAACAAGACCAATAAAATGCAGAAATCCAAGGTCAGCTCAAAGAATATCTAAAGCTTTATTTAGTTACAGAGATGCCCAATTAAAGCGTGCAAAACTAGCATTGCCAAACTTAAATATTTTTCCTTTTGGCAGGCTGTATTATACTCAGGTGAAGTATAATTTTCTGCTGTTCCTCTTCCCTACTGTAGGTTTTTTTAGTTTTATAGATTTAAAAGCTAGTCATGGTGTGTCTTTTTCCAGAGAGATTTGGAGATGCAATGAAAGGAGCTTGCCAAGGTAAAAAATGAGCAAAAATACCTGGCCTGTTTGTTTTAGAAAGAACATTAACAATTCACTAAGACAAATTTAGCCATGGATGAACTATGTAACAATATTAAAATTTTCCCTGCACTTAGCCTCTATTGATTTGCACCAGAATTATATTGTATTTCCATTACTGCATTTTCATACTGTAAGGCTTTACTGTCACCAATTCCAAAAGTACTTTATGCTTTCTGTTCCATATGGCTTCATTGTCTGTTGGGTTTGGGAGCACCTAAAAGCTGATGTGAGTGTCACTTGAGTGATATGCAGACCACTCCAATAATCTAAGTATTTTATAACAGCACTAACACCTAATTGCTTGTATTAAGCACTGTAAGAAAACTTGGGCCCAGTCACAAAAGCACTTGGGACTTTGGCATTCCAGATGCCAACAATGTGAACCCAGAACACGGTGTCCTTGGCATAAGCTGACAACCATTGCCAAGACAGTCTCTAAAAACCTGAGTAGTGTATAAGTATTGATCCTTAGGAGATGCAAAATTGGCTTCAGTGTGCTTAGTTCACCTGAATATTCACATTTATTCCCAGTCCTTAGCCCTTGTGCAGAGTTGTTCAAGCCTGGGAGTGATAATGATGATTCAGAGGAACGTTGATGCCTTGTCACTGCTTACACTGATTGAAGTTCTGGCCTGGTTTGATACCCAAATGTTAAAAGCTTGAAAAGCTTGTGACTCACCACGAATGAGTAAGGACTGAAATGTGAGCTTTGAACAGCAGCATAAGGTAAAATAGTGCTGGAAAATTTATTTTCATTGCCCAGTTTGAGTCTATAGCATATAAATTGAGGCCAACCCTAGCTGGAATATTGTGTGTCATACAATGCTGGACTTTATTTTTAAAGCCCTAGCTGTAGGAATCATGTGATTGCATAAATTCTTCACTTTAATTTGTACAAATAATTTAATTTCTAGTGATTATTTCTGGAAGTTTGACCACACCGCTCCTACACAATTCTTAAAGGGGACAAACCCCCACAATTTATTGCTTTCATAAAGTCCCATATTTTTCAGTTGTATCTGTGATTAGTTGAGGATACAGCATTTGAATACATTACTTTTGTCAATATTCTGAATGCAAATGGTAAAAAGTTTTTCGAGTTTGATTGGTTTTTAAATGTTGTTAAAATCTGATTGTGCAACTTAGTCTCCTTGCCCTAGGTCCTCAAAAACAATCTGTTTATCCAGGTTAGGGCAGAATTTTGATTATTTGTTGAATAACTCCTTTGGCTCATATTTTCACACATGCATGGGAGCAGGAGTGCAGTAGATCTCATCTTTTCTGCAGAGGACCAGTCAGGTAATAATCCAGAATGCTGATCTCTCAGATTGAAAAAACTAGTTGTTCACAGTGAGGGTTGGACAATGGGCGTGTTTTTTAAATCTTGTTATTTTTTGAAAAATAATTTGATTTGGGCATCATAACTGACACCAAAACTGATTGAAATGTTTACAATGAGAGAGGAAGAGGGGACAAATTCTGTGAATTTGAAAAGACAAATTTTTGGTTCCCATCCCTCTGGAGATCTGACATGGAGGCTCAACCACCTTGGTAGCAGCAGATACTCTGTTGTAACACATGCACACACAATGCATGGTTCTGTGCCAGGCTGTAATTTGTTTTTGTCATCTATCTACTGACTAATGTGACAACTCACACAAGTATTTATCTCCAGAAGGAGGAATGCATAATGAGAGCTGTAGCTCTCCCAAGTTCTGAAAAGCTGTTTAATGAAAAGGAGGGGGGGAAAGCAGCCTCCCACCCTTCCTCCCAAATGACAGGTTTTTCAAAGCCCAAGCACCAAACTCAACAACTTTGAAGTTGCCCTTATGCATTTTTTTAGCTGCCATTTTCTCTCTGCTGTAGCTTCAGAGAAGCTGGTGTTTGTTCTTTGTTGGACTGGGGGTATTTGGGGACTTCAAGTGAGATGTTGCCAGAATGCAAATGGCTTGGAGCTGGGAAGGTGAAAGACTGGATTGCACACTTCATTGCATGTGAATGACACGTGCTCCTGCACACAGCCCACTTTGGCTCCTAAATCTGATTAAAATAGAAAAATCCTACAACAGCAAGGTGCCCATCAAAAATTATGGCCATGTCCAAGGCCAGAATTTTTGCAAGTGTGGTTACAGCTGCAGGTGAAACTCCTGAGCAATTCAAGTCAAAAAACAGGCTTATATTCTACCCCAAACTTGGTGCCTGCTGTGGGTATTGAGAAAACCAGAATCATTGTCCCTGTCTTTCAGGAAAGGAAAAGGAACATCGGAGTTAGCAGGTAGCTGGGAGAAAGGTGTAAGAGGATTGAAGCTAAAGCTGGAAATAAGATGAGGATTTTTAAGATTGAAAGCCATAAACGTAGTAAAATAGTAGGTTCTATTACTTGAGATACCTAAATTGAGGTGTCACTTTGGTTTCAGAGTGGCTTCCAGGAAGAAATAAACTTCATGCTCATGCTGCATACTTCAAGTATTCCTGAATTAGGTTTTCTGAATGGTGCAATGTGATCTGGTAGTCACATAAGCCTAAAGTTGCCTTAAAACATTTAGCTCTGCAGACAGTAATGTCCTGACCATACTGTGATAGCCAGCAGGATATCACAGCCCATGAGATGGAAACCAGTGGTTGTCCAATGGAATTTTGGTGTATCCCTGCACAGATTTTCTAGTAGACCTGAATTACTTTGCATGTCTGGCTAAGCAGCTTTGGGCTGGACCTTAATTCACATCTGTGGCTTGAGGCACTGATGGAACAGCCCTACAGATCTGACAGGCTTCCTCTAGCAGTCACTGCAAATCATTTTTCAGAGGAGCCTGTCCACAGAAAAATGGAATCAGGTTTGGAATGCTTGGGCCAGTCTCCGGGGTAAATGTATCTGTTTTTCAGGGACAGCAAATTCTCAAGGTGCTAGTGAAGATGTGTAGCCCTCATTTGTTCTTGCCCATGTGTGAAGAAACATAGCAAAAGACCAAGGAAAATACAAATGCTCTTGTAGCATTCTACTGTTGGAAGTCAGGCGTGGTGGCAGTCAGTGGTTAAAAACATCCCTTTTCCTGCTGATGCTTTGGAAAGTTTCTAATTGCCCTTGAAGGGCTTGTCTTTTTCATAAACAACGTATTTTCATGGTTGCTTGTGTCTGAGCTGACACATGCCTCTTGATATGTTAATATAACACAATGTAGAGTGATTGTTCTAAAAATCATCATTTTCCCTGTACTGTCTTATCAATTAGTGGTATTATCAGCTCCTGTCCTTTCAGTTACTGGCCAGTTGAAAAAAGCCAGGCACTGTGAGAACTTTTTTTTTTTTCACTTCAACATGAAAATAGTTTAAAAGTCAATTAAAAAGTACTTCTGTATAAAACTGTAGGGAATTTTCATTCCTTTTTCCAGCCCTTAAAAAGAATCACGAGTGATTTTTGAAAAACTGAGATGTCTGATTATAGTTTAGTAACGATGATATGAGGGCCAATTTCTACTGCCATGAGTCAACTTTTGCATGTTCCTGGGCTCTTTGCCAGGACAATGAGTTTGTCCAGGACATTTTCCTTTGTCTCCTGCATAGTTGTAAAAATCCTTATTGATAATGTCACATCCAAGCTTAATCAATCTTAACAGTATCAGCCTCCTTCCTAGCCAAAACTGCTCTTACATTTCATTGCAGGCTCTCAAAGAAAGGCAGAACTTTCCAAGGCAGGAGGATTTCTTTGCAAGGCTGTGCCAAAAAGACTGTGCATGTTGTCAGTGTACCAAGGAGAGCATATATTAGGAGCTGTTTTTAATTTAAAAGCAGGAGCAGTATTGTAAATGCAGGCAAACCCAATGGGAAGAAATGATGATGTCTGACTCAATTCAGAAGGCCGAATTATTTCTTTATTATAACTATGCTAAAATACATTAATATACTATAATAAAGGAGGATACTAAAACTACATACTACTTTCTCTGACTCTAACTCTAGCACAACTCGTGACCCTCTTTTGAGAGTCCATCCCCAGGTGGGTTGGATTGGCCACCAGGCTCAAACAATCTTCACCTGAATCCAATCAAGCACTCACCCCAGTAAACAATTCTCTAAACACATTCCACATAGGAAAAACAAGGAGCAGAAATAGAAATTGTTTTCTCTTTCATTTCTCTCTGTGCACCTCTATGAAATATCCTGAGAGGGAGAGAAATGTGCTTGCCACAGAGCAGCTAACTGGGAGTCCTGGAAAGGGGGAAGGTGAGGCAATGTGTGCCTGCTTTGGGCACATTTGGGGAATGCTGGCTAGTCAGCAGCCTGTCTGCAGGGGGAAGATGTTGCTGCATGTGCAGGGTGGCAGCACAGCCTGTTTAGGGATGGCAGGATATTTTGTCAAATGGCAAGTTATGACCATCTTGACTGTGTCTGTCTGGGTCCTGAACACCTGGAGGGTGATGTCTCTACTTAAATGGACTGCTCCTGAGAGTGGGCACCTCAGCTCCCCTTTAGCCAGCAGCAAGGCTCATCTGGACATGTACCTCTGCCAGTCTGAAACAGTTGGGTTGAGTTTTGTTTTCCTCAGACGCAGAGTTGCTCTTGGAGCAGCATAAGAACTGCACTGCCTGCTCTGTAACCACACACATCCACATCAAAAGCCTGAGTTTCCTCCCCTTCCATCTCTCAGCTAAGAACATTTGTGCCCTGTTTCAACATATGTACCATCTCCTGTTCATTCACACCATCCCCAGATAACCAATCAACTAATAAACTTCTATTGTGCTGTAGGGTGGAAATGCTAATAAGCCCTGGAATGCAATGATGGTAATGGATGGTACTGACAGCACTGATGGATGTTAATGGATGGAACAGGAGGAGCAGGAGATGCAGTCATGCTCACTGCTGGAATACTTAGGAGCTTCACTTTTGTTCTTGCTTGGAAAAGTTTCCATTTACAGATTGCTTAGCCCTTTTATAGACTCAGCTGCTGCTGAATTCAGCACTCTTTGTCTCTTGCCTGTTTGCCCACCTTCACATTAAGAAAGCATCTCTGATGCTGTAGTTGCTTCTTCCTGAAACTTTTAGTTAAGAGAACTGAAAGCATCTGCCTTTACCACAGCACTGCATTCCAGCCCAGCCTGGTTTTGGTTTTTGGAAAGAATGCTGTCAAAAAACATGAAATTTCAAATGCCTTTCTCTTGAGATCCTGTTTCTCCCTTGCCTCATCTATCCTTCTGCATTTGACTGATTTATTTTTTAATAATTTCTGTTGAGTTGCTTTTTTGATTACTCCTATTCCTGTGATTGATTTCTAATTCATCATGTCAGCAAAAGACTGGGAGTAGTGTCTGCTAGGTGGATGTGCCTGTGTGGGGATGTTAGTGTCTATTTAGCTGAGATACAAACTTTTAGTGCATAAGCTCTTTTGATGAAGGATTTTTGTTGGAAAAGATTTTAAATAGAATTATTAAGTATAAAAATATAATAATTTTTGTAATAAAGGAATTTATTTTCCTTGAAATGACAGAATATATTCCCTGACAAGCTATAAATGCTTTAAGGCAGGTCAGATTTTAGATCTAAATGACTTGACAGAGAGCTATAATCTTCTGAGGGTTGAGAGGGTAATTTATTCATTGTGTCCATGCAGCCTTTAGCCTCTTTGCTGAGTCTGCGTATTATCATTGGCATCAGTCTGCTGGAAGTAGACATGTTTCCACACAGGCTGCTCAACATACAACTGGAAAAACTGAGTGTTGGTTACTACTGGAAGTACTGTCACTAAACTTCTTGGCCTGGCAGTGAAAGGCTCAGAGGCTCTATACTTATTTCCTTCGGCCAAAGCTCACTGTCCTCATAGGTTCTTGCACATGTTCTTTCCTTTATTCTTTAATCCCTCCTTTTCTCTTTCCAACTTTCCTCACAATTCCTTGAGGAATTGCCAAGCCTGTGCCCTTTGCTGCCCCAACACCATGCCAGAACTTTCCTGTGATGGTTTTATCCTCCTCTTTCCCTCTTCCTCCCCAGTGCTTCCTTCTACCACTTAGGCCCAGTTATTTTTGCAGCAAGAGTGGGATCTGAAGTGGGAAATTCATCTGTATTAAAAGCTAGGGTATTTTTTCCTTTGACAGGTTGGCTTTAATTACCAGAGCTGCTGGTTTATTGCACAGCTATCTGAATGCTGGTACAGCCACGTTAGCTGGTGTATCACAGCAGGAGGATTAAGGGACTAGGAGATGGTTTCCCATGGAAATCTCGGAATTCATATTGGCACACTATGTTCTGTAAAACATGATCTGTTTCCCTCACCTTCTGGAGAAGGCCATCATTACTAACTTTTATTTTTTTCCACAATTACTTTTAAAGGCTTCAATCCTTTATGGGAAAAAAAAAAAAAAAAAAAAAGAGGAGAAATGCAGGAGTGAAATGCTATGGGGCTGGCTGTAGTCACAGTATCTATAGAGAAGGTGTGTTTCTACACTGAGAGCTGCTGTTTCTACACTGAGTGTTGTTAACACCTCCTGCTCAGCTGGAATCCACTGGAATGAGCAAACTTGATATTGCCTCTTATTTGTCCCATTCTTTTTCTAAATTGCGTTATTACAGTTCACACAATTGCAGCCCAATTTTATTCCAAATTGGGAGTTACACAACAGATTATTTTGGAACTTGAACAAGGACTTTCTTTTTCATTCCTACTTATGATTTGTCCTGTATTTGGACTCAAATCATTGGGGGCTGCTGCACAAACCTGCCACTTAATCCTTGCCTTGTGCTCTGAAGGGTGCTCCACTCTTGCAGAAGAAAAGGTTAACTCAAATGGGAATGTAAAAAAAATTGGGTGTATTACAGAACTGGAAAGCTAGAGCATCAGTTCTTTCTGACCACTTTGTCATTTTTTTGTGCTCAGCATCTTTGCAAAATTACTTTTATCAGGAGAAAAGTTGTCATCTGGGATAAATGCTCCAGGCAAAGGATCTGGTTGACTGATGGAGGTTGGTATTTAAGTGCTTGTCATGTTTTGCACTAAATGGGAAATGTTTTGTCTGATTCTGAAGTGTAAAAAAGTTAGGGGGAAACTTTGCTGAAGCTTCTCTCGATCACTTCTCACCTTTTTTTGTGTCCTTGACTTGTTTCTGAGTATACACACAGATCAGTGCCATTCTGCAGCTCCCTGTAGAGTTCTCATGGCTAAAGTATCCAAGTGCTTACCACTACAAAAGCAAAAAACTCAACATACAAATGTCTTTCTTTCTGCTATTACTGTTCATGGGAGTAGTTTAGAAATTAGCTCAGACACAACTGAAGACTAGGGACTAAATTTTGCAGGTAATTTCCATTTTATATGTGCTTTAAATAAACATCTCCATCTTGATGTGTTAAGGCAATGGCAATGTAGTGTGTCATTGCCTTCTCCTTAGCCATTATGTTCCTCTCCTCTTGTTTTGAAGTGATCCCAGTCTGTTCTATCTCATTTTCTCTTCTACATTCCATTTTATTTGCTGTCATTGGCACGATCTTATTACTCTCTCTTTGGTCTCCACAATATTGGCTGTGTACTGTCTTAGTTTCAAGGACCTACACAGTCCTTCATTATCAGCTCTTTTATCTCTTTAATATTCTTTCCCAACACTGCTGTATACCTTTCTTTCCCTTTAAGGATTGTCTTATCGTTTTCATTTCCATGAAGTTGGTGTGAAAGCATATAATTCCCTTATTTCTTAAATTTACACAGTATTTTCTACATCTGTTAATGTATTTGTACAGTTCAGTCATTCTAAATAGCTTTTTTGTGCATTCTCTGAAGTCTCATTAACAGAAAAATATTATATGCTGTATCCTCCTCTTATCAATTATCACTTATAAATTGTGATTATCTTGTTATCCTCTTATCAATTACATGCTGTATCTTCCTCTTATCAATTATCCTCCACTGATCAATTATCTGTATCTAGTCAAGTGGTATTCCTTGGGATTCTCAAACTGTCTAAGTTGGCTTTTGATTTTTCACAAGTGTGCTGTGGAAATATCTCCACCAGGTCTGGAGAGAAGGCAGGGATTTTTTTTTCTTTTCATTGCAACTTACCCAGAATTTCTGGTGGGAATACTTCACCATGGAAGATCTGCCTTCCCTTGGGGAAAATGCAACCATTTAACTTCTTCCTGTGTGTACTGAGGAACTGATGGTTTGATCCCCTGGAGATTGTGTATCTGTTCACAGTTACATTTGTTCATTTCAGGAGGATTTTATGTTATCTAGGAAAAAAAAAGGGGCGGGGGGGAAGGATTTGGTTTTGTTTATTGTATTGCTGGTTCTTCCTGCCACTCCAAAGAAGATGTGCATTTCCAAATTTGATTTAAAGCTGGAGTGAAGGAGGGAGAAATCAAAGAAATATTATCAGGTTGGGGTGGGGGTTGGATTAGGACTGGTGGAAGGAATGGGGCACAGGGAATGTGAATTAAGATGCAGCAGCTTTGGAACTGGATACAATAAATTACTCCAATTTATTGTTAGTTTTTCTGATTACATGCAGTTGCATCTCTTTTTGCAGTGCTTGGTCATAGGAAGCAGTGCCTTTTTAAGCAAAAATAGGAAGCCCCTGAGTTCTAGACACATAGAATACAAACTTTAAGGACATTCATGGAGAAGAGATGAGTATTGAAACAGCAGGAGAGAAATTATGAAGAAATGTGAGCTTGGTGCCATTTAGAAAGGGTCTGGATCCCATGATTTATCTAAAAATGACAAGATGCCACTCTAGAAATGCAAATGTCTGCCCTGCATCTTATAGCTATAAGGAGTGAGTTTCACACAATGGAAAAATTCAGCTTGTTCTAGAGCACTTAGTCTCCATATGCTGACTGCGTGTTCCTGGCCTTTAATCACTCTGCCTTTGTTTTCTCAAAACTTAAATTAGAAGTACATTATTGTTTATATGGTTTACACTCGGAGTGTTTTTGTTTTCTTAAAGCTTAAATTAGAACTACATTAGTGTTTATGTGTTTTACATTCAGGGTGTTTTTGTTTTCTTAAAACTTAAATTAGAAGTACATTAGTGCTTATATGGTTTACACTCTGAGTGGTTTTGCGTGTTTGTTTGTAGAGAGTTGGTTTTGTTTTTTACCAACAAATAAGCCATATGAATGCAATCCTCTTGAATGCATGGGATGAGGCAAATAATGAGAAATTGAAGCTGGCAACAGCAAAAGTGTCAATTTTGAGCTGCTAATGGAAAGCAGGACTCTGGCTTTGGGGCTATGGGAGAACATAGCCCTGTTACATAGCAGGGAGCCCTCCTCTGACCTGCCAAGAGGATGCCTGTGCACCTTCTGCTTTGTTCATAGTGAGATCAAGCCAAAGTTTTCCTCTGTGGTGAGTTTGGGTTTAGAAAAAGCATGTCAGAGCCTTGCAGACCTGCTGCAGAACGCAGAGCCCTCTATCTAAAAGCTGTCATTACTGGGGACTTCAGCACAGGCTGTGTCTTACTATTAGCAGCTTATTGTGTATTTTTAATTTGGGATTAAGGAAGTGAATAGAGATCCATCTATCAAATAAAATGGAAAACCAATTATTCTTGCCTTGAAGATTTTTTTGGGATGAGTTTATCCCACACACATAATATTTAATTTTCTGGATGCATATATGCAGCATGTGTGTGAGTGGGCACACATGTAACTCCATTGCAAGTTTTTAAAGCTCTGTTTCTGACAGAAAACTGGTCTAATTAATGGAGCAGGAGACAAAATGCCAGCTTGTAGATTTGTTTCCTAGGCAGAAATCAGCACCCTCCTCCCTGTTACACTGCTCCTTCTTGATCTGATGTAACAAGAAGAAAGAGTCAGCTGTGAATCAAGTGCCTTGTTCTCATTTCCTTGATCATTGGCATGGTTTGAGAGAGAGAAAGGATGAGGGATTATTTGTGAGGTTATTAAAAAAAACCCAACCCTTGTTCCCCCTCCTCCTCTCCTTCAAGATGCACAGGCACTACCAGAATGTTCCATGATATCAATCTGACTATTCTCATGTCATAGCATCCTCTTCCTCCCTACACTGTGTTAGTTAAAAAGTGCTGTTTACATGTCACTAAGCAGCTAATTCCAAGCTTTGATGAGAGGATTGCCAGCTAGCAATACCATTTAAAATGCATTGGTTTTTGCAGTCAGCAAGATGTTTAATGGGTTCAGAAATTAAAGGCTAATTGCACTTGACTGAATATATGTATTTCTAAGCCCATGGTTACCATTGTTGGAGTATTTACCAGCTTAGAAAATTCTCTCTTTACATAAATCTGTTAATTAATTCTTTATTGCTGCCCTGTCCTGGAGAGAAGCCACAATGAGAGCTTGGTCACTCACAGTGACAAGCTGGGCTGGGGTGTTTTTGATGCAACTTTAATCATTATCTGTCGTCACAGTTCTGCACGATGGTTTTGCTTGGAGGATTGAACAAATTTGTTCATGTGACATTCAGGTTGTATATGATCCCTTGTGAAAGAAAATGACATGTTGGTATTCTCATTACGATACCAAGGAGACAAGGAACTTGACTGTCTTTGGAGAAAAAGCGAGAAATAGAAGAGTAGAATTAGAAGTGGGAAAAGTTTAGCTGTTGTGCACTGCTGTGTATAAAATTGCTGATGTGCAGAAGAGCTTGTGAATGCTTCTAAACCAGATTTTTAGTACCAATAATAATAATGGAAGCCTTTCCTGGAGAATGTGGCAGGTTAGAAAATCAAAAGCTGTTTTGCACCTTAATAGAAAGACTGTTTCAATATTTCCTGGCATGTGCTTTCCTTCTGATTAATGTCATACACAGAAGGGGTAATAATTCAGCTTTAAAATAGTCAAAGAATGAAAAAAAAAAGCAAAACAATTACACAACGTAATTAATTGGAGAAGGGATTTTGGGGGGCATGTCTGGGGGTGGTGGTGGTGTTGTGCATTGTTCCCCTCTTCTGTTTCAGGCAATGTCTGTCATTCTTTGGCAGGAGTGACTAATTTATTGTCTGACTGTCCTATCTGGATTCATAAAGGGTGGCTTTCAATCCCTCCCTCCCTCCCCCCAACAAAACTCTTCTGATGTGCTGTGTATTTGTTTGGGAGGGGAAGGAGGAGGGGGAAAGGGAGGAGGTTATATGTTTCTGACCTGCTTTACTGCTTTTCAGTTGAAGTAAATTAATGCACACACTGGCTTGCCCTCTGCTGTGCTGATTGGATCCTTGTGCCGATTAAATATTTCACACTGATAGAGGGATGCTGAAAGCACTCAGCTGCTAATGCAATATGTACATCAGTGATACAATAACTGACTCTCAGGTTAAAATCAAACAAAACCCTCAGTTTGCTGCAGTTTTGATTAGAAAGCGTTTCACTTTGAATCTAAACCCTTGAGCCTGCTGCAGTGATGGCTAATTAACTAAGATCTGACAGAGACAAAGAAATACATTCTTCTAATGACAGGCAGGCAGGAAGTTGTAAAGGGAAAGGGAAAAAGAAAAAAAAAGGAAAAAGAAAAAAAAAGGAAAAAGAAAAAGGATAAGAAACCAACAGACAAAAGAAGCCATAAAAAGACCCCAACCAACTAATGCTGAGGTTGTACTCAGCACACATAAACCTTCCTGCCCGTGTTGAACACTCATCTTCCTTTGGCTGACGGTCCGGCCCTGTGAAGGCTTTTTCCATTGAGTCTCAGATTCTCTTCAGCTATTTTTTTTTAAATTCTTTAATTCTTCTGACAAAAACTAACACTCGAGTCGTACCTAGTGGAAAAGTTGCTGCATCCTTGTTTATTAATCATGCTTTCGGGGGCTTCCTTTAGGAAAGGGCAGGGGGACGGGAGGAGGGTACCAGGGAGGAGGAGGAGGAGGAGGAGGAGGAAGGCTGCCTGCCCCCGGGTACCCCACGTCAGCCCGTGCCACGATGACCTCTCCCTGGGGGTCATTAAAAATGTCTCTGTCGAGAAATCTCTTCTCCCTCCCCTCCTTTCTCCCCACCCCTGCCCCCGCCCAAGCTGGGGCATCGCAGGGAGAGCTTTTGCATCAAACTGACAGGTCATTTACCGAGCAATGGGCAGGGGGAACCACCCCAGCCTTCTTTCAAACCCTTCTCCTCCATCTCCTCGTCCTCCTTACACTCCTCTTCTTCTTCTTCCCCCTCCTTCTCCTCCCCGATTGCACGTCTTGAACACCTTCACATGAAATACGGCATTTTTGGAAACAGCGCATAAAACCTTCCCATGCCACGGTCTTCACCTTTGTTTGTATGAGAACCTGTTTTAATGTCTTCTCTTTGGGCACAGATAACCCAAGGCATATATGCAAAAGGAAGCATTCTTTATGGGATTCCAGCTTTTTGCCTCCATAAGCATCACCCAAACTCCTCTGCGTGCCTGTGTGTACACACGTGCTTGGCTGAAGCCCTGCTCATTTCTTTGTTGCAGTGTGTGAAGTTATGAGGATGGTTGGCTCATGACTTAGGGGTCAGATCAGGCAGGATCAGCCACGCATAGAAGAGACAATTTGGTAATATAGGAGAAATATATGGAAATTCGTAGGTTTGAACCAAAATCCTTAGACAATGTACTAAAGTGCCATAGCTGGTACTGTGTTTACAGTGCGTTTGTGTCTTGTCACTCTCTGAATATTGAATATTCTGTTGTTTAAGAGAATTTTATTGTGACTATTGGGTAAATGAAGAGAGGCCATGGCTCTCATTGCTGGAGAAGTCTGTTCAGCTGGTTTGCATGCATAGCATTAGATTAGTGTGGAATGTTATATTATTAATTGACAAAAACATTGTTGTGGTTTGAAAGTGGATTTCCAGTGTTCTGCAAGCTAAATAAACTCCCAGGATTATGCCAAATGTTTTCTCGTAGCCATGGGGCCACTAAGGGAAAAGAAAACCTGATATTGCTCTGTAAACAATTGCAGTTTTTCACAGCCAAACTGCTTTGTCAGAGCATCATTCTGGAAAGATTAATGGGCTGAGGGTTCTATCTACAGTGTGTAGGTGTTAAAATATAAATGTGATGGACGGTGAATTTTAGGTCCTTTTTAAACTGATCTCATATTTTACTAGGAAAACATGAAAGGTGTGTGTCTGTTTTAAATCACTGCTATGGCAGACAGCAGCCAGGACGTGAGAATTCCTCCCTTGTAGAGCATGACCATGCTCTTATTTGAGATGCTTATGTGAAGAAGTGTTGACATCAGATCAGTAAGGGTTTGAAGACACGATGTAAAGTGCAGCAGAGTGACAATGAGGGAGACAAAGCCGTGCACCAGAAGCAGTGCTGTGTTTGTGGAGCCTGGCTGGAGCCTGTGTGTGCACATCCATGTGCCCTATTGCGCAGTGTGTGGGTCACAACAGAGCAGCCACCTGCAAAGAGTTTCTCCCTTTGCTCTTTCCATGGCTTTGTTCACTGAACAGGATGATTTGTGGTTTGTGATAGCAGAAGTAGCATTTGAGTAGTCAAATTTGAGGCTAAAACTGTTGGATGTCTATCTTCTTACTTGCAAACCTTTACAACACAGACCCAGCTGGAAAGGAGGGGATGGGGAGAAGGCTTACACGCACTAATAAACAGGAAGGCCAGAGTTATTTTGATACATATGGAAAAAAGCATTAACTCTGCTTTAAATAGTTGAGATCATGCCACGTACAAGATGGGAAATCATAAACAAGTGGCAGATTTCCAGCACATTGTGGCATGTTTGCATGTGACCAGCATACATATTTCAAACTCTGGACTGCCTGTGGCATCCTGCAGTGAAAATGAAAGTCATGTTGCTATTGAAAAGGCACTGTTTCAAAATTGGTGTATTATGTGTGCTATTATGCTGTGGATGAGAAGCAGAGACCTGCTTTCCAGCATTTAAAGCAAATATTTTTTTTTTTCCTTCTTTTCCTCTCTTTTGGCTCTTCCATTGTATCAGCATATGTTTTCTGCTGCAGTGTCCAAAGATTGCTTAGTATCTTATTGTTCATTATTCCAAAAGTATTTGATAATATGTTATGCTGACTGATTCTCAAAATGCAAATTTTCATTCTCTTTAAAAACTAAGATTATTCTTTTAATTAATCTGGCAGAAATAGAATATAGCGGGTGTAGGTTTTGTTGAGGATTATTTTAATCTCTCATATAATAATCTTTGTTACTTGTCAACACTCCTTTACCAACATCTTCTCAGGTTATAATGTAAAAAGTGGCTGTTACAAAGAAAAAACACGAAGAGATGAAAATAACTCGTCTCTTAATTGACACAGTTTGATTAAAGGGGCTACTTTTAAAGTTTTGATAGGTATATTTTAGAAAATTAATAAAAGAGACACAGAAGAGATGCTGCTTTTCCCTCAATGGACAGTTTTTCTGTACCTCTATTTTTGAAGCTAACTTTGAGCACCCGATCCTCTGTATGTACTTCCATATTTAGTTTCTAAAATTTTAAATTATTTAAATAAACTTAGTATAACATTGTACCCTTAGGAGGTAACAGACATGGGCCAATTGGTCTTTGCAAGCCTATCCCAAGGATATAATGTTTTCCCTGTATTTACTTAGAAAACCCACAAAACCTATATTCAAATGAAATTTTTCCAGTTTTACAAGCATTTCATATTTATCACAACTTAGACTGAAACAAGCAGTAATCTGTATTTCCTTGGCTCTTTTGGTTGCATACACACGAATAGACAGAATTGTGAGGTTGTTAGGAAAAATGTTAACATGCAAAGGCCCAAAACTGACTCAGTGTTAATGCTTGTAGGGAGAGCAAGTGAGTAAGGGATGGATGGTAGTTTGAGTAGTGAAATTTTTTTGTTTGTTTACAGAATTTCTGCTTTTTTGCTTCTCCGCTAATTCGCTCCTTTGAAACAAGACAAAAAGCAATTAGTTGCTATTGAAGTTAGTCAAGAAAGTCATAATAAGTCATAATACCAAGGATTGTCTGTCTTTTGGAATCAAGAAGTTTTATTTGCTTAGGTGTTTTCTGTTGCTGAACTGTCTGAGAACAAAGCTGTACTAATACCACTAGAATATTACTTATTAGAAAATTAAGTGAAAATATGAAATCAGAGTGTTTCTGTAAGAAGTTTTTTATTCAGTAACCCACACATTCATGTCTGAGGGCAAACATTAAAGATACTTCATCAATACTGTGATCTAGCAGGAATAGCAAAAGCTCCTGGGGTCACAAAAGAGAATCCCCACCCAGTGCTGCTGATGTCACAGCAAACCTCTGGTTGTCTGCAGCAGAGCTAGGATTTCCCTCCTGGACTAACTCCAGTTATGCAATGGATTTTTAGCACTGTAACCAAGTACAGCATTATCAGACAGTCTGTGAGCTTGCATTTCTCACAGCACATGAAGCAAAAATAAAACCACAGGGCTGAACTCTTAGTCTGAGAGCTTTTTGTGGCTGTAAGGGTAAGGTGCTTTGCAAGGAAATACTCTGTAGAGCAGGAGAGGAGATGCTCAGCTCTCCCACATGCTGTCCCAATTCTCTTTGGCATCTGCAGCAGCATACCATGGGGCATGGAATCAGTGCAAGGAACATCAGTGGAAAACTGTTTACAACAAACCACAGAAATAGGGTTTTATAGAATTTTTTCATAAGCAACTTTTCCTTGCATAAAACACATACCTGTCCTCTTTCACTTGAGCAATCTTAAACTGCCAGATAGGTATGTTTCAGTTTTGAAAGCTCTTTTCTCTTCAAAACTTCTATGACACACAACAGCATAAAGAACAAGGAGAATATTGCCTATGCTTCCTTGGGATGATTATTAGGATAATGGAGAATGAAAGGTAAAAACAAAAATTAAGAAAGCTCAAATAATTTCTACAAAGTTACAATTACTAGAGTAATGCTGACATTAGAATCATAGAACCACAGATTCAGTAAGGTTGGAAAAGACCTCAAAGATCACTAACTCCAACCTTTGACCAAAAAGAAGTCATTTCTATATATTAAAATCTTAAGCAAATATCTCTGGTAAAGCATATGCTTGTGATTTCATATAAACACAGAAACTATAGTTCCCAGAGCAAACATATATTTCCACTAAGCCTTTCCGGTCTTAAAATGTGTGATGGGTTTAAAGGTAAGATGGGATATATTTTCTTAGAAATCACTTAAGTTTTATGCTACAAGGCTTCTACTTTAGGCCCAGTAGTAAGGTTTTCAGCCTTGATTCTGGAAAGAACTAAGCATGTCTGTAACTTTATACACATACACACTTCCATAGACATATTGTATTTTAAACAAACAAAGTTGACACCAAAACTCATATGGGCTTTAACCAGCAGCTTCCCAAAGGCTGTACATAACATGTAATTGCATTGGAGTCAGTGTATAAATTTAAACATGGGCAGAACTGTTTGCAGAATTAAGTGCCTTTGATGTCAACTCTAGTTGACAAGATTTTTTATTAATTAAAGGTATCAAAAGAGGCTTGAACCAGCATATTTTTTCCACATATACCTAGCTTGCCTAAATGGCATTAATTATAAAAGCTCCCAAGATTACTCAAAGTGCAACAACTTTATAAAAGCTTTTTTTTTTTTCTTTTCAAAAGTGAGCATTTTATGCACACACTATTATTTACCATATGCATCTTCACAGTACCTACAGAAATCTCAAACACAAATCTTGTCAGAGATCCTATAGCAAGCTCATAATCAAAATATTCCTATTACAGATGATGGAATAGCCACTCTAGCAATATAAAGAAAAACAGAGAACTGCAAGTTAAAATGATGCTATGGTGAAAAGTTAGCTTGGATTATGACGATAATGATAATAATAAGCATAATTAGTATAATTCTCACCACTGCAAAAAATAGTGGAATTTTGTGAGGAAAAGAAAACGTTCAAGGGAAAGCAGCAAACTGAGTTGAAAGTCAGTCGCGGTGGAAGAACACAGGAGGTCGCCAAGCACCGGCGTTATCCCGGTGTCAACCCGGCGTTATCCCGGTACCATCCCGGCGTTGTCCCGGTGTCAGCCCGGCGTTGTCCCGGTGTCAACCCGGCGTTGTCCCGGTGTCAACCCGGCGTTGTCCCGGTGCCGGTGCCAGCCCCGCGTTGTCCCGGTGTCAACCCGGTGTTGTCCCGGTGTCAACCCGGCGTTGTCCCGGTGTCAGCCCGGCGTTGTCCCGGGCTCGGGGGGCTCGCCGGCCGCCGGAGCTCGGCTCCAGCACCCAGGTACGGCCGGGGGACGCGAGGGAGGGAGGGAAGGGTGGGGATTTAGAGGGAAGGAGGCAGGGAGGGATGGGGCCGGCACGGAGGGATGGGGATGGGGCCGGCAGGGAGGGATGGGGCCGGCACGGAGGGATGGGGCCGGCAGGGAGCGATGGGGCCGGGCGGAGCGGAGGCGCTGCGCGGACGGGGCAGAGCGGGTGAACGCTACACGCGGGCTGTGAGCGGGCTCCGGGTCGGGGAAGGTGCCGACGGGCAGGGGCAGACCTGTGCCTCCATCCCAGTGTGGTCGGGGTGCAGGAGCAAGGAGATGTGTCCCTCTGTCGGGTGCCGAGCGCCGGGAGCCTCATGATGCTCGCCCCACCTTCTGTCACCGCGTCTCTGATTCAAAAGCAGTTCTTGAGCCTCACAAAGTTTACGCAGAGAAATGTTGGAGGGGTGGTGGAGCTCCCGGCGGTGCTGGCGTTCCGAGTCCCCGCAGTGAGGTGCTGGGAGCTGGCAGGCTGCTGCCTCCAGGACCAGGTGCATAATCATGTTTAATGTTTATGTTCACGGTAATTAAAATACTAAATAAATGGACTTAGTGAAAGGAGATCAGAAGGGGAAGGGGTGCTGTTTATTTGCTGCACACCATGTTTTGTGCAGTCCATTAAGAGAAGATTTGACTCTAGTCATGCTGTGTGTCAGGAGAGGGAGGTGATGCTGATGAAGTTGAAATGTGAAGAAGGTGACAAAGCCTTTCTAAAACTTTGTAGAAGAGAGTGCAATGTGTAAGTGCTCACACAGAAAATGTGGATTTCTTTTCTGCTTTCTGCACATAGGGGCATAGGTTTGGATTTGTTTTTTTGTTTTATTTTAATTCGCCTTCGCAGGCTCAGGATATGAATCTCTAATAATCAGGAAAGGAGAACCTGGTATGGATAAAGGCAACAGGCAAACTATACCTGAAGAGTTTTGTAAGCCAAAGTTATGTTGGAATGCATGAGGCTTTTTAATACCCAGGAAGCCCCTTCCTAAACACATAGGGCATGACCATCACCTACTTCATCCACTAACAAATGCAAAGCACATACAACCACTTTGGAAACCAAATTGTCCTGTGTCAGGTTTTCTGGAGAAACAGTGTTCTGTTTAGCTGTTACACCAAAAAGTATCTGTCTGGGGAATTGGACTTTGAATATCCATTTTGTATCTCATGCTGGGTAATTTCCTTTTTAGAAAGTATTGTTTATGCTTTACTGAAAATGTGATGGTATCCTAGTGGATATCTCCTAGAATCCTGGAAAATAACTATATAAATGATAATAATATGAAAGATAAAAGCTTCAATATTACAGCAGTGTATTATTTTGTGAAGGACTATCTTTTACTGTCACTGTCAGAAGCCATTGGGAGAAAATAATCAAAGCAGTGAGGGAAGAAGCTTGAAATATAATTTAATGTGTTTAGATAAATAGTGAAGCAACAGTCCTAGGTGCTGGAGAGCATTGTGAGTTAGAACATTTGGCTGAAAACTTTTCACTTCCTCAAATGTTGTTGGAGGAAGATTTTCTAACCTGCTGTGGTGTTGAATGTTCCATGCTCCTTCCCATTTATCCATTCAAAAGGGCAGATGGGTCCCAGTCCCACCTTCCACATCCCCAAGCGAGCTGGGCTCAGTGGTGTATTGCAGCTTGCTGGAGCCAAGCACTGATGCTCTCAAGCCTGAAACAGTATTTGTTCTGGCATTGCAACTTTTCCTTGCAAAGACCATCTTCATTTCAAGCAGAGGCTTGCTGCTGTTGGAAGAGCATGGGAATGTTGACCAGCATTTGGGGTTTGCCTTGGTTTTGCTAGAGAAAAAGGTCTAGTGTTTTTACTTAGAGATGTCTTCACATAGCAAGTTTTCAACAACTGTAGTTTTCTGACTTAGTTACCTCTGATTATGTTTGTGATTTATGAAGGAAGAAGATGAGGAATGGCAAGTTTCTAAACCAGAGGACTGTCATAGTTTTATCTGTTTGAGACTAGCCAACAAGCATGGATAGAAACAATAAGAAATATTGAATTGCAAAAATTAAAAAATGCAAGCTGACCATTAGTCCTAAACTGTCATCAAGCTTAGTGCCAGATTGCATGTTAATTATCACCCCTCTACCCAAATTAAACTTGTTTTGCAAAATTTATTTTTCTGGGAAAATAAATTAAAAAAATCTATTCTGGCTTCATGCTTGATTGTTCCTGGAGTGTTATCTTGAATCAATGTAGCAACACCTTAGCTACAAGCATTGTAGCATTGGATGGAAATTTCACTGCTGACATTTATTAATAAGCATTTACTATATCTTCTTTTTGGGCTCTTTCGTAGTGTTGCTACTGCTCAGTAAAGTTGTTTGGGTTTCTTTTCAACAGGAATGTATGCAGTCTGTAAGATGGAGGATAACAGATCTCTGCAAACTGGGCAAAGCTGAGAGTTGTAACTGAGATTACTGCTGTAGTGTAGCATATGCATCTTCTGCATCCGCAGTGGGGGAAAGGGCAAGGGCATGAAATTTAATGTTACAAGTGCCTGAACAGTGCTTGAAAGTATTTAGAGGATCAGGATGTGTGTATGGTCGTGTCATGTGGTATCTAGCAAGAAGAATTAAATGCTAAATGAAACTCAGCAGAAAAACATAGGGCATCTATCTAAATACAGAAATTTCCAATACAGATAGGATTAAATGTAAGGTTGTTACCAAAGTTTCATTTGGGCAGGAGCAAGTCATCACTTTCATTTTAGGCTGTTGTCTACCCAGCAGATTTTTAAAGTGATTTTGAAATGTTGTTGACTTTATGGAAGCCATATCTGCTTGGGAAAAAAGTATCTAAGTAAATTAATGCATAACAGATGCTAAAAGATTGTTTAGATACATATCACGTGGTTTATTAGAAGCAGGATATATTGTGAGATGAAAAAGGATTGAAATGTGTAAGCATTGGAAATGGTGAGCTGCAGGAATCAGTGGTGGGTCTATACTATTCCCTGGCAGCCTTTCAGTGTCAATCCCACGTGTGAAGCCATGACTGATGGAGCTACACTGATGCAAGTGTACAGACAGGGACTTCATGAGTGGAGCTCTCACTCCCACTTCAAGAAATGAAGTTAGAGCTTCATTTGGATAATCTGGAGCAAGTTAATGTTGGCTAAAGCAGAATTTTGCTGGCATAAGCTGAATTTTTCTGGCATATGATGTATACATGATAGGTGTGCTTTGCCTTCATAGAATTGCTAGTGCTGTTGTGTAGAGAAAATGCCCTAGAGCTACTGGGTAGTCAATGGTATGCCTGTACCTACAACATACTTTGGCATAAAGAGATTTTGATATAAGCCTCTCAAATTTTATTTTTATTGTAATGATATTTATGGGGAATTTACACTTTCCTATCCTCACCACCATTTCCTGACTGAAAGCAAGATCTAAATTGCTTTGCTGAAGGACGAAGTCCCATCATCTGCTGTGTGGAACAATGTACCTTTTAAAAAAAATGCCCCTCTGCTGCCTCCTCATTCTCTTCTAACTAGCAAAACTGTGGCCCAGCAGTCATCCCGGGGTCTAGTTTGCGGAAATCAGAAAGCATTTTGGCTGCTGGAAAGACAGCTGGATCAGGCAGTATTGGGAGCACAAGCAGAGAAGGGGAACACTGCCCTCAGACCCCTTGTCTGCCTTTCAAGGTCTGTAGTGAAAGACAAAAGTGCTCAGGGGACAAGCCAGCACTGGGCTATGGAGCAGCAGGACACACACACAGTGTGTCTGGAACTCACTGGGATCTCTGTCTATAGTGCTATAAATTCTTGACAAGATAGTAAACTGTTGTCCACAAATACTTCATTAACTCCACAGCTGCTTGTGTTCCTGTTTAGTCTGAGCAGACAACACAGGTATCCATTTATTTTTTCAGGAAATTTGGATTTTATACGTGTAGGAGGATGCTCATTTATACCTGTTAGTTATCTGTGTATTCAATTTACCAGAAAAAAAAATGCATCCTGGAACTTTAGGAACATACTTTTACCTACAATGGTCATTTTTCAGAATAATGTATTTGTAGAATGATTTATTACCTTTCTCTTCACCATCCTACTTTATATGCTTCACTATGCTCTTCTTCACTACTTCCTCCATAACTGTAAATCTGCTTGTGCATACCACTAAGTCTTCTTTAGTTTTTATTTATTATTTGTGTTGAAGCAGTACTTACAGGTTTTATTTATAGAGGTATTTAACTGTATTGGTTATGTGGCTATATATAGCTTTTTTTTTCTAGAATCCATGTTAGTACAGTACCTGAAAACATGCCAATAGTTAATTTATCCTCACAATAATATGGAATTAGTACGACTAAGGCATTATTATTCCATGCCTTATACTTCTTCCTTATCCATGCACTAAAATGCAGGTGGAAATGATAACTAGTGAGCACAAGTAAGGACTAAAGAAAGATCCAGAGGCTCCACACAGATCTAAGGGAGGAGAAATATAAAGACATTTTTCTATGGATTATGAGAGCCCTGGTCATGTTGGCCATGTCTGGACACCAGCATCTCGCTGGCATCAGAGATATGCCAGGTTGTCTGTGATTGCCAAAATCGTTGTGTTTCTGGAGTCCATGGCTCCTGCTCTTACTGTGTGTTACAACTGGTGTTCAGTTGGATTTTTTTTCAGATCTGTGTTGGTCAGTGATGGCTGATGAATTTCAAGATATTGAAGAGATTAGCTGAGGGCTTACTTCAGCTTTGTTTTATTGGTCACTGTATTGGTGTCTGGATGTCTGTCCTGGAGGAACAGAGCAAAGACTGCTCCATTGACTTTCCATAAATTGTTCTGCTTTTTATGGTTTCCTCAAATGTGAAACAAAGGCTGGGTTTCCTGCTGGGGCCTTATTAGATCACTGAGCTTTCTGCTTTTGCTGGTCTATGAGAGCAACTTGGCATGGTAACAGTGTTCTGTTCAAAATAACAACAGAGGAGAAAACTCCACAGAAAGCCAGTGATGTGGAGATTTTGAACAGGTAAGTACTCACCATGCTGTCAAGGGCACCAGAGCTGGTGTAAACAGAAGTATGATCCTAGTAGAGTGTACCTTCAGGATATATGTGAAAATGGAGGAGAGGTGACCTAACCAAATTCAATTATGTCCTGGTTTAGGGGAAATCTGGAAGAAAACCTCTAAAGGAGTTCCTCTAAAGTAGATTCAAGCGGCCCCTCATTTCCTTGGAGAAAAGTGGGAAAAAACCTGTTTATTTAACAGTCAAACCATTCACCAACACAAAAAAAAAAAAAAAAAAAAAAAAAAAAAAAAGAACACTATTAAACAATAAACTCTTGCCAACCAGAAGAGGTGACAAGCTCAGAAAGTCCCCTTGGGGGCTGTAGCTCAGCTCACCCAGTCTCTGATCAGTCCCTGCAGTGCTGGAAATGCCACGGCCCAGGCCTGGCCCCGTGGGCCACAGGTGCGAGCTGCCGGTGCTCTGCTGGTGTTCAGTCCAGAGCAGGTTTGAACAGGTCCAAGAAAAAGAAAAACCACAGCCCAGGGAGCTTCTCTGCCTCAGCTAGCTAAAAACTGACTAAAAGCAAAGGAGAACTCTGTCCTGCTGTGTCTGTGCTGCAGAAAACACAGTCCAGGAGCAGAATGTGCAGGAGTGAGTGCAGTCCCTAAAAACAAACTGTGGCTTCTTCTCTCCCCCTTTGCCCTCAGAACCAGTCTGAAAGGTGTGAAACCTATTTCTGGGCTAAACAGACATTGGGGATACAAGCATCATAAAGTCACCCCAGAACATAATAATAATAAAGAAAAACACTCAGAGAGTAGGAACTCCAAGGATTTACCACTCCACTCACCATCCAGTGATCAATTCTTGCCACTGGGGCTTAAGTTTTAACTCTACCATTAGAATGTTGTAAAGAACATGGTAATTTTAGGAAGTGGGTTATCTGTGACAGATTCTGCTTGTATCTGCACCCTCTTAGTTGAAGGTTTACTAAGAGAGCTTCATTAATTTACTCCATATTTAAATATAGGTATCTAACAGCAAGATTTGGCCTTACTACTCTGATATATACAGCAGAAAAGCACTTTAAAAATTGTATTTCTTGCTAAATAGCATAAAATTGCATCCTTTCAGGTTAATGAAACCATTTCTCAATGTTGGTTGCTGTTGATGGGATATTCAAATGTCAGATTCACAATAAGCACTTATGCTTCCTGATGATAAATGGCTTCCTTTTAAACATCCCAGATATATGTATGCATCAATGCATCTAAATCATGTGGATTTCTTCTCTGCTCAATCTGCATTCCCATTTGGTCTACATTAGGGTTCAGGCACCCAAAGACTAAAAACTCTCAGGAACTGAATAAAACCTCATTAGGGCCTATATGGTATTTCGTACACAGCCAAAAATTTCCAGTGAAGGCAGCAGAATATTCAGCAGGAAAGGGTAAGTAAAAGTGGATTTACAATGACTGTCAGATCTTTGTTGTAAAAAAAATCTAAGAGTAACTTTTCCAAATTTGTTTCTGTGGGAACTGGCAAACAACCACCGTGCTGGAAGAAAATTAATGACCAGGGAATGTAGTGTTGCACTACAACTGGGTTCTTGTTTGGGGATGCAAGTGATGGTTTATTAAAGAACAAGACACAACTGCAAACACAGCCCAGGGACAAGAACCCAGATGGGCTGAGGGTACAGGATTACATGTGGGATAAGAGGGGGTGGTTCCCAGGATCAGGGTCCAATGGGAGTAGGACAAAATGGTGCAAGGTGTGGTTAAAAATGGAGAGAGCCTTTGGAGATTGGCTGGGTGGAGCAATGAGATAAATCAGGGCCAATAGGGATTCCCCAATAGGGGAATGGAGAACAGTCTAGGAGATATACAAAAATGGAAATAGGGGCCGAACATGGGGGCAGGGCCAATGGGAGAACAGAACTCACAGGGAATTAACATACAAATGCAGAGACTTGTGGGAAAGAGGCTTTTCTCACCCTAAACTTGGGGTGCATTACTTATTGTAACCCCTCCAAAGTCAAGGAATGATTTTAGTCACCGGCCCTTGGGCCTCCACAAGGAAATAATTGTGAGTCCCAGTTTCTGGAGACTAGGCCATGGTCATTGTCTACAGCATTTGTGTCACTGAACATCCCATCTGCAGGTCTATGTGCAGTGGGGTGTAGGAATGGACATGCTGCCTATGTAATTTTGGAATGGATTTTTTTCCTGTGAGTGTCTGAGAAGTGTCTCTATTGAGGAACACAAGCAGAAAGAGATTAACTGGAAACCACTTTAGTTTTGTCCGTGGTTCCTGGTCCTGCAGAAGAATGACGGAACTGCCAGCACCTTTGTATGTTCTTATAATCAGAAGTACTTCTTTGTCCTGTCTATAGAGAACCAAACAGAGGAGACCAGGTTAAAGGAGGGAAATGCAATTGCTCCAATATAATGCCTTTTCTTGGGAGCAATTTTAACTGTTAGGAAGATAAAAATGTAGAAGCGTGGGCAGCAGAAGAGGGGGTTTTTATGCCCTTCTGCCCTGCTCAGGTGACATCCCACCTGCAGAGCTGCCTCCAGCCTTGGGGTCCCAGCACAGCAAGCACAGGGAGCTGCTGGAGCCAGGCCAGAGCAGGGACACCAAGGGGATCAGAGGGATGGAGCAGCTCTGCTGTGATGAAACCCAGGTAGAATTCAGATTGCTCAGCCTGGAGAAGAGAAGGGAGTTAATTGCAGTGAGCTAAGAACCCAATAAGGAAGGTGAAGACAGAATTTGGACAAGGGTCTGGGGTGACAGGACAAGGGAGAATGGCTTTAATCTGACAGAGGGCGGGGTTAGATGAGATACTGGGAAGAAATTTTTCCCTGTAAGGGTGGGTGAGGCACTGGCTCAGGTTGTCCAGAGGAGCTCTGGCTGCTGTATCCTTGGGAGTGTCCAAGGCCAGGTTGAATGGGGCTGAGAGCAACATGGTCCTGTGGAAGGTGTCCCTGGCCATGGCAGAGGGTAGGATGGGATAAGCTTTAAAGGTCTTTTCCAAACCAAGCCTTTCTGGAATTCTGTGATTCTGTCCCCTTGTGGAAGTTTCTGTGATATTTTCATACATCCTTATATATTATCCATACAAACAAAATTCTGAGTACCTTATTCTAAGGCTGAGAGTTTTTAGCACATGATTGTTTTGACATTAATCAGAGTAGCTCCCATGAAGAGCTTTGATTCACTTCAGAAATGCAAATAATGCTCTAAAAATTATAATACACTGTAGCTATTTCATTGTAATTGGAAGCTATCTGTGCTTCACAGAAATTATCAGTCAAGCATTCCTGAAAAATGTCAGAATTTTCACATTAGATCTATTTAAAATGGGGGAACAAGAATGTGAGGGGATGGATAGAAAATTTGAGGGCTGTGTGATTCAAACTTGAAGTGCAGTTTGTAATAGTGAAAGATGACCAGCTTTGGGGCTGGAGAAATCATCTCCTGGGTCTTTTTCTAAATTATGGGACAAATAAACAGGTCTACTTACTCTACATGTGATGTTACTTTAATAAAAGGCACCACTTTAGGAAATGAAAACTTTGGAATATTGCTAAACATCTTAGTTCCATTTATTGTTTAAAGGTGGGGTTTTCTCATTATGTTCAGAGTTTGTGGGATAGCTGAATAATTTGCAGAAATCTGATACCAGACTGCAAACTCTGTATTTATCCTCTTTCAATGTTCACATTGCAAATACAGGCATGATAGGTTCTCCTGTTGGTGTTCTAACTGTATCACGATTTGGCAATTGGTCTGCTACTAATCTCACAATGTGCATTTGTGTCTATATTGAAATTGATTGGAAAAATGTATCAGAAAATACTGATCTTCAACTATTTTATGTATTTATGTGGAGGGGTTGGTGAGGGAGATGGGCGAGAGAGTAGGTGCTGTGAACACAGAGTGCTGATGGATAGTCAAGTAGTAAATGGAAATATCTTAGAAGTAATTCCTGACAGTAATAAAGGCAGCAATTTTATTTCATCTGTGGATAATAAACTTGTTTCGCATTGCAATATAAGTGGTGTTTATGTTATATTAATATTTATTAGTACTTATTGATGCTAGGGTTTAGTTGTTCTCTTTTCCTCACATCACAGCCATTTCATAAAAATTCAAGTTTAATTGCTACACAATAAGTAATTAAAAGTGTTTGTGTGTGTGTGTGTGAGAGAAGAAAATCATCTGTGTGTGGAGATAGTCCTATAGGGAAGGACAGACCCTCCCTGACCAGGAATCTAGAGAGTTGTGCTCCAAGTGATGGCATTCTGTTTGCACTAGTTAAAAGATTTGGCTCTTTGAATGCATATTTCAACCCACAAGCACGGATTTGCTGTTCATATAAGAGTGGTTTGCATGAGCTTCCTGCCTTTTAATGGGGTGTTTTCATATCCCTTGCTTCGACTGTAGGCAGTGCCTCTTCAGGAATGAGATCGTGCACTGTGTTAAATGGCATTTTTGTGTGACATGTGAAGGATTGCCAACTTGGTGGATAATGTGAGTCAGAAAGTGCCTGATCCAAATTTAACCAAATTTGTTCATCTCTAAATTTAGAGAATAGCTGAATGGCAAGGCAGATATATTTAAATTTCCATCCGTGACAAGGACAGAGTGTTGGCGGATGCCTGTTAAAAGCTGTAGCGTGTGTTTTTGATACTCATATATGTGTGTATGGGTGGGAAAAGTCTAGTTACTTTTACTTATCATAAGCCTGTTTCTTCTTTGACTGCTTTTAAATCACTCTTGAGCTTGATGTTTCTTCCGTGCAGATAATTCTTGTGCAGATGGTATGCTGTGGTCTTGAGTCATGTTTTTGCCCTCTTGAGTAGAAAGACTTGCATTGGAATTGGATTTTTATCATTATGAAAACTGAATATAGATCCTTTTAAAATAAGGTAGGCACCAGGCAAGGTAAGACAAACCAAAATTCTTTTTGTTGATCTTACAATCGGGCTTCAATATCAGTAATTTCAGAAAACAGTTTCAAATTTATCCTCCATTTGAGCATAACCTTGCATTGACATGTATATAATTCACATGTCTTCAAAAGGATGAACCATACCCATGTATCAGTTTGCATTTACCTGCTTTTCTGTGCTGGGGTCATAATCTTTTTGACTCTTCTAATTCTTTGGCCAAATATTGTCCTTGGAGATTTGATCAGTTAAGGCAGTACCATCCCCACTGTTTTTGTGCAAGGCATTTCGTGAATGGGTATGACTGTTTGTCTGGGGGGGTTTCTCCATGAGATCTTTATTATAGACCTTTGTATAGCTTCTTTTTCTTTTTTTATTTTATTACAACCCCAGCTCAGTGACTTGTGTCAATAAATTTGCACATGTAGGATATTACAGACAATTTGATTGTTGCATCCCTCACTGAATCAAACAATGAGACGGGCTGGGTTGGAGATGTGTTCATTTTTATTTGCAGGATGACTGCAATAGCAGTGATTGAATAGGTAATACCAGAATGTGAATGACAGCTTTGATAGGATTAAAGCAACATTGTGCTTCCTGTAGTTTGCTGAACTGGTAATGATGATTTAAGGGGTTTACTTAAATATTAACTATCCTTCTGGCTGTGAAATAAACACACAAGTCAGCATTGTTTAATGTAATATAATATTAGTTTTTCTTTGAATAATATCTTAGTGCACTAAGATTTTTTAAAGAAGGATATTGTAGCCTAGTAGTAAGAATACTGTAGAAATTTGACAGAGATGCTACAGGGATACTGTGGTTTTAGAAGACTGTATATGGTAATTAACTAGCATTTGCTCTAATGAAACCCCACAACCCAATTTGCTGTCTTCACATTTTCTTTAGGGTAAAGTATTACTATATTCATTTTCCCTCACACTTGTCTTTTCAAAATGCAAGCCAATCCTGTATATTCTGTTGACGTGTAATTTTTAATCTTTCCTGTAATACAGGAAATTAGATATTGCATTTGTTATTATTGCTAGAAAAGGACAGCCCAACCTCCCTAATAAGTATGAGAAGGTAAAAAGCTTCAGGTTTCTGCTGTATTTGTGGTTTTAAGTAGGTTTCAAAGCCAGAGTAAGTGGCTTTGAACCATCACTGTGATGGCTCAGAATTGTCAAGCCTTGAGGAATATGAGCTCCAACTCTCATCCTTCTAGCCTGAATCCAGAAATGGGTTTTGAACTTAGAAGTTATTACATAGAACTAGAATTAATTTATATCTTGGAATATCATTATGTGTTTACACTTCATAAATTTAAGTTCATAAATCTTAATAACATAGTATTTCTCAGAAAATTCTATGAGCATTGTCAAATGTGTGAGTTTGGAACATCTCCACTGAAGCCAGGTCTAGAGAAGCTTTATTTGTACCAGAAGAATTAATCTAGAAGATACATCACTTGCATGTCTTTCACTATTTTCCTAATGACAGTACAATAGGCTTGGCAAGCTATTAGTGATTTTTGTTGTTGTTGTTATTACTACTATATTTTCTTTTAAAAGGGATGTTTCATAAAAACAAAAACCCACCAGCTTTTTGACATGTTCATCCTAATTTTTACATTTTTTCATTTTTCAGTATATGGGTGCAGAGTGTACAGAACTTCCATATCTGCATGCAGAAGATAATTGAGTAGCTTCCCTTATCAACATTTAGTTTTTGCAACCAATGGCACAGTATAAATAACCCTGTTTGAGTAAGAGCCTCTCAATCTAAAAAGTTACTAGCTATTTCATGCTGTAAGAGTTCCTTTTATAGCTTCCTGGCAATTATTTTGGATTTAAGATATCTTTTTAAGAAATAAGAAAGATGGAGGGAAACTTTTACAAGGTCCTATAGTGACTAGGCTAGGGAGAACGGCTTCAAACTGACAGAGGGCAGAGTTGGATGGGATATTGGGAAGAAATTCTTCCCTGTGAGGGTGGTGAGGCCCACGTTTCCCAGAGAATCTGTGGATAGCCTATCCCCAGAAGTGTCCAAGGCCAGGTTGGATGGGGCTTGGAGCAATATGGTCTGGTGAAAGGTGTCCCTGCCAATATCAGGGCATGGAGTAGGATAATCAATAAGGTCCCTTCCAATCCAAGCCATTCCATGATTCCATGATTGTCCAATTTAAAAAAAAAAAAAAAACCAAAAAAAAACCACCAAAAAAAAACCCCCTCTGTTTTACCTCTGGGAATGATGTGGGTGAAGTCCTGATCTTTTCAATGGTATCCCTATGGATGTACACTCAGCCTTTCATTGGGCTAAGACTCATAAAGTCCATGGCTCTGCCTCCATGAAGACTTTATTGTTGTACCATCTGATTTGCACAGTAGGCAAGCTCAAAAAACAATGTATTTTCTCTCTCTACCTTTTATTTCTAGCAAAAGGGATTTAGACTAGATCTTTGGAAGAACTTCAGTGCTGAAGTGAGTCTGGCTGCATGGAGATCAAACATCATCAGTCTCTGCTCAGTAGCATTCAGGCCTGGGCCCAGGTGAAATCTGGGGATGCCTCTATTTTTACCAGTTGTATTAAAAAAAAAAAAAAAAAAGCTTGAACTGGGGCATTGTAGGAACTGCTGTCATGTTAACAAGGGTGAGCAACAAGGTGACCAGAGCATTGATTGGAATTGTTGGTTCTCTTTTACCCCAAGTGTTCTCTCAGCCACTGGGCCACAAAACCACATCCTTTCCTCTGTCACTGGCTAATTTAGCAGAAAAGCTTGGAAAAAGAGTCTTTTTTCAAGTATGTTCTGATAGTTAAATGATTCACAGTGCCACTTGTGAGTGTAGGATCTGAAATCTTCCTACTCTGGAGTAGGTGGTTGGCCCCAAGAAACTGGTTGAAGGAAGCGATGAGAAGCAGAAGGAAAGGAGAGCACAGCATTTGTGGAGTATGTTTTGAATTAAACTGGTTAACCACAGATTGGTCTCCAGAATGGGGCTCAGGGAGGTGAAACTCCATGGGAATGGAGCAGGTCTCCTGTTTCAGAGCTAAGTACAAACACATGGAATCAGTAGTGCAGCAAAACACATCAGTGCAGCATCTCAGGAAGGAAAGGAGATTTTCTGCTTACTAGTTCTAAAGTTTCCTGGCTGTATCATTGAAGGGAAGCACTAGTGCTCACTTTGTTATAGTATAACTCTAGAAAAGTGTTATGGGTAATATATTGTGTTCTGAAAGGTATGCTTATGTAGTCACACACATATACATATATACAAATACATAAATATATCTGTATATATTTATGAATTTATTCATATAAGCATAAATGTACCAAATCCTTTTACTATCTGAACATAAAAGAACAACCATTTTATTTGGATCATCAAAGAAACAATTACATTTGTAAGTGAATACTATAGAGTTTGCCACCCTCCAAAACTAAATATGGCTATTTTCTTTTACTAGAAGACAGCACCTACATAGCACTATCTGCAATGATTTTTCACAGCTGCAGTCCTAGAACTGTGGAATACCAAAATTAGGAATTCAATAGCAATGGTAATTCTACTATATTGTGCTAAAGCAATATTTTCCATTGGGTTTTGTTGAAGAATTAGTAGTTTAATATTGCTGAGCAATCTGCCTAAAAAGTATAAAATGTATGCTTATGGGATGTACTGCACATCCAAGTTAACATTTGCTGAGAAAGTTGCTGCTTCCCTTTTTTTATCCTAACAAACAATATTAACTGCATGATTTTAAAATCAGTCATATTTATACACACTCTCTATAGAATTCAGGCAAAATTTTATTGTACTTTCCCAAGTTCTTTTTTCAAGGAAGTAACTTTTGGTACCAACATCCAGTTTTTATGGCTGAACTGATATAGCAGCTTCTTTTGTCATAAAGGGCTGGAATTTTCATTCCATTTTCTTTGTGGGTTCTGTCATCCCCCCCACCCCTCCTCTGCTTTTCTCTGCCACCTCAGCTAAGAAATATTGTTTTTCCCCTTGTCTTTGTTCTTTTGCTTATTGGATACTTTCTGAAGCAAATTCAACCTTCTTCTGCCTAGCAAATTGGATTGGCTTAGCTCAGGCCTGACAAAAGGTACTGTCTGGAAGCAAACAATTTTGTTGCCTCAGGTTGTCACTTCCCTCATGTTTTCCACTTCTTCTGAGTGACAAAAGAGCAATAAAACACTCAGAGCAAAGAGTACGAAAGCTGCTCTGAGTCCAGTGGGTGCTAAGGTGAAATCATATGGAATTCTAATTCTTCAGTAGCTGCTAATAGGCTGCATGGGCCATTCTGGTAGGTGAGGATTCCTAAATCACCAAGGGATGATGGGCATTTCCTCCTTTATTTTTAATCCCCTTGCCTTCCTTTTTCATCCTGTAATCTTCATATCCTGCAGCTGTGGTAGGACAGTGGTGCTGTGGTAGCTGCTGGGTCTGTTGAAGATTTCCACTTGAGGCAGAGGCATGAAACTGCTTTTTGTGTGACATTGTTCATACATTTTCCCTTTACTCAGGAATATTTCTGCAAACTCTGAACGTAGACTAGGTAATTTGAAAACATTAGGCATTAAAAACCAGATCAACCTGGAACAGCTGAGTAGTTAAACAGCAAACCTTTAATGAATCATCTGAGCAAGAGACTATAGGAGTGATCACAGCTGCTGAGTCTTGCTTCACCTCATTGGCATTGTGCTCATTTGTGCAGGAGCTGGAGACTTAATTTGTTAAATATGGTTTCTGAATAAGGCTACAAATCACAGAACAGGTATGTGCATGCTAATTCATTTAGCACATCCAAACTTTTTTTCTTTTTTATTTTGGTTCAGAAATTTGGAGTGTGAGTTAATGCCTATGGAAAAAATACTAATAAAAATAATTGACAATAAAGTATATATATATATATATATATATAAATTATTTGTAATTATTTTTATTTTAAAAATGGTGCATTAAAAAGAAAAGCTACTGACCAGTAAATAATATGGTGCAAATTGTGTTTAGGAATAGGCATTTGGCACAGATGTCTCCTTGTGTAAGTAATCAGCAGCAGGATTTCTGAAACAGAGAAGAATGTGGGCTGTATTCATTGTGTTTTTCCTTTGCCAGAATACATACCTATGTTCAGAGTTTGTATTTTTCAGTGCACCCAGATGGCAATGTGCACGTGGCAAGAAGTTGAGATAGTGATTTTAAAATCCCATGATAAAAGCAGAGATAAATTGGGTGGTGCTCTGAAAAGCCTGGGAGACACAGGAAAAGCAGAACATTGCTTGCTTCATCTCTGCATCTTCTCTTCTGATACCTGCATGAGATGTGATACCACCTTGGGCTTCCTTTCAAATGAGTGGTGATGAAAGGGATGAGTACAAAAACCTCAGCAGCAACTAAGAATTTGGTTTTCAAAGCAGGTGTGGAATTTAAGGTGGTACTTTGCCTCCTACTGATTGTGGCTACCCTCATGCAGAGAGAGCTGTTCCAGGACAAAAGTCCAAGTCGTTGTTAATTTGCTATAAGAAGAGTTGGTTTAAATAGTATTTTTGGTGCCAAAAGAAAGGATAGTTTCAAAACTATTGATATTTTGAAAAAGCAACAGGACATGTATTTCCAATTATCTACTTCATAGCAATCATAAATTGCATATGCAAGCATGATTAATGAATTCTGAGTAAAGGGAGAGGAACTGGGGAGAACAAACACTTTTAAAATCTGTAAAGTAGACCTTTACATTTCTATGAAATTCCAAATAAATGACTGCTTACACAAAATATGTGTCTGAAATAACAGCCTCTTTAGAATACAATGAAATGTGAAACTGATACCTTATTCCATCTGTTTATTGGAAATGCTACACACAGTGATTTCACCAGATTCTGGAGAATGAAAAATTATTTCCACCGATTTTTGTGCAAGTTGAGTCTAAAAGGAAAGAAAAAATATGTATGTGAACATGTCTTACAGAGGCCTCAAAGTTATGTCCAAAGGCCTGTTGCTTTTATTGGTGGACTCTCTAGAAACATGATAGTATTCAGATGTTTAGGTGAACTAGAGCACAGCAGTTATCCAGGATTTGTGAGGGAAGGGGCAGAAAGTTTTAGGTCAAATCAACCTGGAGGCTGCATATAGTGCTTGGCATTTATATAAAGCAAGCTTAAGGTTGAATGCAGCATTCAAGTTGTAAAATGGATGTAGAATGGGTAAAAATCCCCTGCAATTACTTCAGTGATGATCCATTCAGGTTAAGAATTTTCATCTTTGCTGTTGCCATAGCAATCTGTTCCCCTGTCACTACCACATTAAAAATCCATTCTGTAAAACTGTTGTTGCCAATACTGAACGTGTAACAGACAAAAAGATTTTTTTTTAATAGCTTAGGTTCAACATGAAGAAGACCTAGATCTTAAAAAGATACATATGTTCTTTAAAAAGAAGATTAGCATTTCCATAATTCATTGCAGGAACACAGTATTTGTGCTGCAGTATTGGTGTCAGTATAAAATAATTTGCAAATAATCCAGCAATGTAGTGTCAGTTGAGCTCAAATAATTGAACTGTTCAGCTGAGATACAGCAAACCCATATGTTCCTAAGTTAAACTCTTATTTTGGTAACGTGGTGTAGAACTGAATGTGTCTTTAACCTTCTGTTGCTGGTTGAGTCTGATTCTCTTCAGTGATTGACTGGAGTGATTTTACTTATCCTGGTGTAATTCTGGAGTGGGAGAACAGTTATGGCTCCTAACAGCTTCACATCTGTGATGTAATCCTACAAGCTCTGCAATGGGTTTGTACAGAAAATTAATTGTAGCAATAAGTCCTTAAGCATTTGTTACTACATCTAGAGGAGAGGGGGAAGGCAATTTATAATTCAAAGCAAACATAGCAATGGTATGTACCCAAACTGAGTAAAATGCAAATATTTTTCAATAGAGATACAATATCTAGATACATACATATGTGTGTATGTTTGTGTGTGAGCGTGTATTCATTCAGGAGAGAAAAGCAGAAGCTTGCTTAAATCACAAATAGTACTAGATTTGAAAACTCAGGCATTGACTAAATAAGTTATAACCCAATAGCTGGAAACTGAATGTATGGCCCTTAATCTGATCACTGATAATGTAGGTCTCATCTTTGTTTCTGCTGCAGCATCATTTTATCCTCTGATCATCTCTAGACTTCATCCTTTGAATTCTTATTCTCTGCCTATGCCATACTTCTTTGTTTCACTTTTTATGTCTTCCACTTGCTACTCTCCCCACACTTCTATACCTCAGTTGTCTTTGAGAGCCTTTATCCTGCAATAGTGTTGATTTATTGCAGGAGAATCATGGGAGGTTCACAGAATATTCTGAGTTGAAAGGGACCCACAAGGATCATTGAATCCAACTCCTGTTGGTTACTCCTTTGGTTAAAATGTAAAGCATTAATAGAAATGACAGTGATAAGTGATCATCTTTTATAACTGCACTTGTCAATATCTCCTAAATTTTTCATATTATTCATTTTCTTTTGGTTGAATGCAAGGAACTGCTTTTTTTTTTTTTTTTTTTTTTTTTTTGTCTTGTAATGCAACTGTGTCCTCTTGTTTGGGGACTTGAGCTATTTTTTCCCATTTTAAGTTATTACTATTATCTTAGTGAATAAACTGACCAGGAAAATGATGAATTCATTTGGATCCCCTAATCTCTTTTTGCAATTTGAATGTGACCCTTTGGAACGTGCTGCTGGATGACATTTTACCCAACAGAGATTGCAGGTCCCCTTCACAATGGGACAGGAGTTGGAAATGTCTTGTGTCCCAGCCACCTGTTTTCATGCCCCAGCTGTCCAGATCATGGTGAGCCTGATGGTGCAAGACTTGCCACTCACTAATTCCACATTATCGTTTTCATCCATGGGGACTTTCTTCTTTTCTCCTTCTTCTTTTCCAGTTTATCCAAGGAGCAAGCTGGTGCACATTCTTAAAAACTCCTAATTAGCAAGCTGAAAAGATATTTTTCTGGCAATACTTGACCTTTAAGCATTTTGTATGGATTTATTGATACAAGCAGAAACAATAATTTAAAATACTATTTTATGAGTGTAGAATAGCAGCACTTTTGTAAAGATAAATGAGTTTCTTATTTCTACATTTACAGCTCTGAGCATTTTAATGAAAAAGGTCCATAAAAGTCAAAAATATTTCTGAATCTCTCCTTTGTCTAAGGCTACTTGGGCTTTTCTGGTGACCCCCTGAAACATCTACAATGTGAAGGGATGGGGAAAAGTGAAGAGCCAAATTTCAGTTTGCCTCAGGTTTGATTGTATGCATTTAAACCAGACTTATTACTTTATACAGCTGGATTTTTTTCAAATAAGACAAATACATCCAGTGTATTTTCTACTGTCTCATTCACTAAACTTTACATGCAGAAGCATTTTGGAAACTCATGATTTTTTGCTAACTCTTACCTCAACCCCCAGCCCTGGACTGGAACAGAAAAGCTCAACCAACACATCCCTCAGTGCAGGAGTTACTGGATAATGAATACCAATGCCAATCTTAACAATTGGTAACTCTATCTTACTTAACATCTCAGTAATTTGACTCCTGTCTTTATAATCAGTTCCCAATTTCATATAGTGTCAGTACTTGGTATTTTTACAGCATCACAGAATCATTAAGGTTGGAAAAGACATCCAAGATTATCAAGTCCAACCTTGGACTGAACACTACCATGCCAAACACAATGTATTTTGTTGTCCAGTTTGGAAATCTTGCAAATCCTTGTGTATCTGTAGGAATAGGAATATTAGAATGTGCATTTGCAAGGTCAGAGGCAGAGCCTTTAAAGCACAACTTTCCAGAAGGCAGAAATTTTTGGTTTTAACTTTCTGTACAGGGTATCTGTGCAGCCCAGGAGTAGTGGTGCCCCTGGTATTTCCAAGTATACCTTGGACTTCACTGTGTGGTGAAAGAAATTTCTTTTGGGACAGTAGGAAAATATAGATCCTGCTTGTGATAATCTTTCTGTAGCATGAGTTGGAAAGTTCACTTTGGTATTTACCCTAAAAAATTGGAATCAGGGCTGAGTTGATTACGGTTCATATTGATATTAAGCAGGAATTTGTGATAAGTCTAATAAATGCCCATAGCAGCAGGTGGCAGCTCAATTTCTCCTTCTCCCCAGACTGCAGTAGTTCATCGTGTTATTCTTGCCAATGTGTGAGGCTGTGATAGGGTAGAGAGGGCAATGAAGTTGTTCAGTCAGATCCTTCCCATTGTTTATAGTCCGTGTATCACCCGATAAGGAAACTGTGGCAGAAATACCCCCTTCTGTTCCTCATCCTGCTGCCAGATCCTTAATTCCTAAAGCAAGGTGTAATTTACTTGTTTTATCATCATCCATGGATGGAAATGCTGCTCTCTCTGCCCCCTTTCTCTCCTCTCTTGGCTTGAGACAGAAATTTAATGGAGTATATTTATCCAGGGTACTGGTAATCCATGAGTACTCAAGAAAAATTGTCTTGCATGTTTATAACTGTTCAACCCTCCTTGTTGTTTTAATCAGGCAACTCTTCTTCAAATGTTAATCTTTGCTGAATATGCAACATCACACCCCTAAATGTCTCTGACTGGAGTAGCAGAGGTAAAAATATAAACACTCTAGGAGAAGTTTATTGAGAATATTCTGCCTGAATACACTTGTTATTTCTTATGAAACACTGGAGACAGAATGAAATAGACTGTTTTGCCACTCTCTGAGTGAGGTCTGAGGAGAGTATATCAGTATGGATATGACACAGTTTCACTTTCCTTGAGCTGATTATGTTATAGTTTCTTTACTACTGACAAATTTCATGACCAGATTGGGGTAATAATAGCATATTTTATCTTGCTGGCTGTGATCCAAAATCTTGGTTCAGAGGAGAGTTAAATTTAGAGAAATTCAGTTGAATCTGTGTTTTCCTCCATATTAGCTATTTCTAACAGCCTGATAAGATTTTCTCTTTGGTGATTAAGTGCCACTTGCTGTTATGATGACAGTCATATTCTTGCTCATAGTGCTGTGTCATCCCAACAGCAATAACAAAATGCTAGATAAAAGTTACAAAATCTTATCTTAAGAATATTGGCCAGTTAACCAAAGTATGAACTTTTGGTTAGAAACTGTGGCTTCCCCATCCTTGGAAGTGTCCAAGGCCATATTGGATGGGGTTAGCTGTCTTCTTTACAAATATAGCCCAATCATAAATTTATAAGCCATCTGCTTATTCCATCCTATCTTAAATAAGCTTTGAAAAAAATTTGGTATACAACTGAGAAAAGGGTGAGTAACAAAAGTAAGCATGGATAGCAATAAATGCTGTGTTGGCCCAAATGGGTGTCAGCTGAATGTTGTGTGGCAGTGTGCTGTAGCAGATTTATAGGCAGCTTTCCGTTTTAATAATTCAGTATTTACTATTTCCTGAGGCACAGCAAACATCTCTTTGTGACCCTGGCTACCATGAAATGCATCATTGTACCAATACACGTCACTGTGGTGCATTTCAGATCTTTTTTGAAAACAGTCTGGTGCATAGAGAGCCTTCAGCCAGGGCAGCTGGGGAGAGAAAAAGAGCTGGAAGGGAACTGCTAGCTCAGAGAGATTCTGTCTGGGAAAGCTTTGCAATTGTTTTAAGCTGTGTTCAAATGTTTTTCTTCCAACAGACTTTGGGAACTATCACTGCAGTGCCCATTAAGGTTCCTCAGGTCAGCTCCTTGCAGAGGTTGGCAGGACAAGGACCAGCAGTGCTACCTCAGGTACAAAATACAGTTTCAAAGAGGGGGTTGTGTCATTTTGTACATATTCTCTGCTTCTATCTAGTGCCCAGGCCTGGGTGCATCAGCACACTGGTTTTGCAGAGTTATGTTTTTCTTCAGCCCATGAAAAAAAATTATTATTCTGGGAGCATACTGATAGCACAATGAAAAACTATAAAATGTAATGTAGATTCATTGTGGAAGAGCAAAATACATATGGTGAAATGTAAATTTATGCTTTAAAGTTGAATCACAAATCAAAGAAGTGAAAATCTGCAACTCTGTAATTAAAAGAACAGGTGGAAGTGTTAACATTCCTGTTCAAGATTTAACCCCATGTTCTGTTTCACTGACTATTTGCCTTGTCTATCCCAATACAAAGTTTTGGCCCAGCTAACCCAGGTGCCAGGCTGAGGAAAGATTCTCTGAGTAAGAGTGAAAGGAGAGTTGCACTCACTATTTTTTAAAATGTTTCAAACTGTCTTCTTTTCTGAACACCACTCACTGTTTCTATAATTATGCATTTTATTCCCCATTTCAATCCTCTTTCTCAAATTTTTTGCATGTCAACGAGTGTTTTGCTGCAATTCTATGGTTTGCTCTTCACATTAGTGATTATTGAGTATAAACATATTTCTCCCACTGTGGCACTTAGAGCTCTAGTTCTCATGTATGAAAAGTAGAAAAGTGCTGAAATTGATGATATATAATCTTCTTCAGTCACTTGCTGCCGGTCCCATGCCACATGGGTGGCTGTGACATTCACATTCTCTGGACAGAGAGACATAATTCTGTCTCTCAGGAGAAGCACAGAGAGAAGAAGAGAAAACAATCTTTATCTCTGCTCCTTTGTTCCCCCCATGTGGAATGTGGTGTGGAGATTGTTTAGCTGAAATGATGGCTGGATTGGATTCTGGTGAAGGTTGTTTGGGTTTGATGAGCAATTGGACCCAGCTGTGGCTCAGACTCTCAGTAGAGGGTCACGAGTTTGTAGGTAGGTAAGTAAGAAATATGTAGAATAGTATAGTATTTCCTTAAATAGTATATTAATGTAATATAGTATAGCTTTAATAAAGCTATCCTTCAGCCTTCTGATCTGGAGCTGAACATCATCATTTCTTCCCTGCAGTCAGGCTCTGCTGCATTTTTACAATAGGTGGCACCATTCAGCACCTCTCTTCATGCAGGCACCAAAAAGGAGAAGCTATTGCCATCACTTTTGCTCTTCTGTTCACAGCATGGCTGGCTACAAGTGGCTAAGCAAGCAGAATTCACTGCAAGCCATGGCAGCTCCCAGTGCCAGGATGGCCCCCAGCAACCAAGCCAGGGCAGCCACCTCCCTACACCTCAGAAGAAAAAAGAGGAATTGTACACGCTTTTTCTTTGTCAAATATATCATCACAGAGGCATTGCTAACTACATCAATTGGCTTAGCAGCATGTCTATTTTCAGAGCCAGCCTGCAATTGGTTTTTTCAGGCATGCAGAAAGCTTCTAGCAGCTTCCCACAGAAATATCACTTCTGTGGCTGGCTTCTTCCCTTCTCGCCAAAAATATCAAGCCATGTAAAACCAACCCAGTGTTCAAAATATTGATAACATTTTAAATAAAGAACTCCCACCTGACTGCCTTATGCCAATATCCACAAAAAAGCAGAGCTGGCAGATTCCCACTCCAACATCCTTCTCAGCAAAACATCAGTTTCTGTAGTATCAAGCAAAGATGAAGGAGAAGAAAAACTAAATTAGATTGATTTCTCTTCTTAAAATCTGCCCAGGGTTCTATTAGCTGCATGTCACCTTTACACTTAAGTTAGCTGTCCATGACTAACAACTGAAATACCAAATCATGGCAGGTACACAGCACCTGGGAGATGCCTGATGGAGTGTGTGCAATTTGAACACGTGTGACAATACTCCTGAGTGACTCCTGGGTTGTGTTGCATGTAAACTGAGAGACCAGGGTTTGTTTTGAGGGGCTTGTTGCAATTCTGGCCTTGCTGAGTTCTGCTCAATTTTGCTGTTTTGATCAGATTAAGGTTTCTTCTCTGGTCTGCTCCATCCAGAGCAGCAGGACTAAAAATGTGGGCTGGAGCTGCTCATTGGGTTTTGCCCTGCATTTCACAATGTCCTTCTGTAGGTTCACAGGCTAATATTCCAGGGATATGCTAAAGAGTGGCTTAACTTGTATGTGAACATGGGATTCACTCATTCTGGGTCATCTTGCCTGGGCTTTCTGCAATGAAGAGTAACTTCTTTTTTATGTAGCCCCATCAAGGAGAAGGAAGAAAATAAAGAAATCTTCCTTGTGGGAAGAAAATAAACTATGTTTATTTTGACAGTGGTCTTAGACCAGGCTGAAAATAATAGGAGCTTATTGGGAAAGGAACTAAAAATGAACCAAGATGCAAACACATGTATTTGAGTGAGTGGGACAACCTGGATTTTAGCAAGTGTCACTGTGTAAATTTAAGGAGAATTTTTTTTGTGCCTAATTTTTACTGATCAAAAAAGAAGAGGGAGGGAGTCAGTCCTCAGCTGGCATAAATAAACACAGCTTTACTGAAGGCAGTGTGCATCTGTTCATTCTGGTGAAGGATATGATTACCCCATATTGCACTCATTTTATCAGCCATTGCTAATGTTTTCTGTGTAATCCTCTACAGTTTTCAAGAATGAAAGCTCTGGCTGCTGCTCCCAGCACTTTGCCTCTGTGACATATGAATTGTGCCAAATCCATTTTGAGTTTTTGTTTTCAAGCTCTGAGTACAAGGGTGAAGTGAAAATAAAGTGTGAATAATAGTCTTTCTCTCAAAGGCAATGTGATACTGTGTTGAGCTGAAAAACTTACTTTCATACAGATCAGCCCTGCTAGTATGAAGGGCTGATGGATGCTGAGCATGATCCAGCTGATATCTGATACAGGGAAAGGGGAGGGCTCCTCAGTGTTGCTGACAAAGCTATAACAAGATCCAGGGAATGGAAGCTGAAGTTAGGCAATTTCAACCTTGCTATAAAATGCCAGTCATGAGCATTTAAAAAAACTCCATTTTAACAATTTCCTCGTTAAGAAGTCTTTAGTATTTTCTTTTAAAAACAATCTTCAGTTTCTTAGAGAATTATATGGCCAGCCTGTGAACTGAAGGATCACAGTGATCCCTTTTGGGTTTGTAATTGAAGTACACTGTGTTAACTTCCCTTCTTTCCCAGGCCTGAGGGAGAACACATTTACCAGAAATGCCCTTAACAATTCTCATATCACCTGCAGATATTCACAGATGCAACTGTTCTAATTAAATCCTGTCCTTTAGGACTACATAGGATTGTCCACAGAGATTGGAGGAACTATGTGACTTTCCTCCTTTCTCCTTTTTCCCCATACTTGTATAGGTTGGATCTTGAGGGCTTCTCAAGAGTAGAAGTTCTTGGTGTAGAGAACTCTGTAATCAGCTATTTCTTTCCATTCAGAGTCCCACATATTCACAGAATTTCTTTTTTCTGTGTTGGGTTGAACAAAACTCCAAGTGTGATGTACATCCCTGACTGAGTTATGGGAACTTGCCATTGAGATGTGTCTCTTTGGTGGCTCCAGTGATCTCAGTCTTGGATAGTTATCAAGATGATCATCACTTGGGAGTTCCTAGGATCACCTTGGGAAATGACCCATCTCCAGCGAGTTATGTTTATTCATTTGTAAATGAAATCCTCCTCCTTCTTGTCAGCGGTGGTTTTGACCTATGTGAGGCAGCCCCTTGTACTCAGACTCGCATGCTTTATACAAGTATTTCTTGGCAATATAAAACATTACATCTATATATCATTTTATAGGCACAAATTACCCATATTACACATAACATTAAGGTCCCAGTTCAGTGGCTGCTCTCACGAGCAGAGGCTCACCCCATGCAGAAGCAGCAGCTCTAGCAGCAGCAAAATTCTCTTTCCCAGCAGCTCTGATCGTCCTCCTCCAAAAACAACTGAGAGAGGACCAGTAACTACACCCAGCCCCTTCCCCCAGCCCTAATCCCCCAGCCTCCCGAGTGAAAACCCCCCAAAAAACAGAGTTCCCCCTTTGTCCCAAGCACCCAGCAATCAGCTCCCACCAGCAGCTCAATGGGAAGAAATTCCCCAGGAAATCGATTGCCCATGATCATATTTTCCTGTGTCAGCAGTGACACAGATCAGGCTCTCCCACCTCCAGCACTCAGCAGTTCATTCACCTCTGCAGTATTCAGCAATGTGTGCTCTTGAGAGCTTGAATGACATTTTGGTGAAATGGAAGCCTTTGAGCTTCATATAGGGACATCTGGATGGAGCTTAATAATATGGGTTATACAAGAAGTCATGTTAGTCACAGGAGCTGATTCTTTCCTGATCTGAAACTCTTTAAAATGTATTAAATTAGAAGTTGCTGAACAAAAGAGCACTCTGTACATCTCTTATTTCCGTGTCTGAAAAGCAAACAGCCGCCACCTAGTGGGTGCTCAGATTGGAGAATATCTCCTTGAAAAATGTGCTCACCTGCACATCTGAGAAGTACCGGTCTGAGCACTGCCACATGAAAGGAAATGAAATGTTTCTGTCATTCTGGATATTGAGGAAACTCAAGAACAACAATTAGGATGCAATAATATATTTATATTTTATATATATAATGTTTAGGAAAACATTATATTCAAGAAGCAGCTCTCTCTTCTGCATTTTGAGCCCTGGTAGTATCACATTCTGACAGCTGTCAGAAGTTAAATGAAAGATACTTGGGGAAAGGAGTGTTGAGCTACAGGAGAATTGTTACTTGCAGCAGTTGACAAGAGTTAAAGTGGTTTTTTTTCTTTTTTTTTTTGGTAACATACATGCTATTTCTCTTACTTTCTCTTTTCTACTGTTTTGCTCAACTTTGGTGCCTTTTATTTCTGGAACTCCTGTGACTGAGACTGGTGGCATCCAGCCTGTGCTACTTTCAGTATAAAATCACTTTTTGATACTCTGTATGTGCAGGGCAGTCCCTGTCCTGCCCTAGCTTTATTCTATCTCTTCTTCAGTGATTGCCAGCTTCCAAACTTTTGCTAGTGCCACTGGCCCCCGTTTCATCTCCGAGATTTAAGCTACAGTTTTACCATGAGGGAAAGGAATTGATGCTACCTTTTTCCTTCTTTTTTTTTCCTCTTCCTAGCTGATACCATTTATCTCCACAAATAACTGTAGCAGTTTGGGATTTTAGGTGACACTTGGCCAAAAGTAATTAATGTAGTTATTTATTAAATAACTTAGTGTTATAAACTTAGTGTTTATATTCTGAGGGGAACATTGACGGGTATTGGAGCACAGGGGGCTTCTGCGTTTGCTTTCTGTTTTGGATTCACACTTGCATGCCCTTGAAATAAATGCTATTTTCACTTTAAATGATTGTAACTTCAACTCAGGAGTACCTGAAACTTTTGTTTCTGTAGTCAACCCTTTTTATTGCTCTGTTACTGCAAATAAATATGGTCTCCCAAGGTTAGGTAAACTTGGCAGGGAGTTTTCAGAGGCTTAGTCCATGAAAGCAGCTATCCCTCTTCTGTGTCACATGGTGGCAGAAAGTGCTCAGCATATGCTCTGTGATGTACCAGTTTGGTATGTCTTATCAGGTAATTTCAGTATGCAGCACTTTATAAAGAATTTATTATTTTGGAAAATTAAGTTTGTTTCATCATCTGTACAGGCAGAGCTTATTTTGCAGTGAAGTAATATGTGTTCATCCATAACTTGCAGGATGTGTATTATGGGTGTGTGTAGGATTCACTGAGTAGATCATGCAGTAGAAAAGATAATTATATAGCTGGAATATATATAGGCATTTAGTTTTAATTAAACTTTTGATAAAATATAGAAGTTCAATTAAGAGTGACAGATACAGTAGCTCCTGGTGGACTACATGACAGTTTTTGGCTAGAGAAACTCCTGAACTCATGGGTTTAAACCAATGTATTGTAAATGCAGGCGAACCCAATGGGAAGAAATGACAATGTCTGACTCAATTCAGAAGGCTGAATTATTTCTTTATTATAACTATGTTAAAATACATTAATATACTATATAAGAGGAGGATACTAAAACTACATATTACTTTCTCTGATTCAATCTCTCACTCTTAACACAACTTGTGACCCTCTCTGAGAGTCCAGCCCCAGGTTGGATTGGCCATCAGGCTCAAACAATCCTCCCCAGAATCCAACCAAGCACTCACCCCAGGTAAACAATTCCCCAAACACATTCCACATGGAAAAAACAAGGAGCAAAAATAGAAATTGTTTTCTCTTTCATTTCTCTCTGTGCACCTCTATGAAAAATCCTGAGAGGGAGAGAAATATGCTTGCCACACCAATGCTTTGTGCACTACTTTTGAAAATAAGACCATTAACTAATCATGGATATGAAGCTAATTACAGAGTACTCCCTAAAACTACTTGACCAAGGTATTTGTCTGGTATCTTAACTAAGCCAGTCAGATAATTGTTACAAGAAGTGATTGCATTAAAAAAGCGAGCAAAGAACCCTTCAGTTACAGTCAGTGTATTTTGACTGTGGTTCACTGGAGTTCTGTGTAGTTTTGCATCATTTCACAGCAGGTCTCTGAGGCTTTCCAGTGTCACCCTGAAGTTGTAAGTTGAACACAGCGTGACACACAGACAGACAGAAACTTGCAGTTGCTACATTCTGTTTTTCTAGATGCTCCTGGTCCATGATGAATGCACTTAGAGCTTCTACTGGGAGAACTCGTGTGTGTAGAGTTTGTTCACATGCCTAATAACACCTCTCTTGTTTGTAGGTTAGGCCAAAGACCCTGATTCCAGACAGCCTCCCAATCTCCCCGTGCCGAGACCAACCTTCCAAGCAGCCTCCCACCTTCCAGAAGGCAACCATAGTGAGCATCAAGAACCCCAGCCCTGCCCTCCCGACCGCCAACAACACCGTCTGCCATGTGCCGACTCACGCCAGCCAGCCCCAAAGCGCCGCCGAGCCCGCGGCTCTCTCGTCCCCTCTGAGCGGTGCCGGCGTGGCCTATGCCATCATTTCCACCTCCCCCAGCAATGCAGCCCCCCTCAGCTCCAGCGCCGCCGGCTCGGGGGGCAGCGACAGCATCAAAGTGCAGCCGCTGCTCATCAGCACCGACAGCAAGGTGAGTGCCTCGGCAGCAAAGGCAGGAGCCGTGCTGCAGGTACAGCAGGATATTGCCCTGGGAGCGCACAGCCAGTCAGTGATCTCTTCTCAAACAAAACAATCAGACAGCAATGGCAAAATTCTTACACGGACGCATAGGAGCTAGCAGACTTTTGTCTGTGTACAAGCCTGTTTTTTACTGGGAAAAAAAACACATCATTATGTAGGCAGATACTAACAGGCCCATATGAACTTCTCTTTCCTTAAGCCAATCCTCACCAATAAAATCCCTGATTTTATTACAGGCTCAGATTTCCTATGGACCCACTCTTCAATGATACAGTGATACTCAGTTTATTGACTGACCCCAGGGAGTACATACAATAATCAGAGATTCCCTTCTGCCCTTTCAGGGGAAGACCAAACGAAATGAGATCCCAGGGTTTCAGAACTGACCAGGAGATGAATCAGTAAAAAGAAAAAAAATTCAAGCTATGAATTACTGCTTTCATCTTTGTACTACTTTTCAGCATTGGAATGCAAGAACTTCACCACTCCTATACCATAGACAGATTCCATACAGGCTGCTAATGTACCAAGCTTCTGTATTCACTGTAATTTACTGTGGTTTAATTATTTTTTTAATGAATTACTGTAATTCACAGTAGTTTCCTACTGGGATCCTCCTACTTTTGGTCTTATTGGCAGCACAAGTTCTCATACAGCACTAAAAAAATATATAGGATTGTAGGATGGCTTTTAAGGTAAATAAAAGCAGACATCTCTTCCCCGTTTCTTTGACATAAATTATTTTTCTTTTACTTAAAATGGCTGCTGGCTCAGAAAACTAACCCTTTTAATGCTCTTGAATCTTCTAGAGTGACTGAGTTAATGTATCTAACACTTAAATGACATTGACTGAAAATGAGCAATGAAGTAGATGGAAAAGGCCTAGTGTTCAAGTCTAATAATCTTTATCTAGAAGGCAGTAGTCCTTGGGAAGTCCTTTTGAAGCTTCCACAGTCCTTTTGACTATAGGTATTAAGTCATATGTGTAGTTCTTTGGGCAGAAATTAATTCCTTTTAATTTAATAGCTTCTAGATAATGTGACCTACATCATGTAACTCTTCATGTGATAATTCAAATATAAGCAGCTGGATATACTACGATAAATGTGTGAAGGAGGTCTGTGTCGTAATCCTATCGGTTCTAAACAAGACCTAAATTTAATTTAAAAAACATGTACTTTATTTAGTTTACAGAAAACTGGACATCTACTGCTTATAACATGTAAAGGTTAAGGTCTGAAGTCCGATCTCAGTTGTGTGAGGAGTTCCTTCTTTCCCATCCTCATGTACTTACTCTGAAAAAACACTGCTACAACTGAGATCAAACTGGGCTCGAAGTTTAGTAATCCCATCTCTTCTACTTGTACACAAAATAAAATCAAAGGAGAGACCTTAAAATCACTAACACAAGTGCTAAAGCGTGGTTTCTCAGCCACCTTCACAAGTCCTCTAAATAGAAAGTGCCCTAATTTTCAGAGGCACTGATCAAATGACTTAGGCTGTAGCAGGTTTATAATGCACCAATAAGAATTAATTTTTAGAAATTTAAGGATGGATTTAGGACCTTAACCTAGGTATCCTGTTGTTTTCTGTTTTTGACTTGTGACTTACATTTCTTATATGTAGGGTATCAAGTAACCCTTCAAAGAGGACTCAGAGGTTTCAGGCAGAAAAATCCAGTTTCATATAGTGAATTCTCTTATTTGTACATTGCTTTTTAGGTTATCATTATTCAACCTCAAGTCCAAACCCAGACAGAAAGTAAACTGGAGACAAAGAAATCTCCTGAAGAGTCAGCTCAGGGACTGCCTGCTACCAAAAAGAAAAAGGAGGAAAATCCAGAGGTGATTTTTTTTTTTTTTTAATTTTTAATAAATGAGCTACAATATGGTTAAGTTATGGGGCCAAATCTAAACATTCTTCCCTGTAAATATGCGATTACTTTATTTGTGCTTATGGGTCTGCCAGCTGTTCATCTCTCAATCTCTGCAATCAGGGTAATTTCTCTGTCAGAGAGTGCCCTGACAAATTTGGTTTGCACCATTCAAACCTTCCGCTGTCACAAAATGTAAGACTTGGAGGTCTCATAGTACCTAAAGGTCTCATAATAATCTAGGCACCCCATGGCTGTAGCTGAATTTCTTGTGAAAAGTGTATACAAGATTAAGATATTTCATGTTACCAAACATATAGCATCAGATTTAGAGGCTGCCTATGAGGTGGAATTAACATTTCTTTAGTAAGCTGAGCTTTTAACATCTTCTTTGTAATGAATCTTGTGATTTTTAGATTGTATTAATAGTTTCCTGCATTTGCTGTGTACATGTCTTCCCATATGGACACAGATTCTAGTCTGAAATACATTAAAATCCTTTAAATTTATTAAGAAAATAGAAAGCAGGTAATGAGACTAAATCTCTTTTGGGAATTATAATTTTGATTTAAACTAGAACTATGAACTGCAGTTCTTTGTAGAAATGGGATCTCTCTAACAGACATTTTGGGTTTCGACTGGCTATGTTCACATTATCTTAGGTGTAATTTTAGGGCAGTTTGAGAAGTTATACAGACTGACTCTACTTCTTTTGTGGAAATGCTCAGCTCCTGTGAAATCTTAAACCTCACTGGTCTAATAAATGTGTAGCACAAAAGCATCCTTGGAGCTGTAGGTTTAGGAGGATTATTGCAATATAAACTGTGTTACTTGAGGCATGCATGTGGTCAAATTTTTCACCATTTTAAGAGGTTCAAATGGTTAAAAAAGTATTAAGGATAAATATTTTAGCCCAAAATATCACAGCTCTATGTAGAAGCTCCGCAAAACTATGCTTGGGAAAACTCCCACGTTTAAAATCTGACCTTTATATGAATTTGCATTACCATGAAATGATGGGACTGTAGAGTCCTATTTTGTTTAGGCAGGTATTTCCAAAAACTTCTTTATTTTGTAGCACCTTATGGGCAGAAAGACCAGGAGGCCCTGCTCAGAAACTGAATGCTAGGAAAAACCATCAATTTTTCTTTGCCTGTAACTTATCCCCATGGAAAAATAATTCATAAAAGCCTTCAGAGAGATGCAGGAGGAGGCATTTGGACTGGGGACACTTTTGTTATGGGATTCAAAAATGTCAGATTTTCATGACACTGCTAACTAGAATATCTCAACGACCTTTTTCTAACCACAGACACTGTTCCTGTTTACTGGAGGTCTCAAAAATCTAAATTTTCTGGGTAGGGTGCTGACACTATGCCCCTAACTATGACAGTTCTTTTCATAGATTTGTTGCACAGCCATAAATAGGTCTAGGGTTAATTTCTTTTGTTCTTTGAAAGTAAACTTTAATTGATTATCATGTATTTATGCAATTAGCGTAATTAGAACTAACATCATAATTAGTATAAATACATGTAATGACATAAATAGAACATATAATTACAAAATGAAATGCTTTTATGAATATCTTTGTTTTGCTTCATGAAAAGACATACTGTGCATTTCTAAAAGCACTCATGGCTTATAAGCAGATTATTAAATTTAAAGCAAAAATAGCATGGTATTTTTAAAAAGAAAATAGGCACTCAAGGCACTTCTCACTTTTATTTATCTTCAAAGCTGAAAACTGAGGCAGGAGCTCCAATATGGCTCCATACAGAACTTGGGAGAGACTGGGATTTAACAAATCCCACTGACAATTTGAAAGGAGCTAACCAGAAATAGTCAGAGTTACAGTAGCCAGGAATCCCACATGCAGTTACTGGGTGTTCCTGAACAAAAGAGAAGAGCAAGGATAATTATTGTCCTTAGCTCCTGCCTTGGTCATTCTGCTGCTCAGCCCTGAAGCTGATCATGGACTGAGGAGGAGGAGGAGGCCACCCACTCCTTTCCATCAGTGGGGCACACCTGGGGATGGAGAACAATGATGATGGATCCAGTGATGGGCCTTCTCCCACTTCTGTAAATAATAGACAAATTACAAAAAGGAGCTGCTCCTCCAGAGAGAAAATACCCTGGACATTGTTTTTTGTTTGGGGTGGGTGGAGGGTTAATATTTTCTTTTTTCTTGAAGAGACCTGAGTTCAACACAGAGAGAGAAACAGAATTCTGCCAAAACAGTTTTGATCATTTAAAAATTCCTATTAGCAAACTATCTGGCAATATTTTAATTCTAAAATGTTGTCATCTAAAAGAAAAATTACTGCCCTAAATACTGGTTATTTAGTTACTGGTGTTCTAATTCTTCCTAAGCACAAGAGACATATGGCAATTGTGAGCTAAATGCTAGAATTAAGCCTGGATTGAAAATCTGGAGGAAAAAAGTCTTGGTTTTGCAACTTCCTGTACAGAGGACAAACAATAGACCCTGAGATATTTGAAATGAAAGTTTTGCAGTGGAAGTCAGATTTTGAGTTGAATCCAATGAGCTGCAGGGGTGTGAAATAGCAAAACCCACAAAAACAAGTAGGCTGTTAATATAATATGCTTGTTCAAAAGAATACAGATTGTACTGGGATTTTTTAAAAGGAACTGTCTTTCAAGTCCCCATAAAAGCTAACACTTCCTGTGTTTAATCATGAGATTAAACATTATCAATTATCAAGTCTACTTGTGATGGTTCTTCATATTTTAAGCAAGTATGTTGCATTTAGTTAGATACACATTCAAACAATTTCAGCAGGAAGAGAGGACATTGTTTAGCAAACATTCCAGTACACAAATTCCAGTTGAGGCATCAGAAAACATGTGCTTTCCCTAGGGTTTAACGTTGGGGTAATGCAAGAATTCCGCACTCCATTGAGAAAACACGCATTAACTATTCCAGCTTCCTGGTTCTATCCCTAAATATTGTTACTACTTTTGCTCACAGTGCTGAGAATATCCTGCCACTGTTACTTTTATTACAGACTAATTTTTACTTGGAAGTGTTGAAACTTGTTCTCCTGACACTATTTGAATGAAACAATGTTTTGACCTTCTACTGCTTAAACATTGTGTTTTAGTTGGACCTAAACCTAAACATTTTATTTGAGGTGTGATAATTGCATCTTCCTGTGGCCTTTGTACACTTCCTCAGGCTTGGATTGTGGGTTTTGCTTGCTTGGATTTCCCAAGAGCTTGAGTTTCATAGTCAGATTGTCTCTCCTGTGGAATTGATCCTCATGAAAATCCAACAAGATCATTCAGCACAGCAGAAAGAGGAGGCCCCCAAAGCCCCAAAAGTACCACAAATGTGACTGAAAACCAAGGAGTTCAGTTCAGTTTATGCTTGGAACAACACAGTGTCATTTCAGTTTTCATCAGAAACATGCAATAAAAATTTCAGCAAATCCTTTCGGCAAGGAAAAAATTTCCAGTGAGAAATCACTGACAGAAAATTTAGAATCTTTTCTAATATGTGTCCTATCACTGCATCAGCATGTTCTGAAGAGTTTTTGGTATGAAGCTATGTTTTGTGCATATTTGGTTAGAAGAGTTGTGAGTAATATTTTAGATCAGATTCCGAGCTGAAAAATGAGTTCACCAGTGTCATTGGGAGATGTTTGTTCACTCCCCACGGAGGAAAAATATTGGATCAGTACATGTCTTCACAATCCATACACATCATGTTATTTTTAAAACTTGGGACGAGAAATTTCTGGGAGTTTTTTTGGTTGGTTGGTTTTTGTTTTGATTTGATTTGTTTTTTAATGGGAGGGGACTTTCAGTATGCTTCTGATGTCTTGTTTAGTGTTGTACAATTTATACCTGTTTCACTTCATACAGCTTGCTCATATCCAATAAAAGCAGTGTGTCATGTCCAGGTTGTAAAAAATAATACAAAATTACTTCACTAAAGAATTGAGTAGCAATCCAGCTAGCAATGTGAAATTGAACTGATTGAATTGACTGAATATTGGTCCTGTGCTGTGTAAGATCAGTACTCATTTAACATTGCCTTCAGACACCTTTGGCCTGCTTGAGTTTATATAGTCATACAAGGAGAACCAGGCATATCGCAAAGTTAAACCAGGCAAATCTTCAGTTAAAGTTCTTTACATTACTATGCATTCAAATAAGATACATTTCTAAAAGGCTTTTACTGGATTTATTCTGTCAATGCTAATTTTATTTATTTTCTTACCATGATCATTATAGTAGAAAATCTAACACATTTATTTTTTTCCGTAGAAAATTGCCTTCATGGTAGCACTAGGACTGGTTACAACAGAACATTTGGAAGGTAAGGTGGCATATGTTGATTTACAGTTCAGTTTTTGAGTGAAATCTTTTCTGTTGGTTTCTCTGCCAGAGCACATTACTGAGGATTGTGTTCAGATGGCTTTTGAATCTCTCCAGAGAATGAGATTCCACAGCCTCTCTGTGCAATATGTTCAGAGTTCTGTTAGCCTTCTGGAAAAGAAGTTCTTCCTCACGTTAAGGATGAACTTGCCGGGCATCAGTTTCTGCACATTGCCTCTTGTCCTGCTGCTGGGCACTATGGAGCACAGCCCAGTCCATGCTCTGATCCCTGCCTGTAGATATTTATGCACATCAACAAGATTCCCTCTCCGTTTTTCCTTCTCTCATTCTCAGAAGGGCAGAAAACCAAAGAAATTAAAGTGAAAAAATCAGACGAAAAGTTACCTTTGCACAGTTGTGCCTTTCAGTCCCACAATAGTGGGTGACCTCACTTAGCTGTGCCTCCCACTCCGTGGCAATGCTCAAGGGGCAGGAGGACTGGCCCTGCAGCCAGCCACCGGCTTGGCACAGGCTGGTATTTGGACTCACTCACTCATCGTGGTCCTCTGCTCTCTCCCATGTGAGACGGACTTCCAGTTTTTGAGTTGGCTGTCTGTCACCTTTAGAGTTCATTCTTTAGAATGGTATGTAAAATAGTGGTGAAAATCTGGCATTTGTTTCATAAGATTTTACTTAAGACTACTTCTCACAAAGAATTCCTTCCCTCCAGTTTCCCCACTTAGCCAAAAACTTAACAAACTTCCTGTGGAATCCTGTGTTTGCATGAGAGCATCTAGCGTGTCTTCTCAGGCTCCTGAATAGGACTTCAAACAAATGTTGCACATAAACTAAAATCAGCATCACATCCTTTTTAGTTTCCTTCTCCAACCTTCCAAAATTAGCTTGCAAAAGTCAGCAGATTTGTATCTTTCTTTGCCTCAGCTTAGTTGTTCTGAAATTATAGATGAGAGGGGTTTAGCAAATTTGCCAGTGGTGTGAGACAAGCTGGGGAGGCAGAATAGTTCTCACGGACACAGATGATGCAGTTATTGGAAGAAAAGATCTGCACCCTGATGGTTTTAGTTACAAGCTCAGCTACAACAAGCTGGTGTGATTCTACCAGTAAAAGGAGAGAAAACTGGTATCCGTGTCAGCTGACAGTGATTCTTGATCACGAAAAGTGTTTAATGGCAATTGATATTTATCACCCATCCCATGGACCATGGTAAACAAAATACTTAGGAATTTCCAGTGCACTGAGTTTAAGTTTTATGTGCTTTAGACTTAGGAGCATGCTTAGCTACCTAACTATCTCAAGGTATCTACCATTTTTAGCTTGATTTCTTTTTACTGAGATTTTCAGTTCTTTGGTTTTAAGACAAGTTGTGAATTAGTGATAAAATACATCTGAATTGTAATGTCTCTTCAGTATATACAGCAGGTTTCCTGTGGGTCTTGTTTCCATTTTTCAGTGATTTTCCTCTTTAAATCTGCATTTTTAAAAATAATTTAATATCCCAGTGACTGAGAATTGGAAAGCAGTTTAAAGAAATTTTAAGCCTTCATAATTTTTAATCCCTTAATGGTCTTGGATTGAAATAGAAATCAAAAAGCTACAACAATTTGGGGAGAAGATTTATAATCCAAAAGTGCAAATGATGATTGGTTCTTGTTTTCTTTGTCTAAGGAAAACAGGACAACATTTGAAGTTACGTGGAAGTACAAATTATGCTTACAACAGAGAGGACTTAATTTTGAATAATTCTATATGCTCTGATTTCATTGGAACTAATAAATTGTTTGTGTGGATTTATTGCTTATGTTCAAAGTGCCAAGCAGTGCTCTTCTCTGTTCTACACCAAGTGTGGAGATGGTAATTTTGAACCAAACTGCTACAACACTCACCATGTAGAATCAATTGTTGAAGACAAATTCACTTTTTATATTTCTACTAGCAGTAAATAAATGGTTTCAACCAAGAGCTATTTACTATGGAAAGGGTATTTCTTCATCAGAATTGGTGATTACAGCTGTCAAAGATTTCCTTATAGCTTTCACATGCTAAAGGTTATTATTTTACCGTGTCATGTTTACAGTTCTCAGTTATTGCTATTTATCAGGAAGCAGTGGTCATTATAAAGTTCAGTTTATTTTAAAACCTCTAATTATTTCTCAATTTCACATTTTTGGAGTTTAACTCTATCAAGATTAGATCATTAAAAGCTTATTCATTCAGTATCTCTAATTCATAGTGTTGCAGCTTTTCATAATTTTATTCATTCATTTTCTGGTGAAGGGCTGTGATCCACTTCTATGTGTATTTCTCTGTCTGCCTAGAAGCCTTTTCATCTGACCTTCACCCAAGCATTCCCTGCCTGGGAAAAGAGCTCTGTTCTGCAGGGCCTGAGTGTGAGACATCTTTACCAGTAAATGAACACAGATGCTTCCACACACTGACAGTCTGCAAGGTACAGCTTTCCCTGAAGATAAATTGCCATCACAGGCTTCACAGGATGACCATGCAGAGTGTTTATTTGTGAAGGCAGCAGCTCAGTGGAGTTTGGCCTCCAACATAAAGCTGTCTTTAAATTCATTCATCTTTGTCAAATGTATTACAGTTTAATTTTTCCTGTTTGGTTTCTGTTGTTTTTTGTTTTTTTTTTTAATTGATAAGCTAAGGAATAAGATAGCTGAATTCTGTGATGCAGTGCATTGTTGTAATATACTGAATTTCTTTCTTTAGGCTATTACAAACACCTTTTAGTATTACAATTTTGTAAAAAAAAAAGTGGTAGAAAGTAAAACTTTAAAAGAAGGACCTTTAGTTCAGGTCATTATAAGAAAGCATATCCTGGTTGACCTAGATTACTGAAATATTTATGATTTCATCAATCAAAACAAATTTAATTTAACTTTATTGCATCCTGTTCTGAAAAGTACGCAATACTTTTTTAGCAGAAGTAACAAGTAACAAAAGATAGCACACCAGTGTGTGCTTTTGCTCTGTCTAGGTGTAATTATTGACAGAACTGCTCTTCATGTACATAGATTAATGGTATTTTTGTTTCCATAAAGAAAGTGTTCTCCCTCCCTGTTGGCTGCACAGGGTATTGTACATCTGGAGATGTTTCCATTCATTTCTCTCTCTCTCTCTCTCTTCATTTCCATCTTTCCCTCTACTATTACTCTTCATCCCAGGCAGCTCTTATCTCTGTACCGTAGCAATGCCTCTTCCAAAGCTGCATTCCAAGTATCTGCTGTGAATTATGTTAATGTGATGTTGCAGTGGTTACAGCTGAGGCACTTAGCTCACATCTCAGTGCAGCTTCAGATCACACATTTCTTGGTGGTGAGATTCTGTGCAGCCCCTTGAGCCACATGGCAGCATGTGACTGTGTTATTTGAAGTGTCCTAGGAGAAGACATCTTCTGAACATGAGAGGTGACATGTCCCTGTGCTATAGGAAAACCCAGCTAGTAGTTACTCTCCTATTTTTCTTGTCTGTCTAGTTTCCTTCTGATGTATCCATCACTCCAAGCACAGCAGCTTAGCCAGTACTCTTTCATGAAGGGAAAGTTTTAAATCCATATCTTGGAAGTTAAGCCACTACAAAACCCATATAAAGTGTTGGCCTTATCTCCAGGGACACTGTGTCCAAGACATGATCAAAAATACTGACACCCTGTGCTGTAACAATGCTTAAAATGGTGTATGGGAATGATCAACACTTGGAAAGGGTGCTGGGAACCAGAACTGAGTGCTGGGGATCCAGTTCCCAAGTATAGAAACATCCTGAAAGCTCAGCTGTAGCTTACTGTTGGATTACAGGTGGGAGTTCTTGCTCAGTACCCTGAAGGCCATTTTTGGTGCTGAATGTGTTCTGAGATAGACCTCTTCAGCTCAGATATTGAGGAAAACACCAGACCTCCTGCACAATCAGATGGTGTCCTGAGCTTCTGTTGGGTGGGCTCCAGGGCCTCTGGGCTGAAGAACATGCTCCTGCCAGTTCCTCTCCTTCTGAGATAGAGCAAGAACAGAGGTATCACCACCATGGGAGCATTTAGACTACCCTCTGGTACCTCAGCACAAAGTGCAAACTTTACCTTACAATATTCACATAGGAAATATTTTGGAATAGAGCACACACTTCATGTCATGGGATGGATGCTGTGGCTCTCCTCGCTAAAGTGTGTCTGGGGTTTATAATCAAAATAATAGGCTCTAAAAGACATGTTTCCATGGCCAAGTAATCTGCTCCATCTCTCTGTGTTTACAGAGCTGGCTACTGATTGCTAAACACAATCCTTAGCATGTGTCATCTTCAATAGGTGTCAGCATTCAGTGGAAAGGAGTTGGAAAGTTTAGTGGAAGGAAGAAATGGGCTGCAGCCCAAAGAGCCCGTCTCTGTGCTGGTGTTTGCAGTGACACATATATCCACATATGACTCCAAATGACATTTTGCAAGCTCAGGATTATGAAGGTGTATCCTGGGGGATAAATTATCACAGCCTGGTTAGAACTGAATCCAGCTGTGCCATTTCAACTATGCTTTTTCTAGCCTACGTGGAGGCTCTCTGATGGTGCTTGCTGAATGTGTCTGAAGAGATCATAATAAAATTCTTGTAGGGCAGCAGAAGTCTACCTCGAAGGAAGAAAAAAGAAATGCCTGTGAATCTCACAAGGAAAAGCTTATTAATGTCAAACCTTGAACTGCAGCAAATATCAATGCTGATGTAACCCAATTATAGCTTAGAAACTGAAACAGAACACAAAGCTCAAGGGGCTGAGGGTAAGATCATCTTGCTAACAAGTCATATCTACATTTTTCCCTGATGAATGAGAAATACACAATTCATGTTCCTTTCCCTGGTTACAGAAATCCAGAGCAAGCGTCAGGAAAGAAAGAGAAGAAGCACAGCAAATCCAGCCTACAGTGGGCTCTTGGAAACAGAGGTACTTTATTATTCACTTTTTTATCACAGTTCTAGTTCATATTAATATAAGGTCTAAGTGTTTCTCACTACAAAAACATATATGAATGCAGAACCACAGCTACTTGTAAAGAGATCCTGATGTAGAAAAGAAAGAAAATATCTCAGTGTCTAAGCAACAGGTTTTCACCACACAACATCACTTGTTCCAAACTAGAATTCATCTTAGTTTTAAAAAAGTCTGAGAGAACTAAATTAATGTGGGACCTAATTGCTCTTTTATCTACAAAGGCAGTTCACTTAGATCATAACTAAAGAACAAAAATGCTGCATTATGTTCAAATGTACATTGCTATTTCTCTTTTTTAAGTGCTAAATAATAAATTCTATTTTCTTATGTGCCAAATTATAAATAATAATAATAATCTTTCATTTTTTAAAATGTGTGACATTCATAAAAGGGGTGTGTTGGTTTAAGAATTGGTGTAGTCTGCAGAGGGTATAGAAATTGGCATAATAAATACAATAATGCATTATTAAAAATAAAATGCCCTGGTTAATCTCTGTTGTCTGTTAGACTTACACTGCTGTATTTATAGTAGGATCAGAATTTGGTCTTGCATAATATTAGATTGCAAACTTTGTATAAAAGCAGCATATAAGTAGGCTTAACTTTTTCTGGATTTTTTTTCTTTGTTTCTAAACTAACATATATGCATTTATTCAGCTAATTAAAATTTCACATTTAAAATTTCAGCACAGTTTGGGTTTACTGTCTGAACTTTCTACTGGAATGAAACTCAATTGCAACCAGCTCTCCATTTAAGCAAGGCTTCTCTGTGTTCTGAGTTCTCTAAGACTAAAGAAAGTGATTGTTCTTTATTTAGGCATAAGTAACACAGGATTTCTGGTATGCCAGTATTTCAGATTTCTGTCTTCGGTGGCAGATAGCAAACAGATGAGGCTAAGAAGAAACACACTGCTGCAGCCAAACTGCTGAATTGCTTGATTGTTCTTTTTTTGAAAGCACTGGAGATTTTTATACTCCAGAGCAGCTCTGGGCACTTGAGTTCTTCAGAATTCCTGAACTATTTTTTTTCAGTGCAAATACTGATGTCCACATGTGCAGCATTTAACACAGTAGGAACAGTAGCCTTGATAGCACTAAAGAGCTGTAGCTCTTTAGACATTTTTGTCCTGATTATTAAAATACTTGCAGCAGAGTTTTGTGGCTGTAGCCAGATTGGTGTTTGTGACAAACTCTATTACCTTGGAGAGGTGGAAGAGAAGATAGCCCAGGTCTACTGCACCCCTAGTTCATATTTCTCATCATATCTGTACTCAAAAGCATATGCTTGAATGAAGGATGGCATGGAGAAAGAAATTTCTGTGAAAGGCTCCTGTGGCTGATCAGCTGCATCCTCATTAGGAGCTGTCATTAAGTACTGACCATGGGGAATGCCATTCAAGTCAAATGGAGGCAGATGTTTTTTCTCTAATCAATTAGCTGCTCAGACTGATTTGCTAATCAGGGAGTTGAGGTATTAGTGGCATTTCAGGCATTTTGGTGCAGTTTAATTTAGTCTACTGAATGGTCTTTAATTTATGATTGTTTAAATGGAAATTGCATATATATTACACCTTTTATTTGCCAACACACGTCAAAATGGAAGGAGCTCAGCATTTGTAGTGGTGATACGAACTTTGACTGCAAAAAATATGATCATGGTCTTATGTCTTCACTTGTATGGTGTGCTTTTTCTCTCCAAAGCTTTGTTCTTAAAAAAATTGTGATACCATTTTATTTTCGTACCCTCAGTAGCCTTTTTTTTTTTTTTTTTTTTTCATAGGAAAGGGTTACATTTTGGGCTGGTTATTTTTTGAAGAAAGAAACATCTATTCAAAGTTCATTAACAGACTGGCAGGCACCTGTCTATAAGAGAATAGTTTGTTCATCACAGAATAAATAATTCAGTAGGAAAACCTACTGGCTGAATCTAACAACATCTAGTGGAGGAAAATGGAAATGGGTGGCTCAGAGGAACAATTTGGGGTTGTCCAGACTGTTAATGAAGCCTGGCTTGCTATTGAGCGTAGCTTGTGCAGTCAGACAAGGCTGGCCATGGGCTGTGGTAGATGAGTTTAGCATCTCAGACAGGTTTGCAGTGCTCTCTGTTTGTACCTTTGGTGATCTCAGCAGAGTGAAATCACTGCCAGCTCCTCAAGGTCCTGTACATTCACTTCTGAAAGGGAAATATTTTGCTAAGGCGCTCACTTGTTGCTTGCAAATGCAGTATGTTCCTCTGAACTGTAGGCAGGTGTCATAAAGGTAGTAGTGTTTTTCCTGCAGAAAACAGAAATATAGAAATCCATCACCATTTCTATACATACAAATAAAAATGTCATCTCACAGCAACAATTTTCCCTTATGGACCTTGCTGGGCTTGGAGTTAGTTTTGCTGTAGTCTCGCTCTTACCAGCCTGTGCAGCATATCCTCCATCCCCATCAATAACATTTACAATTTGTATTTCTCTCTTCTTAATAAAATCTAATGCACAATAAACTGCTATACGAAAAGCTTGTTAGAAAGGTAAATCATGCAACTGTTTGTCTGACTGTGTCAGTGGTCTCTAAGTAGCTTTTGGAGAGCTGGTTTGGTATGAGGTAAGCCCGTGGAGGCTGATAATTTGAAATGTAAGAGACAGCCAGAGCACTGCAATGACATGGTGGTTGGTTTCTTTTCCCTTCTAGCGGAAGCGCCTCGCGTCGAATTATTTGAATAACCCCTTGTTCCTTTCAACGAGAGGTAAGCATATTTTTAAATGAATATACAACTCTTCTAATGATGTGTTAAAAATTTATTAGGAGGATTTCATATGAGTTACTGCTAGGATACCACAGGGCATTACTTTGTGTAATGTCTCTGTATTTTTTAATATGGAGTGAAAATAGATTGTTTTCCTGCAAAAACAATGGAAGGATAAGGCTAAAAATCACAATTTTGTACAGATGGATCCAAAACCTCTGCAATCAGTGGAAAATCTGATCTGTGGCCCTGTTTTGGTTTGAAAAGACAGGTGTCTGCTAAGGAAGGCAGGAGCCTCCCTTGAAATGGAGAATATAAACCCCTCCCTCTGAATTATTTTAATATTGAAATTAAGGGGCTTTCAGGCAAAGATATGGGAATAGGAATTACAGTTCTTAATTAGGAAAAAAAAATAATATAGAAATGCAGTAACACAAAACAACACTGACAGAGTCAGAATACCAACCCCAAGTACTTAAAAGTATATCTTAAAAAATAATTACTATTTTAGGCTTTTCATTTGCCTATTTCCACCAGCTTTAAGAAACTGCTCTCCATTCTCAAGCACCAGAAATGTCCCACAACTTTTGCTTCAATAACAAGGGTTGAAAGCCAATTTTCCTGATTCCAAGAGGTGGGGTCATAAATCTAGACCTGATGACCTTCAAGATGCCTTCCAATCTTGTACTTATAAGACCTTCAAATCTGAAACTTAATAGTAGATTGAGAATTAACAACTTGAGAATTAACTACTCAGAGGAGCCATTTGGAGATGCTGATGATTAGCTCATGGGAAGAAGCACATTTCAGGAAAACATGTGCAACACAGAGAAGACAAAGAGAAGACAAAGAGTTGGGACATGTGGGGTGAAATACAGAGAATGTTGAGTATAGTTTAATTCTTCAGACAAGACCCATGTACTATTTTAAGGAAGAAGGTGAGAAACTTTTGTTTCAGAAGAGGAGACAAAGCCAGTAAAGAAATTTGATTCTGTCCTTGCCCTTGTTTTGCCTTTCTAACTTTTTCTCTACTGAGATGCATTAGAGGTAAGGGAAGAGAGACCTTTTTCTAAGTTAAATATTACTTCAGTGTTAGGAGCATTTGCAGAGGTAATTATAATTGAGACATGAAGTTTTGACAGTGTTTGCTTGATCTCACTGTCAAGTGCCATGTTTAGTGCTTGAGATTCACCTTTCTGCCTCTGCCTTGGCTTCCTGCACCATAGGAGCACCGACTGAAAGGCAGCAGTGCTTCTCTCTGCCTTCCAAATTTCACATGCCAGATACAGACACTTGGCCTATTTACCATATGCATTACTTTACTTACCTCCAATGCATTTGGTCTCAGAGGACAGGAGAGGTTATTGCAGTGAGCAGCTATGATGACATGCCTTTTAGCAGGAAGCCAGGCTCATGTGAGCCCCACTGGAAAGAATATTATTCCTGTCTTAGTTTTATGTTCAAAATTAAAATTGTCATATATTGTTTGTCTTATCATAGCACTTGTTTTTCCCACATAAACACGTGTGAGAAATCAGGACAGAATGGCATTGTTAGCAAGTTGGTAACTTGTTTAAACCCTTGGTGGGTTTAAGTTAGGTTTGGATATCTCTGACCTTCCTTTCATTACACGTTTCTCATTTTATTTGCAAGCTGCCCTTCTCTTATAAAGTGCCCCTTTAAAAATATTGTCTTCAGTTTAATTTCTCAGCAACTAGAAGAGGGAAGTGGACATGTTTTAAGATGTTTAAAACTTTGTAGCAAAAGTGAGCTGAAAAGACAAACAAACAAACTAGAAAAAAATCCCTATGATGTCCAGGGAACAACAGTCATTTCTGGAAACACAGAAGAGGACAATTCTTGTAAATTTTGATCAAGAAGTTAATTGATCAGGATTGATTTAAATGAAAATGTCTTATCTGAAATGAGGTCACATCCCCTGACATGTATCATTTGTACAAAAGATTCATCATTTATCAAGCCTCTGTTTATCTGAATAACATTGATATCCCCTGAGTAATCATTGTATCATACAGTGTGGACCTTTGTGTGTGTATTTTTGGATATGAAGTAACATCTACACATTTTCTAAGTCTGTGATTATTTATGGACCAGAGTATACTAGAATTTTTGGGAAAAGTAGAGAAATTTATGGAAGAAAAAAATCTAGCAAAGGCTGTTAAATATAAAAAATGAAGATGCAAGCTCAGCGTTAGGGCAGCCCATAAACTGCCAGCATCAGAAGGGTGTCTGTGCAGGGCCAGGAGCTGGGCTCAATGATCCTGATGGAACCTTCCAGCTTAGGATATTCTGTGATTCTATGAAATCAGCAGCAGAAATTGCAACACACTGTGCAGTTTCCATAAAGCTCTTAATTTTTCTGGCTTTTTATTTTTGGACCAAAGTGTGTTGAATTCCACAATTTTTTCTTTTTTTTTTTTTTTTTTTTTTTTTGTGGAAGGCTTGGCTCTCTTTCCAGTGAGCTCTGTTGGTTCTTGTTCATACCAGGTTGTGAATACAATCAGTACAGACTCATCCAAAGGTCACTGGTGTTCTGGGTAGTTTGATGAGAAGGATTTGGTGATACCATCAGGCTCACTCCTACAGGAGCTGACTGTTTTTTCCAGGAATTAGCTCAACATTTAAATCTGTGTTTAATGTTTAATCTGTGTTTAGTTGGAGGCACCTATTTCATGTTCCACGTTGCTGGTTCAGGGCCAGCCTTTTCAACACCCAACATGCTGTGGTCCTTCAGGAGGACTTTTTGACTAGTGGCATGTAGAGAGGAGCCCTATTTTTCTCAATTTCTGAAAATTTCAAATACTATGACCTTTTAGCAACAGACCTTTGGACATGGTGTTCCTGCAATGTACATTTTTAAATCTCAAATGCTAATTTCACTGCTTGCTTTTACATTCTTTACTGCCTGCATTAATTTTGGCAATGTCCTGATCTCCTATGCCACATCTTGATTAAAATTACTCCCACAGCTGAGAACTAGCAACTGCTGCAGCAATGTATTTTCCACTGATCTGTTTTCTGCCCTTCTTTTACATGCTAGCAAATGAGGACTCATTCTGGAAGGTATGTGTGGCAAAGTTTGTGTATTAGCAGGTATCTTTCTCATCACTGTATATTCAGTACTTGCTTCTGATTATTGTAGTCACTCTCAAGGTACCCAGTTGCAGTATTCTCTTCTCCCACTTAACTAAATCTTTGAGTCCCTAAGCTAGAATTTAAAGGAGATAAACTCTTGGGCTTTCATATGCAAGGCTTGAGTTTAGTCCCTTTGTTGACTCCACTGATTGAGAAATTGCTAGTCCAGATTTATGAATTTTGTGGAAAATTTGATAAGAAAAATGACTAACCATTCTAGTTCGTAAAGATTAAATCTCTTTACATTGCAGTTAAAATTAAAATTCTTTGAGCAGGTAATTTATAAAGAGTAGTATTTTGGAGAGTGATTTTTGACAGGACTGGTTTATAATTCAAGATACAAGCCTGACTAAAACTGCTGTGAAACTTTTTAATTACTATTCCAAAAAATGAAAACATGCTTTTGGAATTAAAAAACATAAAATTACTATTCTGCTTCCTAGAAAAGCAGTAGGAATTTTTTTATTTTTTGTAATGATTCACAATGCATGAGAGTATCAGAATCAACATCTCCTTTATTAAAAGGAGTAATTAATGTTGCCACCAGATTAGCATAGCAATTGACATAGCATGACATTGCAACTTTGTTAATGAGTCTTAGTTCGTGTTGTGTATTGCTTCAGACAAAGCACTAATCAGTCTTGTTGGAGAAAGATTGTCAGAGCAAGTCTGAGCAGAGAACAATTAGTCCCAGGGAGAAAGAGGCCAGAGGATTTCACAGAAGAGGTATATAGCCCAAGCATATATATATATATGTGCTCCAGCCAGCCTCCTGTTTCCCCAGCTGCCCTTTGAGGCAATGGGAATGCAACATGGAACTGTGCATCTTCCCCAGAACCCTTTTCTTGCTTCCTTCTGCTTTGGGCACGACAGACAAGTGATCCCCACATTTACTCTGATCCAGGACGAGCCATGCACAGGGATACATGTGTTGTAGTAACACACTGGCAAAGAAAAAGGTGAAATAATTCTGATATCACAATCTGGCTATGTTAGTCAGCTCTCTCCTGTGTTTGATTAGTTGGGTTTTATATTTCTGTTTCAACTTATGTAACTTGCTTCTGGGTCATTTGTTGTTTGCATTTGTTGCTATCATCTATCTATTATTTCTGTCTTCTGTGTCTGTCAGGGTCCTTCTGACAATTAGATTTCATGTTTGAAGGAGCCTGTCTGCTGCAGTAGAGGCTTTGAATGCTGTGTAGAGAGAAGTTCTCAATGGATTGACTTTACCCAGGGCACCCTTCTCTTGCAGAACGAGATCCATCATGATGAGCACTGCGCTGCTTGCAAGCGTGGAGTTAACTTGCAGCCCTGTGGCACATGTCCCAGAGCATATCACCTCAACTGCTTGGACCCACCCCTCAAAACTGCCCCCAAAGGGCTCTGGGTCTGCCCAAAGTGCCAACAGAAGGTAAGCCACATGGAGCATGGTATACCAAGAAGGGAAAACGGGAGGCACCTCAGATTTGTGTACCCCTAAACAAATCTAACCTATGGTCATGATTCACTGGACTACATTAGATAAAGAAGTACTGAGAGGCTTTAATGAAGTTTGCAGTATTTATTTCTGGTATTTTTCACAATCCTAGAATTAGAACATACAGGGAGTTCTGCAGCTTGCCTGTAATTGCTAAGAATTGTCTTAAAATGTCTCTTCAGTTTCTTCAGCTCCTTTGTTTACAGTAACACCAGCAGCATGTAGCCAGGCAAAAGAATGTAAATCTTAGAGATGAGGGAGGCAGTGTCAGAAGAAGACACTGTTCACCAGTGGTGTGAGGAGAAAACTTCCTTTTATTTAAATCACATTTGTTATACACAACTGTTCATCACAGTTATGTGAAATATGCTAAACTGTCTAGTTGCTATGAATAATGCTGATTGCACAAGTAAGAAATAAACTACTAAAACACTAAAGTGTCACTAAAGTGTAGATTCTGTGCCTTAGGGTTTCCTGTGCTTAGCCTTGAGATCACTTCTATGTTCTGAGACAAGGACCCAAGTTCTGGTCCTGCCAAACTGTAAGGTTGGAGCAAACATTAATGGGTGGTTTTTTTTGGAATCCTAACCATTTATTGTTTCCTGGGCTTATAGGTTTTAAAGAAAGATGACAATGTGCCATGGACTGGAACTCTGGCTATTGTTCACTCCTACGTTACTCATAAAACAGGTAGGGGTTAACTCAGCCACTGACAAGGGATTTCTTTGCTCATGATAGCAATGCTACTTGAGTCCTTAGCTGAAATATCAAAGTAGTGTTATACGGTCTGATGGTGTAGGTCATAGGGCTATAAGTGGCTGGGGATGGCAGACTTTTTCTGTCCCCTTTCCCTTGGTCTGCTCCTTTGCTGTCTTCTCTCTGTAAGGAAGTTGAGAATGATCTCTCTGGAATTTCACTCTCGTGGAGGAAGCTGCCATCAAAGTGGTGCCTTCCCTGGAACAGTGCTGAAAACAGGATTTTGAGGCAGAGTCGTTGTGAGGCAGAGTCAGGCTAAGCAGATCCATGTAACTGGGTATGAACACAATGCCAGACTAGTGTCCCTGGTCCCACAGCAATAGCAGCTTTTAATGCTTTCAGTGTTCTGTGGTATGGCAGCCACTTGAGTCGTATGCTGTGTGACAGCTGTGCACTGAGCATTATTCTTTTTTAATTCCCTGTTGCACTCTTACAATAGGCTGTTTGGGGCATTGGATTATATTTGTAAGGACCTTTATGCAGGTCTGGCACACTTATAATTGTGCTTTTCTGCCAGGGTCACTAACTATTGCCATTCCAAGGGGCTGACCTCTTCCTAAATACCACTCACCTCTTTCTTGGAGACTTCCAGGATTACATGTAGTCTAAGGATTAATTATAATTCACCTTAAAGGTGCACTGTACCTTTTGGGTTGTCCTCCTGTGTGCTAACCATTGAAATAGACACATGCATAGAATCCCAGAACCATTAATTTGGAAAAGACCTCCAGGTTCATCAAGTCCAACCTGTAACTGATCCCACCTCGTCAGCTGGCCTACAACACTGAGTGTCATGTCCAGTTGCTCCATGGACACCTCCATGGATGAGGACTCCACCACCTCCCCAGGCAGCCCCTTCCAATGCCTGACCACCCTTTTAATGAAGAAATGCCTGCAAGGAGAAACTACAGATTTCTTTGGCTGTGCCTGCTGACAAAAGGCTAATGAGACCCTAAATTCACCATGCAAAATACCTGCTTCTGCTTTCTGTCCTCAAGTGCACAGTACATCCTTTTCTTAACTTCTGCATCCTTATTTATTGTTCCACAGTCAAAGAAGAAGAGAAACGAAAGTTACTAAAGAGAAGCAGTGAGCTGAAGAGTGAGCACAGACAGTTAGAAGAAAAAGATCGACTTCTCAACAGTGCAGTGAAGGTAGGACACCTGATGAGGACACAGAGTCTCCTGAAGAGATGTTTATAAAGAATTTAAGCCCCCCAAAATGGTATTTTGTGGCTACAAAATAATTCAAGTTCCCGAGCCATAGATTTTCAAGTGTGAATATGTTTCTCTCTGAGGAAGTATGTGTGCATTTTCTTTATGCATGAAATTAAACCACTCTGGCAGGCAGAGGAGAAGAAATCACTTGAATTTCTGTGGCAAAACACACCCAAACAAAACTCCACAAATAGCCATGGCTGCCTTCCTTGTAGTTGCATCCACAGCTCTGAGGTACCCAATGACTTCAAGGTACTTTGATCCTCTAGGTGAAAAATTTAGTCACAAGCATGTCCTCCGGTAGTAGCTGCTTGTCCATTAGCTCAAACCTCTTGATATTAATCTTTACTGAATGTTGTAGCATCTCTTCATGACTGGACAGGGACTATTTTGTCTCTCCAAACTTGTTTTAAAGTTAAATGTTGTCTGGAGGTGTCTTCCACACATATTGTGCTGTGAGGAGCAGTCTCTGGCTGAATGGGCTGAGTTCAAAGCCTAATTTCTCCCCTTCATGGCTGAAGGAACTATCTGGGGCTACCTCCATCCTGAGAAGTAGCTGTTAGTTTGTGTGGCAGCCACAATAAATATTTGATATTACCTTACCCCATTACCTTACCCTGAAAAAATCCAAGTGGCAGCTTCAGGGAGTAGCTGGTCACTGCTTGTTTTACCATTTCAGTTATCCAGAGGAGGCATTTTAAAACATTTATCACGTAAAACAGAGTGGAAGGAAAAGAAATAACTTAATAAAAGACATCGCTGTATATTCCCTGTACATGTGTATAGCACTAATGGAACCACATGTGTATGTAATAGGTAGGAGAGTGCAGCGGGCTGAGGAATTTGGAAAAACAAAAGCCATCAGCTATCAGGTGACATGGCTGTCAAAATCAGTGAGATTTCTACCTAAGTAAAATCAGGTTCTTCCAGTGGGCAACACTATCTTATTTAAATGGTAATATCAGCCAATGATTATATGTATTGGAAATGTATCCACTTGAAAAAAGAAAATAAATTAAAGGTGTCCCACACAGAGCAATTTCATTCTGACATTTTAACAGAGATTTATATGAAAAAGAACACTCTCATACACCCGACAGCTGCAATGGTAAAAACAGAACATAATTTATCTTTCATCTGAAATCGCATCTCTCTAAACCAACCTCCGAGCCGCTCCACGCAGTTGCTTTCTGAACAAGTTGATTTTCAAGTGAGCAATTCCCAATTCCCCAGGACTGGAGAATCCTCAGCCCTGGGCAGTCTGGACCATAGCCAAAGAGAAGCAATCTGCAGCCAAGTAATGGGTTTGGTCAGAATCCTGGGTGCACTGGGAGACAGAAAAAGGTTTCAGGTATTAGAGCTGCTGTCCCCTTTCATCTTGCAGACAGATCAAAGTGTGGGTCTGTCCCTCAGTGAGGAATGGATGCAGCAGTCCGTGGTTGGGCAGGGAAAGGAGGATTACTGATTCTTCCTACCTCTTCTCGGAGAAATAGAGGATTTGGGGTGCCTTTGTTTAGCTCCTGCTCTCGTGCCCATTTGCATGGAGGTTTTTGTTTTAAGAGATTGCAGGGAGAAATTTGGCCACCCTCAGGGATAGAAGCTTCCTTGTGAATGCTCTGATGTAACAGTTGCATCTTGGAGCAAAGTTTTCTGTTAGAAAAATATTGATACCATGTTCAGTGAGATTGATGTGTCTTCACGGTGCCTATTCCCTGAAAGTGTGGCACGTATGAAATGCATCCTGGTGAGGTTCACCAGCCAAACATTTATCAGGGTCCTTTGGTAAGAGTGAAAGAGCTGAGTGGCGCCTTCTGTATTTTCAGTAACACAGTTGTTGGACTCCTGTGCCAGGCATCTCTGTGGTGTGCAGAAGGTGTTCCTGCCAGGCTGTCTACAGGATGGAGTTGGAAACATCCTCCAAAAACATTTCACCTGGGAAGAATATTGTTCCCTCAGACAGCTGCTGCAATGTGTGCAGCACTGCTGATTACTCCATTTGTTAAGCTGTGGTTTTGCTTTCCCCAAAGGAGAACATACTTCATGTGAGCACAATGTGCACCAAGGAACCAAAGGATGTTTGGAGAGGTGTTTGACACCACTTTGAATGTATTCTCAGTCTTTCCTTCTCTCTCCTCTTCCCTTTATTTGACAGAAATGCTTAGAGCTAAAAACCAGCCTGATGGCCCAGCAGAAAGGGACTCAGTCATCACTGGAACGCCTCAAAACCCTCATTAGACTGATACAGAACGAGCAGATGATTCAGGTTACCATGACCACCACCACCACCACCTCCCTGCTATCCATCCCCTGGATCAAGCCCTCGGCTGCCTCTGCTGCCATGCACAAAGCTTTGCAGCCCTCCCAGGGCAACAACTGACAGGAGCTGGCTGTGCGAGCTCTGAGGGACGGGCGAGGAGAAACTTATGCACACGAGCAGAGGAGAGATGGAACTGGAACAAAGGACAGAAGGAGCAATCTCAGTTTTGGTACACTTAAGAGACTTGCAGCCCAGTTTGTAGGTCACTGTGGCAGCACATTCCCACGGAGCGGGTCGTGCTGCAGTTTTGTATTTGCCAAGACCTTCAGTGCTTATGACATTTTGTTTTGTTATGTTGGCCTTAATGTATTTATGACTGAGGATGTGGAAAAGCGTGGCTGATAGAGGAAGCAGGATAGTCTTTTGTGGTGGCAGGCAGGTTTTCTGCTCTAAGGGGAGAGGAGTAGTGAGGTATTAGAGAAGTAGTTGGGCTGAAAGCTACGTGTGTGGGTGAGATAACCAGAAACTGAGCTACTTAGCACTTGACGTGGATTTCAGAGGAACAACTTTGGCCCCATTAATTCAGGTGATCTGGATATGGGGTCTTTGTGACCAGAACAGCAACATGGACACTCACAGAGCCTTGGAAACAAAAGATCTTTTTTTTTTTTTTTTTTTCCGTATTATTAGACTTGAGAATTGCAGATATTTAAATAAAGAAACTGTATGAAGTTAGCATTTCTAGTAAAATATTGAAGTATTTTCATGCTGATGCATCTGTATATGCGTTTCAAAATATTTAAAAAATACTACTGTAAAACTCCTTTTGCAGGTCCTTTTTACTTATTTTACTATCAGTGTATTTTTCTCATGGAATTTTTGTGCAAGGTTTAGCATCAACCATAACAGTGGATATCTTTGAAAGTTTAGGTATAATTTTTTAAAGACAGTGGTTTTCTGTCTTTTTGTTCATTTTAGATTCTTTTTTAAACAAAAAAAAAAAGCAAATAAATATTCTGGGTTTTGTTTCTTGTCAGTACAGATAATATGCCAAAAAAAATAACCTTTTTGTACTGCATTTTTAAAGATATGCAACATGATTTTCTTTGTTGTTTTGTTTTGTGGTTTTTTTTTTTTTGGGTTTTTTTTTTTAGTTGTGGGATTTTTTTGGTTGCTTTGTGGGTTTTTTGGTTGGTTGGTGGGTTGGTTGGGGTTTTTTGTAGAAATATCTGCTGAAATGGTACAGGGAAAAAAAAAACTGCCTCAAGGCGTTGTTTCTCAGACTGGAGACTCAAAACTTCGGGGGGAGGACAGGACACAGAAAATCAAAAAGGTTTGGGAGGATTTTGTTTTTGGAAACTTGATTCCTTGGTAACATTTTGTTGGATTTTAGCATATTTTGGAAGTGTTAAGTGTTAGCCTGAGAAAATTCCAGTGCACCTGCCTGTTTCCTAGCTGGTCTTCCTGATTCTGCAGGGCCCCAGAGCCCCGTGTGCTGCCTGGGCAGGTGGGGATGGACACCCCGTTTTTCTCAGCTCACACCCCCCTGTGCCATTGTCTCTGTCCTTACGAGTTCTCCATCAATTAGCACAACTTATGGAAAGCCACCAGAGCAGGACACAAGGCTGGTCTCTCACATCAGCGTATTACATGGTGCTGAATAGCCTTTCTTGGTTTTAATTTTAAAAAGTAAACACGTGAGGGACTGAGCTTTTTCTGTTGCCCAGAAAGCACATGGTCCCTTCAACCATTTTCACAACTCCGGGAGAAACTGTGCAGTACTATACAAATCTATTTTAATATACAACACTCGATTGAACAAGATTTTTATATTCTTTTATTGATGAATAGAGTGAACTAAGTAAAACACAGTTGTTATACATCGGTTAATGTATGCAATTATGCATTCTGAGTGGCTTGCAATGTAGATGTTTTCAGGTTTCATAATTTTTTTTTTCTTCTCAGACAAATAAAAAAATAAAGGAAAAGTGTAGAAGATTGAATATGTGAAGAATTTCTGAAAAACTGTCTTCAACTGTTAAAAGTAGTTATTTTGAAAAGGGGGCTGTCCAGTGGATAGTGTGCATAGAAAAAAAAAAAAAAGTGTTTGTCTTAAATATGCCAATGTAGTTTTACTTCTTTACGATGCATTAAACTTGACTGACAATTTCCTGGCATTGTTGTGGTGGTCTCTGCTGCCCAGGGCCTGTTGAGGGACCCCCTCCCTGGCCAGACTCTCTTGTGGGGGTGCAGAGGGGGAAAGAAACTGGTGCTGATTTCCCCACCACTTTGTTCCATTTTCAAACTTAAACCCCTCAAGAAGGAGTACAATGCTGTCTGCTTGCTCTCTGTCAGAAAGGTGGCCTCTTCCATGAGGCCACCACCGTGTCCCCCAGGCAGAGGCACCCTGCCCAGTCCCTTGCTTAGCTTCCCACCTATTGGAATAATTGCTGATCCACCAGACCCCTGGGCTCTCCTTTCACACCTGCACTCTCAGGTGCTCTTCAAACGTGTGGTGACCCTATTTAGTAAAGTAATTTATAAATCACTTTATAACAGCAGTAAAGAAACAGGGAGAGAGGGCCCTAATGGGGGTTGCCTGGTTTCTGGCTGGTGGAAGGGATGGAACTTCTTCCCAATAAAATTAATCAAAATAAAGCAGTCACAGCTTCATAAAGCCTGCCACAGTGGCTAGTGCTTATGCAGAGCAGAAACAGGACTGGGGTTTTCTTGTCAGGGGTAGGGAAAAGGTTTTGGTTTTTTTGGGGTTTTTTTTTTTTTTTGTCTGGGAGTGTCTTGCCTTGTTTTCACCTCCTGGCAGTATTACTATTTAATTTCAGGCTGCAATGGGCAAGGGAACTCAGCACCACTCCTGCTTCCTCTACAGCTCAGCTGCCCTCTCCTCCCTCCCAGCCTCTGCTACATAGAAGGCAGGCTGATTTTTCTTCTAGTATTAGAAGACATCTTTCCTCCATGCCAGAAAATTCTGCAAATCACGTTGTCATCATCATCATCATCGTCATCTGTCTGCCACCACCCTAACCTTTAAACTCAGTGCTGTGCTAACAGACCAGAGCCATTTACAGAGCTCTGCATGCTGCCTTGATAATTAATGCAGTTGAAAGAGAGTGCAGCCTTTAATCTTTGATAGTATTTTAAATTGGGGTTTTGGTGGAGATTTGCAGGGGTTAGCCTCCGTGTTCCTTGCTGTGGTACAGGCATTGTCTTTGAAAAGAATCAGGAGCTGCAGGGTTCCCAGCCTCCCTTCCCAAGTGAAAGTTATTTTCACAGCTATGCCAGACTTCACAGCTTCAGGGCTCTTTATTTTACTATGACAGACTGTTTTCTGTGCACAGGACTTTTTCACATGCCATAAGTTATCTTGCAGAGGATCTGCTCTGCAAACAGCCATTTGAATGAAACGTGTTTTCTCCAAGGCTTTTTGTATTTTTGTATTTGCACCTCTTCAAATGCAATTTAACCTATTCTTCCTCTTCACTGTCTCTTGTCCCTCAGAAAAGAGAGGGAAAGAAACACTTGTCCCTGTTGGGAAGTAACACAGAGCAATGAGAAATTTTTGTGTCAGGATCTCAGATGTCTTGAGGTTCACACTCTTTAGCAGGAGAAGCCACTAGGACCCAAACACTCAGAAGTCAGGAAGAAAAGTCAAGATCATTCAAATTCTTTTTAGCAGTTCATTTACAATCAGAGCAGCAATTTTTGCAAGATGTTGCAAGATGATTTCACAATAACATCAGCCCAGCCAGCAGCTTCTTTCATGGCAAACGTCTATGTAAGGATGGCAACACAAACTATAGCAGCCTGATCAGGAGTTTATTCCACATGCCAAGCTGTTTTCTAGTAGTTTGATGGCCTATTAGGATCACTTAAACTTTAAGAAGAATGCATTATAAACTGACACATACTTTTTGTTTTGTGTTCTGCATATCATCTGTAGCTGGAAAGAAAGTCATTATGCTGAAAGGAGTGGCAATAGGCACATCAGATAAAACTCTACTCACCTTAATCAGGTTTATCCCACTGCAGCCTATTTTGCTTAGAAAATAAAAGCTGGCTTCTGAGATCAATCACTAGCAACTGACTGATGCAAACAGAAAATGCCACACTCCCCTGCTGTAAGCCACTTTAAAGTTCAACATAGCGAAGATCATTAAAGCAAGAGTTGGGATTTTCCCCCTCCGTTAAAAAAGCAAACAAAAACTAAATTGTCATGACAGGAAAAAATAGTTCAAAGCATACACAAGCTTGCTATAATACATTCTTGCCAGGGAGAAGGAAAAACAACAAAAAAAAAAAAGATACCACTGCCCTTTGAAATTTCTTATTTGCATTTGCGCTGGCAAATTGCAGATGATTCTTTGCTATTTAAATGCAGCAAAAATACTGCACTCCAACCTTTGATTGAGCAGTTACCACAGAAATTTTAATTCACTTTTGCATTTCATCTTTGGGCTTAAAAAGCTGCAATAAATCCCCTTTCCCCTCAATATTCATGCTAGAAACACAATGCTGATTTGCAGTCCAGTTGCAGTTGACACTCCTGTTTGCTTGGCCATGGAAATATTGTCTTAGCTAAAACTCCAAGGAGAATTAAGAAGAGGTGACATTAGAACTAAATTCACAAAGCAGTGAATTGAGAAAAATGAAATTCTGGTGTAGATATTATGTTGTGGTTTAAAGTGCACTTGCATCCCTAAAGAATTTTCTAATGGTTTGAAACTGAATCATAAAAAAATACGTGCTGAGCCATTGACTATGTGTTTTATTCTTCTTACCTTCCTCTGTTACATCACAACTGAAAAAAAACAAACCATCCTAAATCTCACCCACACAGATGGGTCAATTAATCTGGGGGCTCATGCATCTGACCTTGCTGAGCTCTGGGAGGCTTCAGGCTGATGGAAATGGCTGATTCCAAGGACTTTTCACACAATTTCCCTGTGAAATTTTTTTGTTTGTTTGTTTGTTTTTTTGTTTTTTTTGTTCTTTTTGGTTGGTTGATGTTTCTGGGTTTTTTGGGGTTTTGTTTGTTTGGGTGTTTTTTTTTGTTTGTTTTTTTTAAATCCTCCCATTTGTCCCAGGGTCTCCTGGCAGCTGGAGACTTTTGCCCCAGTTGCCTTTCCCCTCTCCTGCTGCTGAGGGGCTCCAGGAGCCTCATCCAGCCAGTGTTGCATGGAGGAGAGAGACACAACCAGACAAGTGAAGGCTGTGCAAATTCAGCTGGGTTGAGATTTGATTTAACATCAGCCACCTGGTGAAACAGGCTTGGCACACAGTGGCTGTGAAGCAGCTGGTTGGCAACAGCTGAACGTGACCTGGGTGTGCCCAGGTGGGCAAGAAACCAAGGACATCTGGCCTGGATCAGGAATAATGTGTCCTGTTGATTTATTAAAAAATATGGATATTGATCTAGTACCAATATCCAACTGTGAGGGACAAAAACTCTCTAACAGTTTAAAGTTAGAAAGTGTATGTTTATTGTGTGTGGGACAGCTCCCAAATCCACACCGCAGCTTCCAGGTGATTACAGAGCCCTTTTATCCATACAAGTATTGAATACCCAAAATACAAATACATATTCATCATTTTGGTACATCCCAATCATTTCAAAAGCCATTCAGCATGTGTGGTTTGTCCCTTGAAATGGGTCAGTGTCCCTTTCATGGGGAGGGGTCCCAAAATGAGGAAGTAAATGAAGTTTTCCTCCTTCTGACCTTTCTACCTTTTCAATGCAAATATGACAAATGAACTCTTGGTAGAACTCCCATTCCTTGTCTTCAATTGGTTTCAGAACAGAGGAGCCCCACAATTGTCTTATGTTCCTAAAAGCTATTTGTCAGTTTCTATATTCTTCGTTATAAACCCAGCTAACTAAACATTGTGCTGACAAGCAATCAATTATTAGTTAACTACTAACTCCTAACTTCATCAAGGCCAACTCATTTATTTTATTTATTTTAATTAACTCTAGTAAGGCTTATCTCTAACTAAAATCTTAGCTCCTCTAAAATCTCTAAATTCCTTAAAGTTTACCTTTCGCTGTAGGACCAGAGCAGTGAAATCCCCTGTGCTGGGCACTGCTGAGTGCAGTGTCCAGCTCTGAGCCCCTGAGACAGGACAGGCACTGAAAGGCTGGAGCACCTCCAGAGGAAGAATCAGTGGGGGGAAGAGAAGGGTGTGGAACACAGGAGCAGCTGAGGGATCTGGAGGGGCTCAGCTTGGGGAAAAAAGAGGCTCACAGGGAACCTTCTTGCTCTCTACAATTCCCAGACAGAAGAGCGCAGCTAGGTGAGGGTCAGGCTTTGCTCCCAGGAAACAAGTGACACTGATAGTAAAAGGGTTTTTAAATCATGGGGATTTAGGGTTAACAAGAAAAATAAGCTTAGTAGGCCCTGGAAAAATAAATACCCTAAGCACAGGAAGACTTTTACCTTACTAGAACTGCACCTGTGTAGCTAGTACACAATAAATGATATAATTGTTAGATGTGATGATTGTTTAGTAATTAAATATAATTACTGTTTAATCATAAGAATAATCATGAGAAACTGTGGTCAGGGACCTAAGAAAGATCACGAGAAACTCATGTCAATGTATAAAATAGAACAATATAAGTTTAATAATTAATATGTAAGTTATGTAAGGATAGAATATAAAATACGTTCAGCTCGAAAGACGTGTCAGAGTCAGATTTGGGTCTGGACCCCTGATCCCCAGAGCTCTCAATAAAAGCACCTGCAGATAATCATATCCCCTGGTTGTGTGTGTTCCTGAACGCTAACAACACCATCTCTGAAATTATTGAAAAGATTTGTAAGCGTGGCACTTGAGGACATGGAACTTGTGGACTTGGCATTTCTACATTAGTCATTGGACTCAACCTTTTCACTCTAAGTACTTTACTCTCACCCTCAGAAATTCTTAACAAAGACAGGCAGATGTCACTGCCTCCAGGGGTCTCAACTCAGAGCTTCTCGATTTGAATTTACTCCACAAATTTGCCTTCAACACCACAGAGCAACGACGTAATAACAGCAGCAGGTTTTGCTGTGCTGAAATTTAATAGCACTGCAGAGCTGAGTGCTTTCCAGTATCCATTAGGCACTGTACAATTGTAAATGCAAATAAATCCCTGCACAAATGCCACCATGCTTCTGCATGCTGGTAAGATGAATAACTATTAGGTTACACAAACATTTATTTCCATGGCAAAATACTAGCACAGACCTTCAGTTTTGGGCTGTGTACTAGTCAGGAGAGGGTTTTCAAAGTTTATAAATAAATTGTGCTCCCAGTCACACCAAGCCATGGGGTAGGCAGAACTGTTGTGGAGCTCAGCCTGTGTGAGTCTCCCTTCTCTCCAGATAAAGGTGGGGATTGCTGGGCTTTCATGCCAGGTACTTTGTCTTGTTTTCTTTATCACCTCTCTGGTCATCAAATTGCTTCCAGTCCACTTAATGAGTGACACACATAATTAGTTCATTGGAAATAGCATTGCAGGGGCCAGCTGGGAGCAGGGCACAGCCTACAGGGTGGGAGAACATGGACCATCAAAGCTGCCAGGAGCCAGGGATGCAGCCCAGGCTGCTGTGCTCCTGCATTTTGGAAGGTGAGGCGGCACAGGGCAATGCTGGGATAATTCCTCGGTTGCCAGCAGAGGTCAGATGAGTTGTTTTCTGCAGCAATGCTGACAGAGCCACACAGTGCCAGCCCAAAAGGGCAGGTTGGGAAGACTTTGTTACTGAGTTCAGCTAACAGCCTAGAAAAAGAAATTACACTCTAAATCTTCTTGGAAAGAAGAAAGCAACATCCCATGTGTTATGGCCTAACAATAATTCTAGTGATGCCACAGAAGTGCTTCTTCAAAGAAAACAGTGAAGAAAACTAGTGCTAACCTAAAGCCTGGGGTGCTGCTCCTCTGCTTTTGCAGTGCTTACAAGAGTTCCCCCAGAGCCCTGCTGCCTTAAGCTCACAATGAACATGAGGTTGACTCCCTTTGAACCATCCTGACCCGATCATCAACTGCTAGCACAGCTGGAGGGGTATAAAGCACCCAGCTGTGCATTGCAGATCACAAGGAGATCACTAACATTCCATACACTGAAATGGCTTTCCACGATGTCCATGGATAAAGACAAAAATCTAACTCTTCTGATTGTGCAAATGCCAATTACTCCACCAGGAAAGGCACAAAATCCTTCACACCCCAGCTGTGTGTATTGAATATAGGATTCCCACACATTTCACAGTCATACTTTTGACTTCGATGGAGTGTTCCTGATCAAAACAGGACATGTTTGCTTCTGACTTCTCTTTGTGATTGAAAACCTCTTAGAAATGGACAGGCTGTGTACGGGAACACTGCAGACCAGTAGAGATTTGGCTAAATGTGAGTTTCTCACATCAAAAATTCCAGGTGCTCGCAGTAAGTCTCCCTCACCTTCTTCGCCCATGATCCAACACCCCCATGGCCTCTCAAAAAGTGAGAATGCTGGTAAACCTACATTTTCCACAGCTGGGAATACAAACTAGCCAGGAAACAAAAGGTGGGGTGTGTGATTGTACCATCAATCCCATTAGAAGTTCAGCTTGCTACCTAAGTATACATCGATCATGCAAATAAAATATTGGGAGCTTTTCTATTATTGTTCTCCTCATGGGTGGATTAATATCTTAAAGTTTAGAAGACTCTGAGAGATTCTGTGATGAATGCTGCTCAAAAATTGCAGCACACCCAGACAGATGTAAGTGACATTCATTTATGGATTATTTTTGTAAGAACTGCAAAGGGCCCCCTTGGTTAATGACATTTTTCAATCTTATGTTTCTTTGTAGATTCAGGGTAGAAAAATATTCCCTTTCCCTTTTGGTGCTTGTTGCTATAGGTGTCCTGATAATCAGACTAATCAGGGGACCAATTTTCAATTCCTAGCAGCTCAGTAAACTAAAATGCTTAGGCAATTTATTCTCTATATATCGTCAGCTAGGTAACACTTGATTTCTCATTTCATGACTGCATTTTATTGTTTTCAACTGAAATCCAGCATGTGTGTTTTCAACAGATTATCTCCACAATCACTTTCTTTTTGCTATGGAAATGATCTGAAAATTGTCCTTTGATATGAGAGAAGAGTTCACAAGGCCACACTGTACAAGAGATTGAATCGTGCAATTATCATCTGTAAAGAGAAACTGTTATCAAAGTAACTGCAGGGGACACCTCCAGGACTCCTCTTAGAGTCAGGAAATTTGAAACATAGATTTCTCTAACATGAAATTCACTCCAAACCCTTCTGAATAATTCATGTGAGCTGATTTAATGCCGCAGTTAAGTCAGGCACTGAGGACAGAGATTGGGGTGGGGGTTGGAGGGGTTTCACCAGTTCCTCTAGGGCTGGGGGGCAGAGCTGGGGTCTCATCACTGGGATTTGTACCCAGGTGCCTTTAGTTTGGAGGAGCCCATTCCCTGTGGTCAGCAGCCTTGTAGGGAAAGGCTGGGGTAGAGGCAGCCCCTTGCTTTTTCTGCTCAGCCTGGCAGGAAGGCAAAGGGGAGCAGGAGCCCTGGACCCCCATCCCTCTGTCCCCAGCAGAGCTGATGGCAATCAGAACCGGAGCTTCTGGTTGTCTTAAAGCAGCATCAAATGAGCCCTGCTGGGATAACAGGCATTATCTGTTCTTTAGAGAAAAAAGGTACCCTGACATGAGAGAGCACCATTTTGTTCTTCATTGACTAAATGAGAGGAGCTGTTAATTGCTAGGAAATGGTAGTTTACAAAGCAGCAACAAGAAGGCCTGGTGTTTATCGTGTGACCAACACTGAAAGAGAGAGACTGGATTTAAGTATCATCTCAAGTGTCCACAGACAGGCGAATCAGCTGGAGGGATGCTTTCAGCTTGTACTTTTCCTCTTTAGAAGTAAAGGGGTCAGAGACAATTATGATCTGGCAACTGCAGCTGGCAAATGCCTGTTGTCTCCCAACCTAGGATGAGTGGGAGAACTAAATCTATGTGGCAGCCCCTACCTACCCCTGGGGACATTTTGGGCAAAGCTGACTTCCATGAGCTGAGGATTTCAACCCACAGGGCTGTAGTCTGTTAGGATGCTAAAGCTGTCCAGGACTCCCATTCCCATTATGCAACAGAGCCTGCAGACCAAATGCCATTTGGTGTTGGCTGGATTTTTAAATCAGGGCGTGAGGAAATAGAAAACAACCCTTTAATAGGACTTACCTGTATTTAATCCCAAGAAAGTTTTCTAATGCCAGGTGCTCCTTTATTTTTTTTTACAGACAGTGAAACTAACACGTATGCATTTTGACCAAAGTCTGAGGGTGGCAAAATACTGTGGTTTTGTTATTCCCCAGAGGCCAAATTCCTCCTCTATCAAAACAGGGTGCTGATGTAGAGAATGAAGTGGCTGGGCAATGCTGAGCATAAGAATGTTTGAGTTTCAATGCAACTAGGAGGGCTGGGTGGTTCTCACACAGATGTAAAGCTGATGAGTTGCAATACAGAACTATGACAGTTTTGTCCTTGGCAATCTCATTTTGCTGAAAAGTCCTGAATTCTTGTTAATTATTTTCTGTGTAATATGCCGGATTTTATATTTAAATGGGAGCCACAGGTGGTTATTACTTACAGATACTCAAAAGCCACATGTTGTCTTTATGACACTTGAGGAATGGGAGAAAACATGCAGCTGTGCCATCAGAAGCTGGTCCTAACCCACTTTGTTTTAAAGCCTCTATTTTTCAAATTTTATCACTGCCTAATGCTATAGATGACACCTACTGGGCAAACGAAGTCCTGGCACACCCAGCACTCCACAGCCTCCTGAATATTTGGCTATTTCCCGGGACAAGAACTAATCCTCCTCATCCTCTGTGACAAGATTTTGTTGCACTCTTCACACAGGCTGGCAACTTCCAAATGCCAAGAGGAAGGACAGGAGCACAAGTCCCCACGTCACTGAAACTTGTGGGATAAAAAGTGGTTGTGTTTGCAGAGGAGAAGGTCTATTACTTCTGCTGCAATCTGAATATTCCCTCTGCTTCATTTGCTCTGTACAGAAGCAGGAAGGCGAGAGCGTTAGGGAAAACACCACTTACCTTTTTTAACACTGCCTAATTCTTTTGCCCTACAGGCAAATATGATGATAATTTGTTTAATACGTGTCATTACCAAACAGTGTTAAACAAACCTAAACAGTAGCTTGTTGGAGCTCATCAAACACAAACAATATCTGCAGCATAGTTAGAAAGAAAAAACTGAAAATTCTCCCTTTCTGCTGGCCAATAATTCACATTGGGACTAATAACAGACTTTCAATGTGTCAAAATATTAGGTATATTATCCAATCTGTTGTTTCTTCTAAAGAAATTTGAAATTTCTATCAACTCGATCTGCAAAAGCAATGAAATCCAAACACTGAGGGTACTCAAAGTTACCCTATATATTCTGTATTATGCACTCACCAATACAACTCCACTGATTAAAATTCCAAGAATTTGGAGGAAAATTCTAAGAATTTAGAGGCTTGTTTATCCTCATTTGAATTTATAAGAAAAAACTTTGACACAATTTGCATGTGCAGCTACAGATCACTTTGATCTATTGGTCCTTGAATGTTCATGTTCATATTCTCCCTGTGTGATATACAGGGCACTGGTCTTCTCCCAGCATCTTTGGTCTTTGGAAAGAGATATAAACTTTATTCTGTGTTGAAATTTTTTTTCCTTGGAGTATTGTAAATGCAGGTGAACCCAATGGGAAGAAATGATGATGTCTGACTCAATTCAGAAAGCTGAATTATTTCTTTATTATAACCATGCTAAAATACATTAATATCCTATATAAAAGGAAGATACTAAAACTACTTTCTCCGACTCTAACTCTCCCACAACTCGTGACCCTCTCTGAGAGCCCAGCCCCAGGTGGGTTGGATTGGCCATCAGGCTCAAACAATCCTCACCTGAATCCAACCAAGCACTCACCCCAGGTAAATTCTCCAAACACATTCCACATGGGAAAAAAAAGGAGCATAAATAGAAATTGTTTTCTCTTTCTGCTCTCTCTGTGTGCCTCTTTGAAAATCCTGAGAGGGAGAGGATTGTGCTTGCCACACTGGAGAACCCTAAATATAGAGGTGCCATCCAAGAGACAGGATGCAGCCAAGGCAAGAGACAAGGCAGCCTTATGCCATTTTCCTTCCTGAGAGCATTAAGGTAAGATCTTTTCTTATGCCATTTTCCTTTCTGAGAGCATTAAGGTAAAATCTCAGCAGGCAGTGTTTGGGAGATGAATATTTTCATGGAGAAATCTCTCAGCAGTTCAGTGAAGAGATTCACGGGTGCCAGAGCACTCAGGGAGGTAGTTCCTTTCAATGGCCAGATCAAATTCAAACCAGGGACACAAGTCAGGCTGGATGCTGTCATCCTGTTACAGATGCTCTCCTGTGAAACCTGGCAAAACATAAACATGCACAGGTATATGCAGGCAGGAGCCAAGAGACAAGACATGATGCTGTATTGAGGAGGATCAAGGGGAGAAGACCCTGGCCATGGACACATCACTGGTTTCTTAACCTCAGGGCTGACGAGGCAGCCTAGAGCTATGGGGGCACTGGAAGGCTGTGTCCTTTGAATTTAACAGCAGATCAAGCAAAAAGGCTGCATGTTTTCCTTAGCCTAGAAAATTCATTGTTTTCAATCCTTCTATCATAGAATCTATTGTTATTTCTGCTGGGGTGGAGGAAAAACAAGCATAAAGAAATTTAATCAGCTTCAGATGAGATCAGCTCAAACAAGGGCTATTTATACCACAGCACTGTAGCAAAAGCTAAGTTAGTGCCAAAATAACTGATGAGGGAAAATGATAAGAACAATGAGCACTCTGTTAACAAGGAGACACAGAACTGGGTATTACCCTGAAGGTAGCTGGACAATGAACTGGTGTTTGTATTCTAAGAAATATGACAAGTTTGGGGGCTGCATTCTGGCCTTTGGTGGCTCATACAGTTACTCTGTAATATTGTACACTAGGGATCAAGGATAAGTTATTTTTTGGTGTTTCTTTCTGTGGAAAGTCTCTGAAATATCACGAGAGCTGCAGCCCATCACACTGTGCTTTCTATAGCACAAGAAAGTGCTGTACCCCAAGAAAGTGTACCTGAAGTGCACATAGGGCAGGTGGTCTGGAATGGCACAAGAGTGTGTGGTGTAATACTGGAGGCTGGAAGGAGCCAAACCTGTTGCAGTTGCATTCACTCAGTTTTTGGGAGTGCTCCTGACACCTTCCACTCTACAAGTTGAATACAGGATCTTCTTCAAGCACTACTTAAAACACACATTTTAATCCAGCTGCTGCTTTGGAAGGCCAATGTTTCAGCTCAAAGCAATAACACTGTGACTTGCTGTAGAGCTAGATATTTTTTGTCTTCAGTGTCTTCAGGTTAACTATTTCAAAGAATGTTCCCAACTCCAAGATCAAACCATGTCTTCCCACCTGCCAGCATTTTGTAAACATTTCAAGAAGACAGACAACATTGAAATGATCAACAAAAATACCCACAACACAATTTGTCCTCTAATGAGAAAATTCTGAAGATAAAATGGTACAGTGATTTTATCAACTGAGGCAGAGCTTCACTAAGCCTTATCTGTGAGTCATTCATGGGGGTGACCTAGGAGCTCAAGGGAAATTTGTCAGCGTTGCTTCATTCCAAAATACATAGCAATCCTTTCCTTAGCAGATGCAAAAAGAAAGTGTGCAACTGAATCCAATTCTACACAGCAATCTTCCAACCTACATTCTAGCTAAGAACTATGTGTGCATTCACATTCAGCATTTGGAACTAACCCCCTTGACTCCTTCTTTGATTCTCTCACTAAGTCAAGTTAGTAACCATCATCTCTGTTTAAATTGAAAATACATGCTCTGTCAATTTGATGAGCTTTGGAAAATAGAATTTCCCAAAGACGTAAACCATGTCCTTGAATCAATCATCTGAACATCACAGCAAAGAATCACTACAAAGAACTACACAGCTCCATTTTGTTGGGGTTTTTTCCCCCTTTCACTGAAACATATATAGAAAAATCATTAAGCAATGACAGCCTATATTGTAAGAAAGTAATTTATAAAGATAAAACCTGTGCATTGCAAAAATCATCATTGCGAACAAATGCTGAAGTTTGGTGCCACATCACCAAATGCAAAACATACACACTCACTATCCCAGAAGAAATATCCAGCTCCTGCTAGAAAAATGTGATGATTTTTGATACCACATACTTGCATCCCAGCACACTCATGGATTCATTTGGTGGCTGTTCACAAGTGGTGTCCCCAGCGCTCAGTATTGAGGAAGGTCCTGTTTAATATCTTTATTGATTATCTATCTGCATTAGGAGATTAAGTGCACACTTGGCCTATTCCGAGAAGACACTAAATTAGGTAGGAATGCTGAACTCTTGCAGGGCATGAAAGTCTGAGGTTCAACAAAACCAAGTGCTGGGTCCTGCCCTTGGGTCAGAGCAACCCCCTGCAGCTCTAGGCTGGGGCAGAAGGGCTGGAAAACAGGGAAAAGGATGTGCTACTGAGTGTGCCCAGGAGGGCAGGAGGCTGATGGCACCTGGGTTGTGCCAGCCATGGCACTGAAAGAGTGGTCAGACTCTTGAGTAAGTTTCCCAGGGAGATGGTGGAGTCGCCATCTCTGGAACTGTTCCATAGGTGTCTGAATGTGTCACTTGGGACGTGGTTTAGGGGTGATTAAGGTGATGCTGGGACTTGATCCTGAAGGTCTCTTCCAACGTTGATAATTCTGTGACTCATGGATAGCACAGGAATGAAGCAGGCACTACACTACCTAATTAACTTAAACTGCAAATTACAGAGGGTAGAAACAGCCAATTACTACTGCACTTTCAAAATATAGCAACATCACCATCTCTTTGGTTTCTCAGTTAAGATGCTGAAAGGAACTCTGCAAAACACTTTCAAAAGAAAATTACTAAATATTAAAACAACCCCCACAAACTGAGTGAAATTTAAGTGTCTACCACCCACTGTCAGCTACTTTGTGGATGTGCCAGCTACTTGCATCTGCTCTGTGAGGCTTAATCATCTGATCCTTCCCAACATGCCCCATCATCTCCAGCCACCTCCAAGCTTTACTGAAGGTAATTGCACTTTTCAGTTGGACAAGCAGCTTAGACAAAACAGTAATTCAGAGGAATTTATTACAGCTTGCATTTGGTTTTAAATTTGCTCCTTTGGTTACAGCACAGCCAATGGGCCCCAAACTTAGTCAATTTTCTAGTTGCTCCACTGTGGCAAGTACACTTCTCTCCCTCTCAGGATTTTTCATAGAGGTGCACAGAGAGAAAGAAAGAGAAAACAATTTCTATTTCTGCTCCTTGTTTTTCCTGTGTGGAATGTGTTTGGAGAATTGTTTACCTGGGGTGAGTGCTTGGTTGGATTCTGGTGAGGATTGTTTGAGCCTGATGGCCAATCCAGCCCTCTTGGGGCTGGACTGTGAAGAGAGGGTCACAAGTTGTGAGTTAGATATGGTAGTTAGAGAAAGTAGGTTTGTAGTTTTAGTATCTTTCTTTATGAAGTATATTAATGACTTTTAGCATAGTTATCATAAAGAAATCATTCAGCCTTCAGAACTGGAGTCACACATCATCATTTCTTCCCACTGGGTTCACCTGTATTTACAATAGAAGGAAGCAAGGTGGGTGAGACTGCAGAGAAAATAGGAATATTTTTTTCTTCTTTCACAAGCCTCTATCAAACTTAGCATGTTCAAAATCTGTATCTAGTGATTACAATTCATCCCACTTCATGAGATTGCCACAAGTACCTCTTGCACCACTCAAGACTTAACTCATGGAAGAATTAAATTGCCTTTTACATATAAGGCACAAGATTGATGCCTGCAGGTAAAAACTAGGATTAGTGTTAAAGTATAAACTGTGGAAGCTTGTGCTGCACACTAATCTGCAAGGAATAGAAATTTCTGTCTCTGAGAATGTTTCATGTTCCCTCGACCTTTCCAAATGCAAATATTCCCTGAGACATTAAGGAAGAAAACCTATGGATCAGCAAAAATTGCAGATGTGAGCACTAGTATCACTTGATGCTGTGCTTGACATAATAAGGCCTGCTCAGAAAGAATGCTATATTCTGTTGCCCAATTACAGAAAATACTGTGTGGTAATTTTGCACACCTCATTAACACATCAAGTGCTCAGCTCTTAAGAAGTGCATTAAGATGATGTATCTATTACTGGAACAAAGTCACTTACACGATTCATAACATTGAGGAGAGATATCAGTTGCTAAAATAATAGTAAATGACACGAGGATTTCCTTAATAGCTTTAGAGTTCAGCCAGGCAACGTGGGTATTATAGCAATTACTGGTTATATCAATGTGTTTATCCTTTAATCTTGCTTTTTGCTAGTGTTTTGACAGAAAAGGGGATTAAATGCACTTGTTTCTGAAATACACTGTTGGCTAAAATATGGCCAACATGACTGCAGCCCAAAAGGAGCTACTGAATGCCAACTACCTCACTGGTGAAAATCAGTATTATTCCCCAGACATGATTTCCTTAGGGCCTTTGAAGGAGAGGTCACTTGCTTTAGGTATCAGCTACACCATGACCCTTCATTTTGGGCACCTAGATTTGAAAAGTACAGTGTGAAAAAGTGATGCACTGGATAAGGTGGAAGGAAGGGAAATGTACAGCCCTGTGCCTGTCTTTTTCTGCACAGCCAGACTATGTCACAAGGCTGAATGCAGAACTATTCGTAGTTGATGTTCCCCAAACCCTCACCCTCACCGGTTTTCCAGAAAAGGGTTAAAAGAAAAAAGAAAATCAGCAAATCAAAAAGTAGGACAGAAGACATGTTATTTAATTTATCCTGAAACATTAAAAAAAAAAAGTCCTTGAAAAATCCTTTCATTCTAGGTTTTTCATGTGACACTAATAATAAATAGCTATTTTAAACAGTAAAATGCTATTTTAAAGATTTAATATGAAATATTTTTTTCTCATGGTTGTTCTAAAACTTATTCCTATTATATAATTTTCTAAAATAACACTAATTTATTTGGTGTTTTAGTTGCCCAAGGTTGATACTTCACGGAAAACAGGTGATTTCACCTGTGTTCTCCAACACCTAAAATTAAACAACCACTATTTTCATGTTTTCACTCCAGAATGGGAAAAAAACCTCCACAAAACTAAATTTAAAAACCCCAAATGTTATGAATGTGGAGTGGAAGAACAGGACTTGTAAATATACTGGTGCCAGTACAGTTTATTTAAATTTGCACAGTAGTTTTCATGACATCTTAAGAATTTCATGGTGAAGGGATGGCCAGACTGTGGCTTGTGATAAAAGTTGACTTGTATCAACTGGAGGGTTCTGTACCCTAAGTTTGGTCCTTGGACAAGTACTGCACAACCATCTCACCAGACTATTTAAACTACTCTGTTTTCTCTTCTGTGGAGATGTTAAATTTTGAATTTACAAGAACAGATTTAGAAATAAAGCTGCTTTGAGAATTTTGCCCATACTCACCAGATGGAGAAAGCATATCAGATATTTTAGAACAACATAATTGTGTTCAGGAAGTCCTTGAATGATTTGTTTGCAGCTGGGGACTCGTAAACAGCTCTCCACACTTGCAATGTCAAAGTCATTCTTAACTCTGAAGCATCACAGTATTACCAAGAAATAATACCTTACTTATATCTGCAGGAATTACTTTATCTGTGAAACTGACCACAAAGTTCAGCTCTACTAACCACCACCACAGTGATAGTGAGGGTTATTCCTTTAAATGCCTTTGTCATATTTTGTATTATCATGTATCTGGCTAAGACTAATATCCAGAGTATTTTCTCAATGCAGCAAAACACCGAAAATATTTTTTTTTCCACACAGGAAAGGTCTTGATTTGAATCTCTTTATCTCTCCATGCACTGAATTGTGATACCTACTTTTTATTCTCCGATTTTATTCTTGCTGAGACACAGTCCTGCTCAAAATGCTATTTTGGTAATCTGCTAATTGAAACCCCCACCCCCCACTTTTGTCACTCCACAGGGAATTCTTTTGTCTTGGCAAAACAATTTATGAGATGGCCATCTGAGTGGCTGAGAACTTTCTAGAGGTGAACCTATGCAGGTTCATTTCTACAGATGGGCAAAACCAGAAATTTGGATCTCAAATTTCTTCCATCATCTAGACAGTCCAGGTGAGAATTACACTGACACACGCATTTCAAATACTCTACCAAGTTACTCTTTTTTCCTCTGCTGGAATACTGTAATTATTTTAGAACTATGAGTTTAACACCAATTTGGAGAAAGATCTGACTATGCCAATCATGCCTAACCTATAGCAGACTGGTTTTGATGGTTCTTTTTTTTTGCATCTGTTGCATTTCTCTTTCCCTCCCTGAGAGTTCTGCACATGGATATGTGCACATGCACAAAACTGCAGCAGGTTAAGTGCTCTTAAGGCACAGAATTAATTTCCTGAAGCTTTATTGTGATAAACTGTGGTGACATTTTTCCTACTGCTAAACTATCAGTTCCCATAAAAACACACTAGTCTGTGTCCCAATAAGTATTTTTGTCAGCCTTCTGCAAAATAAATAATGCAGGAAGTGTAGCAATCCTGGATAAAAGAAATTTTGCTTGCAGTTTGCATGACCAAAGGTCATAAAACTTTTATAATTTCTTTATGTTTATAAAATTCTAATACAAGTTTTTAAACTTTTTATAAGTTTATGATATTTATTACACATTTATGATAAGTTTATAAACATATACTCTTTTATGCTTATGTACTTAGATATACTTATGCATACTATATATATACTTATATATACTTTTATATTTATAATTTTTTTATAACCTTCAAAGTTTTATTAATTTTTAAGTCTGTCACTCAGATAATTTGTTTTGCAGCTCCCATCAATAACACTTTAAAAAATTCAAGTGAGATAATAAGGAAAACATTTTCACTATCACTTCAGACTGCTGTAAAGCAGAAATACTGTATTTCTGGGTTTTCAGGCTAAGAAATGTAATAGATACATCACACACACACACTCACTTCCAGAAGACAGAATGAGAATTTTCAAATCATCCCAAGACAGCTGTCTGCGGTCACACCTCCTCAAAGCTGCCTTGTGCACTGCATTCACTGTGAAGGTTCCTTTGCTGTGATCCAGCTTGGCTCTCAAGCTTAAGATCTTTTAAAATTGGGATATCACCACAGCATCAGTAAAATACAGCAGACATCACACTGCATGCACACAAGAAAGCCCAAGGAGTAATTCTTTTAAACTCCACTTTTTAAAATATTTTGTCAAAACTGAAAACACAGGTAAACAACAATTACATGGGATGAATGTTTTACAGGCACTTTGCCAAGCAAAACCTTCTGGTGTTCCTAGACAATGCACTGCCCTCAGATTATTTTCAGACTTGTTCTCATTCTTTGCTCTCTCACAAAGTAAAAATATCACATCCAGAGTTAAAATCACAGCAGACAGCAGGTACAACAGATACCTGCATACCTACAATCAAGTGCAAAAAAATGCATGTCTATCATCTACTGCTTAAGAGCCTTGGCTGACAGGTACTTGGCTTTCAAGCATCAGCTGGCTGAAAATGTCAAAAAATTATGTCACCTGCAGTGACAAAGATGAGCCAACCCTGAAGTTTTTTTAACCGTAACCATCATGACTAAGGTTTTGTTTTTTTTCCTCTACTGCACTTTTGGTGTTGCTGCTTCAGAAAACTGTGAATATCTGAGCTGACTCAGCAATTGTTGAGGGAGAAGAGTATGAAATTGGTGCAGCAGTGATGGAAAAAAAACACCCAGAAAGAACAAAAGCAAGATGTAGAGGTTTTATGTCAGATCAATACAATAACTAGTTATTGGTCACTAACACAACAGAATGATGGCCACAAACTTTCTGTTTCTTTAAAATCTTTAAATGGGCCAAAGAAGGTACCAGGATGCAAAGCCTTCCTCATATATGCTGGCAAAAGTTTAACTTCATTAACATTTCAGAGGCTATATTCTCACTCAATTTCTAGGTAATTACAGATGTAAGAGGTAGCAATATTAGTACCTCCCTCATCCTCATTATAGCTCTCTTGACTCCTGTGATTAGTACAATATCCTTTTAGTTATACATACACTGTGGCTTAGAAAGAAACAAATGACAAAGAAAAATCTGCATGATAAAAGTTTCCTAAACTTGCAGTATCTCTTGATCAAGCATGCAACACACTTGCGGGAAAGAAAAGACTAACAGCAAGGAATTAATTTAATTCAGATAATCCTAAAGTATGATCTTTTATACATTAGAAATTATCATTATTTGCTGCAAGTATAATCCTTAGATGAGACAATCCAAGTTCTTGTTCATACAGATTGGCAAGGCACCATTAATTTCAGTACAAAGCAGCAGCAGATCTGCAGGAGCACTGATTCTCTGCAGCATCATCGTGATGTGATAATGGCCAGAAGAAATATTGCCTGCAGCAAATCAAGGTAGGGGGAAAAAAACACATTAATTTTAGCTTTTCTAGAAGGGGAGTTCTAATATACTTCTTGTGTGTCAAAGGATTTTATTTCATGTATTTAAACCCTAGACACTCAGAGAAGCTTTTATTAAAATTAGTCAAAAGCCTCACTCACTTAAATGGGAGCATCATCAAGACTTTAATGTGTTTGGAAGCTGTTACATCTTTATTATTGACAATTTAAGCTCATGGAACTCATTCTTAGCCTCTCTAAAGTTGCACTGATTGCATTTTCTTTCTTAAAGCTGCTCACTCCAGAGGAACCAAATAGCAACCCAGCAGCTTTTTTTAAATGTTCTCTAATTATTATTGTTGGCCATAAACGTGTTTCTGGTTTCAGTGTATAAATAGCAAACTGATTATTTACAGCACTTGCTCCTGTTGAGAACTAATATATCTGTCATAGAGGTAAAACAAATAACTAGGCTGTAATTTGTAATAATAAACCCTACACATCAGTTTCTTTGCCTAGGAAAAAAAGGTACAATTGTACAGTTTTTGCACTTCTGCCATCTTCTATAGGACTCCAGTTTCTCTTGAAGGAAAGGTTCTGTTCTCAGTAAAATGAACAAGGTTCTCAAAAAAAAGAAAACAAAGGTATTTTAAAATAGAATAGGATATTTAATAGGATATTTAATAGGATTGTGAAGCACTGGGGTGAGCTGGGCTGTGTATTTTCAGAGCATTTCACACTGTGGGACACAGCTTTCACTTTACTGGACCTGAAGTGACATAAAATGATCAGGACATTCCTTCAGTTAATGTAAATCAGACCAGCTCAAAGATCAATGAAATGACACCTCTGCCCTCTCTTTTTGGGTCCTGCCAAGCAATCCATGTTTCTCCTGCCTTGCCCAGGATGGTGGGATGAGCTGCTGTGCTTTATGATGGACTACGCAAACTGTCACTGGGGATTAGGCAATTCCAAACATGACATTTTCTTACCCTTTCTGCTGAAGTGATGAGCAGAGCAAAGCATTTCTACAGTGCTCAGTGCAGCTCCTGGAGATGATTCGCAGGTCTCAGTCGTATGGCAGCAATGTCAGGCTCCAGAGGGATCTATTTTGGTAAACCCAGTGCCAGGGAGAAGAACTTCTCACTGGAGGATAGATGATCAATTCCTGCAACTCATTACACACCCAGTGTCTCATTTCTAGCCAGCAGTTACCCACACAAGGCCTTCACACACAGTACTGAAATGTCATTAGGTATTCTTGGCTGATAATATTTCTTTTTCTTTGCTTTTCCTCTCCCTTTCATTTTCTCCCTGCTGAGGCCCATGGAGGTTTGGTTTAGAATGCGTTCCTCCTCCCTGGCCATCCATACACAGCATGGACAAGCAGAAAGATTATGGTGAAAAGGAAAGCACTCTGAAATGTTTATGGTAACAATTCAACAAGCAAAAGCTGCACAGTTGTGGCAATTTGGAACATTTTCTCTGTCCCCCTTCCCCCATCCATGGCATTAGATAGAAAAAGAAAATGTTTCCTGTCTTCTCACAAAAGATATTTAATTTTAGATTTAAAAACTAATCAGATAAAACAGAACTATGTCAATAGCTAGTCAAGGTCAACTCCATGTGCTGTATTTGATCTTAGCTGTGACTTTCCTTGATGAGAGAGGCAATCAGGTGCAGCTTTCAGAATTAATCCAGCCCAGTACGAACAGGTAAATTACAGATTTCCAAGAAATAGATTCTTCTTGGAATACAATGATCAGGATACAACTCTACCTTAGAAAAAAAAGTGAGGCATTGTATATGAAATTTGCCACATACAAGTTGGCTTCCTGAGGGATATTTAACTGGTCATATTTGAGATGTTGTCCCAGGTCACCTGAATAGTTCAAGTAGGTGGTCTTTTTCCCAAACTTGTGGCTAAAAAAAAAAAAAATTAAATTCAAAAAATCATGAAGTAGCATAAAAATTAGCATGGGAGGAATATTTATAAAGGGTTTATTTTCTAATGCTACAAAAATGCAAGTGCTGATGCAACTCAATATTAGACTGTAATTGAAGCAGTAGGAGACATGAGACATATTTCATTTCATATGATCAAACACTTATAGTGCATGCCTGACAGAATGATTTGAATAAAAACAACTAACTTCCATCTGAATGTTTTGTGATTTGCACAGATATGAAAAACATTGCTTTAGAAGGCACTGGAAACTAGGTTTCACACAGCATCAGAAAGCTCACTAAAAGAACTGTTAACCTTTGAGAGAATGTTAACCAGCCAACAGAACTACATGTTTGTATTATGTAGGCATTCCCCTCTGCAAAAAGACAAAATAATGGGGATGTAGAAATAAACTACAGAGTAGTTAAGCAACATATATAATTTTCACAGCATTGATAATGTATAGCCTTGACGTGCTGGGCCATCAGCTTTACCCCTTTTGAAAAGGCCTGGATAGCTTCTAGGAAACACCAGGAATACTATTTCTTTTCTACAAGCTGTAATAAATAGACTTCCAAATTTGATGCTCCATTGAGTTTTAGCCAGAATAAGCAACTATACAAGCAGAGGTGCTCAAACAAGGGTCAGGGACATGTTTGCATATATGATCTGAAGTAATGTCTTATTTTTCCACAACACAAAATATCTGTAATGAAGTGTCAAGAAAAATAGTAGGTGCTGATGGTAAAAAAAAAAAAAAAAAAAAAAAAGTGTAGTTTGCTGCAACTTTCTTAGTAAAATTGGGGGAAAACTCTGGCGAGGATGAGTTTATCCCTGGATTGTCCAATCGCATGCACACTCTCCCTCTAGCGGTACATGGAACGAACAGGCAGTTCCCTGAATTTTGCTAACAGGAATTTCGGAATTCTGTGCATGCACAGTTTCAGAGCTGTCCAGAGTGTCTCTAATCCAAAAGATCCCGAACTTCCAACATCTTTTCTAAGCCACAGTTGAGAACACAGCTCTGTAACTAATCACCTCTGGTAATAGAGGACGTGTCACAGAAGCCACAGTATGTAAAAAAAGTCATGGGCAATTAGGAATAAGTGCTGCTCCTTAAAAATGCTACATCACTACTGCCACCTAAATGTATATTATTTTCATAACAGGTTCTACTAGCTCGTGGAAATATGGTCTTCCTACAGTTATCTTGCACTTTGGAGAAAATACTCTTGGCTTAACACATTACCTTCTTGCTCGTTTCTTTTGGGACTGGAAAAAACATCAATCAGCTTCAGGAACTTGAAAATTTTCAGGTATTTACATTTTCTTAAGTACTAACAAATGAAAGTATGCTAAAATACTTCATTCTAATAACTCTGTCATTTGTCCAGTTGTTAACAAATACATTGTCATGTAAAAGTACTGAGGTCATGTGCTAACAGGTACCAAATGTACTAACAGACCACTGAAAAATAAGTACATGCCTCTTAATAATGAAATCTATTTTATATCTGCTATTTTTATTTGCAACACTATCTACAAATGAGTCTGGGCTATATCTCAGCAAAGCTAGGAAACAAAGTCTAGAGGATTTTTCTCCCTTATTTTTGTGAACTGTATTCATATTGACACTTACTAGCATGATTTGCAAAGATAAGGTTAGCCTAAACTCGAACAAAAAGGTACTATGAAAAAATTTTAAATTGTACAACTCTAGTAAATTAACAGTATTAATAAGTTTTAGTGTTTGGTGAAAGTATAATTTCGCCAAATTGTACACGGGCCATTTCACACTTCATAAGTAACCCAAACTTTTTTGACAAACCCAAACTACAATCAACCTGAAAAAAAGGGCATGGCTGGATATTAAACCATTTTAAGTAGTTAAGAGGGTTTTTCCCTAGATTCAGCTGCTTTCTGGCAGCTTTCTGGCTTGTGGATCTTTTCAGAGTTTACTCATACTTTCAATTATTTTGTCAGTCCCAATGTACAAACAGCTTTGTTGCTGCTGGTCACAGATTTATAAAACAGAGGATGGAGTGTTACTAAATTACACTCAGAACCAGTATCCAGGTACACAGGGGTAAAAGTCGAGTAAAAACAGAAACAACCAACTGTGATGAAAACAGGGTGATCAGAAGGTCAAGATGAGGATGCATCTAAGATGACAGGCATTGGTTTGAATCATTTATGCTAGATATGAATGCTTAAGTGTATCAGGATCACTCACTTTTCAACTGCCAGTGTATTTTCCAAGACAAAAAAAAACACTTAGACTAAGATCCAGGGAAAGGAAGTTATTTGCAATGGGTACCTGTAAAGTCATACTTTTTAAGAATTAGTGGGCAATTATTAAAGTATGTCAAATAGTACCACTGCTGTCCACCTGTAGCTCCACTGAGGGAATTAACAGGCACACATAAAATCACTGGTGTCCCAAAAGCATCTGCTTGGAGCTGTTCCCAAGGACCTCTCAGCTAACTCTGAGAAAGAAGATCTTGTCAGAGTATTGTAATGTCATCAAAAACTTTTCTGGGTTCATTGTTGGGTTTTGTTCATTGTTTTGTTTGGGGTTTTTTCCCTAGAAGACCTAGAAAATTAGGTTTCCATACCCATCCTAAAGCAAATCAGGAATAAACAAACCAACCACAAAAATAAATCCATCTCCATTCCTGAGACATCATCAGGTACTGGACATCGTGTTCTGTCACACCTTTCCCACCACTTCTCTGTGTCCTAAATCAGTGACATTTATTTTTCTGCCAGTTAAAATAAAGATCTAGAGTTAGCTTTCTTGTTTCAAGAACAGCATACTATGGAATGATTTTTAGCTGTAATTAATTTTTTAAAAAATTTCACATGCAATTTAGTTATTGTGATCTGTCTAGAAGTTAAATTTCCCTTTTCTACTTAATTAGCTTTCTAGCACTCAGAAACTGTTTTTTGGGTGGTTGGATGGTTTCCAAAGCAAACATACCCTAAACACTGCTTTCCATTATCCTCTTGCCACCACAGAACAAGCTGCAGCCACCACGCGGGAGAAAGCAGTTCACTGGTGAATCCCTTGTCTACACTGTGTCTCCACTCCTCCCTGCTGGTGAATAAGGTAAATTAACCCCTCTGATCTATTTTCCTTAGCTTCAGGAAAAAACAGAGATCTGGACATGCACGGATGTCCTCCTGCATTATCAACAAAATAAATTTGGATACTGTCTTGTTTGGAAAGACAGGTGTCTGCTAAGGAAGGCAGGAGCCTCCCCTCAAATGGAAAAAATGTAGAGCCCCTCCCTCTGAATTGTTATAAATTTGAAATTAAAAGGGAGCTTTCAGGGAAAAATATGGGAGCAGGAATAACAGTTCTTTATTAGGGAAGAAAACAAAAAAATAAGCAATGCAGTGAACCAAAACAACACTGACAGAGTCAGAATACAACCTGACACCCTGCTGGACAGGGTGTAGGCAGCAGTCCAATTGGAATTGTGGCTGCAGCCCTCCTGCAGTGCCAGGTGTGGTTCTGTTGGAGCAGTGATCCTGTAGGAAAGGGTGCAGTCTTCCTCTGAAGAGGCAGCTGTTCCTCTGGGAAATCCAGTGCAGAAAAAGCCGTGCTGGTGTTCCAGAAACTCAAGATTATATCCTGGTAGGAATACTTGGCTCTTCTCTCTGGGTGGAGCATCTCACCATGGGATGCTGTAACTTTTATCAGTCATGCAGCGACATTCAATATCCCATTAACAGCAGATGTCTCCTGGGGGGAGGATTGGTTTGGGGAAGAGATAAAGAAAACTGCCCAGTTAAGACAAGATAACTGCCACACACCTGTAACAGATGGCAATTGAATACATCTTGCCTTGCAATCTAGGACAGACACACAACAAAGCAAAATGGAAAATAAATCTCCCCAAACCCAACTGCACAATGCCAATATAAATTTCCATCGATTTCAAAGGAGCTGTGCTCTGCTCCAGTGCTTCCCAAAACCGCTTTTGATGAACTATGCAGCAGCAGTATGGTCACCTCAGTGTTCTGCTGAAAGAATCTGACTGTCATTAAAAGGTGCTTAAGAATGAAAAAGAACACAGGGGAATACTTGTACAGTTGCTTTGCACCTTATTCAAGTGAGGGTTGGATGTCACTGTTGTGCTTCGGTAGCATTTTGTGCTGCTGCAATTGACTGTGACAAATAGAGGGCAGCAAAGAATCCTTTTGAGAGGAAAGTAGAAGGAGCAATAAAATGTGCCAAAGCAGTGTGGGCAATAAAATGAAATCAGAGCAGGGCATTGGTAATTGGGTGCACCCTAGAACTGCTATGTAAGCGTGTCACACCACGCAGTGCAATGCTGCAGGAAGATCTAAGTTTTCACAGAGCTCATTCAGTGGATTAAATCTCACATTTGCACAGCTTTGAAAATGGAAAACAGCATATAAGGCTTTTTCACAGCATCTAACTTTAGATCCTCAAGGACAATCTTATTAGGCTGCATCCGGAGCAGTGATTTTCAATTTCTTTTCCTTGCAGTCCTTAACAATCTCTTACTGCAGGTGAAAAATCCTGTAAGCTGAATTCAAATACATTGTGAAAAGGTTTGCTGTTTTGAGCTACCCCTTGCAGCACCCTTAGAGGTACCCGTGGAACACAGGGTACATCTATTAAAGATTATTGCTGTGTGGTTGAGGAAAAATGGAGAAGTTGTCCCAGTGTGCCTTTTAGGACTGAAGGCATGGGCTGTGTCAGAGCCTGGATGAGCCTCCCTCTTTTCAGGGACTGCAGAAGGGCTCTGTGAAGACAGGTTTGCTCTGGCTGAAGCTGTCCATTAGAGGAGGAGGAAGCCTAGCTGTATTAATTACTGTCCTAATCATTCACTCTAATCACAATGTGCACTACACAGAAATTTAATACACATACACTGTCCCCATATAACCACCATCCTTCTCCTTTCTTGAGAATGAACAAGATGCTCATGGATTATCTCAGTGCAAATTCTTATTCATCTAATTAATACTGGCAGAGATTAGGCCTATCCTACTCTGTTTTTCTCATTTGTTTGTTCTCTTTCATCTGGCCTTACTCAGATCAGACACACAAACACTTGGATGAGCTGTGCTCTTGACTTGTCATTTTTTTGCAACACATTTTAAGCACCTCAACTCTCTCCAAGATATGTGTAGTTAAGGTGACCTTGCTGTTTCCTCAGTGTTCTGTAAGTAACAAATTTATTTCCTTACAATTTATTTGAGAGGCATCAGGAGTAACTGAAGGGACATTTGGAGATGAGATCAGGTGGCTGCAGATGGAGGCTCCAACTTGTGTTTGTTATTTAGGCACATCTGACAATCTCATGCGTGAATCTGTGTGACAATGCCATGCACCCCAGCTAAAGAAACTCTCAAAATAAGGAATGAAAGAGATGAATGATCAGAGTGGTTCAATAGAATTGGGAAAATCAAATAAAAAGAGTTTATTCAAAAGATCTACAAATAGCTTTGGTGCTTATGCATGGGCTTTAATTTTTTGCACAATTTGTAGATTCATGATGTATTGCATGATTTCAGTGTCTTCTTACAATATAAAATATAACTTTTCTTCACAAGATTATTAAATACAGTAGCTAATTTGTACTGGGTGAAATATTCCCCCCTCAAACACTTGAACATTTATGCTGTAGTAATACAAGTAACACTCAGTCAAATTTACTTAAAAACCTCAGTGCTCATTAAGAGACAAGTGTCCACAATACTTAAAAAAACCCCTAATGCTTTATTTCATACTAAAGTAGACTACTTTAGCACTATTACTCTAATGTTGTTATTGCTAGTAGTGAAAAATTAGTAAATAATACTTTTTTTTAATGCCATGTTCTGATTGACACTTCATATTCGAAGTGCAATTTAAAAATGGCAAATTCCCCAAAGCAATTTTCTTCAGTGACATTTTCTGAGCTCTGCAAAACAAAACCAAAGGAAAACTGATTCCACAAACTGATTTTCATTCATCATTTAAACAAAGACAAATTTCAAAACTTAACCAAAAAATAGAAATGCAAATTTAAACCAGTTCTACTAATGAATCTCTGCAGAATGCTCTATTTTATTTTATAGCTTAATTATACAATACAACCATATGCTATAGAAAGGGACCTAAAAGCTCATCTTGTTCCACCCCCTGCCATGGGCAGGGACATCTTCCAGTGTCCCAGGTTGCTCAGAGCCACATCCAGTCTGGCCTTGGACACTGCCAGGGATGGGGCAGCCACAGCTGCTCTGGGCAAAAGAAGCTGTCAGGATGGGATCCCTCCTGGCTTTTTTTTTTCTAAAAAAAGGGCTGCAATAACTTTATCATTTGGAAAATGTTCCTGCACTGGAATTAATTATGATAAGAGATAAAGTACAAGCCAACCTTTTAGAATTTAATAACAGCTACGGAGTTGGTGTAAATTGCTTTAAATATCTGAAAATTTTATCACCTCTTCCCTCTCTGCTGAGGAAATTGAAACAGCTGGGAGTGCTGGGAGAATGACAGAGCTGGGTACAGAGAGCAGGCATCACGACTCCCAAGTCTTTGTGTTCCTTGGTCCAGTGGTTAAAGTACAGGGAGTAAAACTAAATGGAGCATGAGGAGGCTTTTATTTAAACACAATAGCTCAAGAAATTAATAGGAAACATATTCCCATTTAGAGAAGGTGCTTTAGAGTTGAATTGATTCAGGAGCGATGCACATGAAATCTTTTCTCTTTAAAAAGATTTGTGTTCAAGCTATTGAGCTTTTAGAGCTCATGTCATAGTACTAATAACCCTTATTGGGATCCAGGGCTTTAGTGGTAAAATTAAACTGTGTTCAACACAGTGCTGTGAAACCATTTCTTAGATGAACAAGGGGGAAATAACCCAAAACTAAATCAAGCAGACATTAATCTGGCATTTAAAGCAGGTCAGACAAAGCAATGCATTTTTAAAAATATTTTATTTATGCTACTTCCTTCCCCCCTCTCCATCTCTGTTTAGTATACACAAATGATTGAGTCACACAAATTTTTCTTCCAGGCAATCTAACTCACAGCAACAAGCAGAACAATTAGAAAAAAGCCATTAAAATATTAATCTCAAGAAGGAAAGTGTCCTTCTTACAGAATCCAGCATAATGGGGCTCCAAGGGCAGAAGATGCCCCAGCCCAAAATTTTAAATTAGACTCTGAGACTGAGATGCAGTTTGTGGTAGCTAGAAGTTGCCAAAATATATGGCTAAACATCATCCCTCAAGTGGTGTGTTTAATTTGCTCTGCTAACTGTTCCCTTGAAATCACAGCAAGATTTCAAAAGCTTCTTTATTTGGGGCCTGTTATCAGGGTATTCAGGCATCATGTGCCCAATGACAGTTTTTCAAACCTGTTTTTAAAAATTTAATTGATGTACATATTTTTCCTCGATACATTATTGAGTTTGAAGCAGTTTTTATAAGCTGTCTCCTTTTTCAAGCTACCAAAGAACTAGGCAGAGATTTCAAAGTCCTAGTTCTAAAAGTCATGTTCAAGATTTAGTTTTTGTTAATATTTCCACTGAAATCATAAGACAATTTTTACCTACCTTTCTTTAGGGCCATGCTGGGATGTGCATGTCCACAAAGATATACTGTCTCCTGGGCAAATTCCATGGAATTTCAGAAAGAATTATATAAACAAGATTTTTCACACTTTTTGCAAAAAGCTGAAAACCTGCTTGCTTGGATATATGCATAGATTTACTTACTAGATGGAGGGAGTCTTACTTATTTATAGCAACACCTGTTTTCAAAAATAATGTGGACCTTGATCCAAAACCACCTTTACATCCTCATATATTAAACTGTACCCAGGTGTACAGTTTTTCCTAATACACTGGTAACGGGTCACAGTTTTTATTTGTCAGGAAAAGTGAATGTCAGAAAAATGCCTACAAGTCTTCATGTTTATTTTTACATCATTTCTGAAGCGCTATGACTTTAGTAAATACAGCTACAAAAACAAATTTTGAGTGACTATATTCACACATTGAGAGTATTTTTAGAAGTTTCCTCTGATTTAAAATAATGTTTCTGGAAAGCTAGAGCAACATATTTGAAAAATGGTAGGCAGACGAAGAAGAAAAACTTTCTGGAAGCAAAGAGTTACAAAAATTCCTAGTGTCTCAGGATTCCTGTAAAAGCACATTGATGAGTCCTCCTGCCATATTTATGAGGCTGACAGATTTTAATATATTCATTTTCTATTGGGAGAAACTGAGGCTTGAATAAAACAAAGTGATCATGGTTAATGTACAATAGTCAAAAATAAACAACTGGGTGTTTTGCCTCATCATTCACCATGTAAAAGGTTCTTCTGTGCTCAAGAATGATCACAGCTTTGGGTAAAAAATCAAACTAGATATATTAGGAGCAGTTCATTATGTCAACACACAAACCCCCAAGGGTATATTTTCATCACAGCATGAAGGCAGTGTCACTTTGCAGCCCCAAACACTGGCAACATCACCTGAGAAAGAAATGTCCCATTCCCTGTCAGAAGTGCTGCCTTGGAAAGAGCAGAAGGTTTGAGGGGTACATCTCCCCCAGGCAACTGATTCTGGCAGAATCCCTACTAAACTGAGTTAATGCTGCACAATTACAAGTCAGTGTTGTGTACATGCATTTTTGCTTTGCTGTGGAACAAAGAATAATGCTGCTTTATATGCAGAAGATTTTAGATCTCTTTTTCAAATGTCTTGGAACTTTGCAATGATTAATAGACAGAATATATCTTCACTGCAGTTTAAAGTCATGGCATATTCCACATATGTCCCCTGAACTTTCATGTTTTTACTGAAGCAATGGTAATAGCAAGTCTTTAGCAGTGGGATTGTTTTTTGCATGTAAATTCAGTCTTGAAAGTAGTATGAATGAAGAAAGACAAATTTCATATGAAGCATCTTAACAACCTCTCTCTCAGTTACCCATGTCTTCCATTGTCAACATAATACTAATTCTCTACTCCTCCATATTAACATTTCAAAATTTTAGGATAATCTTTTAGTAAAGTAGACGAAGAAATTTTTTTAAATTTAAAATCTAGAATCTAGAGCTGTTTTTATTGATTGATTTTTGTTTGTTTTATTCCTTTCTGTTTTCCTCAGCAGTTCCATTGTTCTATTTTTTTTTTTTCCCCAGTTCCCTTTAGGAAAATCTTATTAACATTCACAAAAGAAACAATAATGTGCCACAGAAGCCATATGAAATTCTGCTGAAGAAAATGTCACGCTAGGAATGGAGTGAATAATGATGACTGGAGGTTTCAAAGGCAGACGACTGGTATGGATGAGGATTGCAAGGAGTTCAGGAAAAGAGAGGTTCCTGCTGCCAAGTAAATCTCCCCCTCAGGGTGGAAAGCTGTCATCCTGCCTCCATTAGGATTTCCCTTCCCTTCTCTTCTGTCTAACATTGATGAACATTCAAACAATGCTCTTTAAACAACTTTGCAGGTCCAATAAATGTCAGACATTTGCATTTGTCCTGAAGACTCTGAGCTGGCTGCTGCAAGAAGGGTTTGAGTGACACCTGGGAGGTTGCTCAACACCCATTTTTCTTTTCTTCAGCCTTTGCCTTCAGATCAAAACTGCTCTAAACAGGGAGGCTGAATCATGCAATGAATTTTCCACCCGAAGGGAAAGGGGGAGGGAATTGTTTTCTCCAGCTTCTTTCAAAGCTGGATGATAAATAACTCTCCTTTTTGCATCAGATCTCATCACTTCAACAAGGAGAGCACCCAGCTTTCTGCACTGCAGGTTTCAAGGGGGGCAGTTTCTAAGCCATGTCTTGCAAAGCTTAGCCTAGAAAAAAGAGTGGATACAGATGGGATGTTCTGTCCATGTCAGATAATCCAGAAATCCACCAGGCATCTCTGGTGCTGCCTAACATCTTCTGTGGGTCTCTCCAACCTCTCCCCCCATTAAATCCTTTAATTGAACTAAGCCTTCACCTTTCCTACTCCACACACAGTGTTTCCTGGAGGTTTTGGTGATTTTTATTTTTTTTCCCCCAGCATCCTCTTGGACATGATGGAATAACTCAGCTCCAGCACTGTCTCCCCTCCCAAAATTTGGACATATATTCATCTTTGCTATGAAATCTGATCTTTTTACTCAAGTTAATTCAGAAGCAGGAAATGCAATCCTTCAAAAAGCCCAGATTGCAGAAATTGCCTCTGCTGTCTAGAATACATTATATAAGGACATCTAAACTCAACAAGAGCTACAAACAACAACAAATCTTAAAGTTTAATTTCAAATATAATTTTTCTTTATAATTTTTAAACCATATGAGTAGTGAAATCAGTAGAAGATTATGGCTTTGTTGGTTTCATGGCTTTATATACTTGTTATTTGTAATTTCTGAAAGTTAATTTCCTATCTCTGCCCTCCTTTATAATTATAGACAAGCAAATTTGCCATTCTCTCAAGTTTCTTTCTTTTTCACACGAACAAATAACTTTTCATGTGAGAAAAATGAGCATTCTCAGTGACCAATCACAAAATCACAGAAGCACCTTGGAGTTCCTTTTTGTTTTATTTTTCTTTGAATTTTTTCTTTACATTTTTAAAACTCAATCCAGATTTACCTACTCAGGTACCTTCTGGGGGCCATGCTTGCAGTAGAGCCTGACCATCACCACAATTATCAGTGAAGGTGTTTCCAGTGGAAGAGTCAAACATCCTGACTGCCCAAAAAGCACTTGCTAACCCTGGTCATGCTGTGCTGTAGTAACTAAATAAAACAGCATAAAAAAGAATGAAGCAGCCAGTTTGAAATGGACTCTCAGTGTAAGCTATCAGTGAGATTTTCTGAAGGCAAAATGATGATTTGTTGATATGCTAAAAACATTCCTACCAGACTAAAAGAAAATAGATCCTGGGTCACATGTGAGAAAGAAATATTAATATCTAGCTGTTATCTCTGTACTCAGAAGGTCATGTCTGTGTTTCAATGTTTTTACACATATATTCTTATTTTCACAGTGTTGCTGTTATGTGGCAATTGAAAGGACAAAACAAAACCATCCAGTCATCTTTCAACATCTTAGTCCAACTGCCCAGATTACCACAGGTACTTGAGCTCTCTGATCTTTGTCTCAGTTGCATGTGGTGTCTTCTTTTTGTTGTGGTCCTCATTTTTATTTTTGCCAGTTCACAATCATAGCCTTTTGAAAGAGGAATAGCTAAAATAGCTGAGGGTTTATTGTCAATGCAGGTGAACCCAATGGGAAGAAATTATGATGTCTGACCCAATTCAGAAGGCTGAATTATTTATTTATTATAATGATGCTAAAATACATTAATATACTATATAAAAGGAAGATACTAAAACTACATATTACTTTCTCTGATTCTAACAAAACTCGTGACCCTCTCTGAGAGTCCAGCCCCAGGTGGGTTGGATTGGCCATCAGGCTCAAACAATTCTCACTAGAATCCAACCAAGCACTCACCCCAGGTAAACAATTCTCCAAATACATTCCACATGGGAAAAACAAGGAGCAGAAATAGAAATTGTTTTCTCTTTCATTTCTTTCTGTGCACCTTTATGAAAATCCTGAGAGGGAGAGAAATGTGCTTGCCACAAGGGTTCTTTTGAATTCTGAAAAATTGGAAACTGAAAAACCTTTGATCCTGATTTTTTCTGACAACTCATTTCTGCTCTCCTGCATAATGAGTAATTTAAAGTTCCTTTTTGTTAAACTATGGCTATCTTAGTTCAGCTGTGTTTACTGTGATCTGAATATCTTCCTTCAGTGGAAACAATGCTTGAAGGAAGCTCATCAGGGCAATTTAGGCTGCCTGAAAATTTGATTCCTTAGGTTGGATCATTTGCTATTACAGGGTTCTGTTTTGTTGAGTTCTCCACACAGCCTGCGGATGTCGGGAAGTGCAGCTTCCATAAAATACACACAACTTTTCACTCATTTTGATGACTTTTTAACAGGAGGATGGTGATCTGCTCAAATATGTTCCTGTCTTTCTTTTTCCTGTTGAATTAACTTGGGCAAATGCTGGGAACAGAGGTCTCCAGAGGCAAAGGAATTCTATAAATCTTTTTGAGAATGCTCCCCCCCAGGTCCTGCCTTTCCTAAAAGCCCCATGCACACTAATGCTGGGCCTGCTTGCTGGGCAGCTACAATCCATTATTACAATCCAAATATTGACCTATTTAAACAGGATAATCTTATCTTGCTGAGTTGACTTCTGATTTTACAATATTACAGCTTGAGGTTGTTTTCCATGTTGTTGTTTTTTTCTCTTTTTGTCTCATTGTCACTTTCTCATTTTTACTTCAGTCTTTTCTTACAAAAAACTCAGGAAAAGCAAGATCTTTCAAAGCTTGCTGAGATCACATAGCTTGTGCTTCTAGAAGGTGGGCAGTGGTCAGGGATAGGTGAACTCCTGAGCAATACATCATGGCACAGTAATTTGTTCTGGAACTTTTAAAGTGTTAATTATTAATTAATAATATATACCAGACATTTGGTGTTTAATTCTGCTTGTAATGGTCTACTAAGGGTCTGCCACACTGTGAATATCTTGCTGAAATGCTAAAACTCCCTACTCATGCCAAGACAGTTTATAGCAGGGATTGTTTCAGGAAGAAATGTCAGAAAGGAATTGAAAATACCTGAAGGAAGAGCCTGTGCTATCCAACTCCAAAAAAGACAAAACATTGCACTTGTAAAAAGTTAATAATACCAAATGAGATGTAGAAATAACAACCTGGATATTGTAGCTGATTACTATGATGATGTAATATTCTGTAGTAATTTTATGAATAAACTGGGTTTGTGCTTTCTTTAGAGGGGTTGCCAAGGTGTCTGCATTTTCTCTAGTATTCTTGAGGAATATCTGGAATATCATAGACCAGATATCAGTAGGGAATACTGGATATCATGATCTCATATAAAAAAAAGTAGAGTGCCTTCAGAAAATGTAGTGTGCATTTCTAACTTTCTGTAAAATACTACTTGGTATTCTCTCATGGTACTCTTTCTCTAATTGTATTCCAGGATGGGAAAATCCAATAAAATGAAAAGGTCTTCTAAATGCATGCCCCAGAACTGGGTTTGGCCCTGACTTCTGTAATGTTTTGCAAGCTCAGTTTCATTTCTTAAGCACAGGAAATACTGGGATGTTGTCAGCTCACATTTCTGTCCTGATTTCCAGACTGAACTGTTTTGGATGCAGATCAAAATAATAAAAAATTTGCCATAGCAGAAAACTGCTCACAAGTATAGATTTACAGGTTTAGAGATCAGCCAATCAGGAAATAACCAATCTACCTTTCAATTCCCATTAAAAAGTCGAAAGATTACAGTACAAACATTGTAAGGGCTATAGTTTAAAAAAGATTAAGGCTTGTGTGAAAAGGAGCCTATTTGTGTCTGGCAGCAATCACTTAATGCAAAGTGGCTTGGCATTTTGAGACGTGAGGCAGTTCAGACATGCACAAACAGTTATTTGTTTAGGCATGATTTGACCTGCAAACATAAGATATGTAACTAATTATTTGCAGCACTATGACATTTCAGTGCTGGTTACCCAGTACTCAGTGCTGCCACTTAATCAGTGAAAAGCAGCAACAAATTTCAGATCACAGAATTGTGGAATTGTTTTGGTTGGAAAGGACCTGTAAAGATCATTAAGTCCAACCCCCTAATCCAGCACTGCAAAGTCCATCACTAATGTACATCCTCAAGTGCCACATCCACACTTTTTAAACATTTCCTGGGATGGTGGCTCCACCACAGCCCTGAGCAGCCTGTGCCAATGCTCGACAACCATTTCAGTGGGGAAATTTCCCCTATTATCCAATCTAAACCACCCCTGGTGCAACCTGAGGCTGTTTCCTCCTGCCTGTCCCTTGTTCCCTGGGAGCAGAGCCCAACCCCTTCTGTGCACACCTGCACTAGTAGGATCCTTTAAAAAAAAGAAATCAACATTTGTCTTCTTATTTTTTAATTTGCACTCAACAACTTGCCACTTTCTCTTTCTCCTCAGGTATTAGGTTCACATGAGGAAGCTGTAAGTGGGTTAAATTACTGTTATTTAAGAAAACAACCTGTCCAAAGTCTCTTTGGCAGCTTTCCATGCATAGCTAGGATTTTCCTTCATCATAAACAGCAGGTTTGATACAACTTGATGAGGTTGACAGATGACAAAAACTGTTAATAACATCTACTTACTTTTAAATATTAATTACATTAATTGTAGGCTTAATTTTTAAATTTTCTTCTCAGAGTCCCTAATCTTCACCTGTACCTTGGCTGAAGGCTAACACATCATTGGAAAAAAAGTGAAACTGTGAAATGTGAATTCCTTGTATTAAGAAAATAAATGCAACACTACTTAATTAATTCCCTCCCTCTCACAAGGAAAAAGAAATAAATATTTATAAGCACCAAAAGGATTTTTTAAAAACATGTTTGCAATATGTGACAATTAATATTCTGTTCAGAGTTTGACTCCTTTATGACGCTTCAGTATATGTTACTTCATTAATCAGAATTTTAGCGTTTGTCTAATAGATGATTTAAAAATGATCAACATCTTCCACTATGTTTCAGTTTCCTTCACTTGGTCTGTATTATAAAATCATGGAATCATTTAGTCTGGGGCATCTAAAAACTGCACAAGACATACCCTTTCCAAATCCAGAGGAGCAACTACATTGGAGAAAAGGTTAGAGGGCAGGCTGACTTGCTAAATCAGAAATATAAGTAATGGGTATTGGGAGCCATAGAGATGACAAGTGTCCCTTTGACATTTTGTTGATAAGCAAGCATTATGTAGAAAAGATTTCAATTCAATCCCTCAGATTGTTGAAGCTGGACAGCCATAAGTAGCAGTGAGAGGTAGGTAAAAATAATTTTAATAGAGACATGATTTTCTGCTTCAAATAAACTTAATAGCTATTGCAGGTGACTTGTTTTTGGTTTTGGTTTTTTTTGGTCAGCCTCAAAGAAACAGAAATCTCACAGATCAAGCTACTACTTTGTAAAGATACAGGTAGAAATTTCTGGGGGAAAAGCCAAGGTTAATTACTTTTGCATGTTTTCTGTTATATTTCTTTTCCCCTCTGGATGCTTAATGGATAAATGATTGCTTTGCTCAGAGTGAGTGCCTCACCAAGATTGAATTGCTTGCATTGGCAAGAATTCAGAGAAAAACTGACATCTGGGAATGAGCTAAGGAAATCTTATCTTTTAATTAAATGAAATAAAATCAACAACAACAACAAAAAAAAAAAAAATAGATGCTCTAGAGTGAGGACCTGTAGCATATTTCCCAGTGGATGAAACTACTTGCAGTCCTCTTTAGAGGAAACTGCAGATGTTTTGACACTGTGCTCTTCTCATGCAGTTCATCCTTGTCCATCTCACTCCAAAAAAGAATATAACACTTCTTTCCTACAAACTCCCACCAGACTTCAGACACATTATTATTGCTTCTCCAGCTGAAGCCTCCACAATCTCCCCAGCCCTTGACACATTTGAAAATTTCCTGGGTTCAAAGGGCAGCCTCTTCAGGTTGGAGTGATTCTCTGTTGTTTCTTCATTTCTTCAATCAAATTATGCTCTCAGCGTTTGTTTTTTTCTTAGAGATTCTGGGAAGCGGTCATGAACTGACTCTGACACGTGAGCAATTTAATGTCCTGATTAATTCTTGGTTGGGAACTGTTCTTCTAGCCTGCCTGCTTTTTGGAAATTTCCCAAAGGAATTTTGCTAAGTTTGCAGATTTGTATGTCTCCTATACAATGTCTCCTGGAAGAGTTTCTCTATTTGATGTCCTGAAAGATAATACTTACAATATTACAGTAATACAATATCTCATTCTGGGCTTCCCAAAAAATTTCCTTCTGGTTAGTTTTCAAAGTGCAAGATCATGGGCCTTGAACAAAACCATCCCTCACTGACTATTCTTTTAAGCCACATTTTTGCCTACTTGTTCCTCATTTTGGTGTCAGTCACCATCAGTTCAGGCATGGCATTTTCAGTCTCAACAGAGGCCTGGCCAGCCTGTCAAGGCAGATGTTTATGTTAAGGAATATGCCTGTGATGCAGGCAATTTCAAATGAAATTGAAACAGAGCTTCCTCTCTCTTGCTGAGCGCTCCAAACGTTTGTGACAGCACTTGGGTATTAGAGAAGGCAGATGATTTTCTTCCATCTGTATGAATTATGAAGGCAAGGTTCTCTACATCCCACCCATTTCTGTGGGGTGGATTGCCTACTCCATGCCATAGGTGTAATGTAGAGAGCAGGTGACACACACCTTGTGTCCTGGTTGGATTTTTTGGTCCACCTGGGTCTTAGAGCCCTATGTCCTGTGTCACATGGAGGCCACTAGCACATGTACTGTAAGGACACCTGGCAGAATAAGGTGCAATGAGGCTTTGGAGATTCCACCTAGCCTTAGATCGTGGCCAGGTGTGCCAGCAGGCACCTGTAGGTCTCATGTGAAAGTGGCAGGCACCTGTAACCTATAAGCTCCCCAAGCAAGGAGTTAGAGGTGGAGGAGCTGCAGCTGTGGGTGCAGTATTTAATCCCTTTGTGTGGGGTGTTCTGCTAATAGCTCTCATACGGATTCACTTGGCAGTGAGCAGCTTACCCAACCTCTCCCGGGCTGGCTTTTCCCGGTACTAATAAATGGAAGGAAATAATGAAATAAACTGAACCTTGTAAAATTAGTTAATGCTCATATATGCTGCAAGTGTAATCCGAGGCTATAAAAACATTGCATCTTGCTGATTCTGGTGCTGAGTTGAAAAGATCTGAGGGTGTATCTTCTATCGCCGACGAGAGAAAATGAATATTGGTGTTTAAAGCGGGTATTCCAGGCTGAGAAGGTATGCCGCGTATCTCGGTTTTCTCCTAACGCTTATGAGACAAATTGCGTAATTTACTTAATATGCCTATTTTATAACTCTGCTTCTGTGCACAACATTCTTCCTGACCATTTTAACCGCGGCCGTAAATTCTGCTGTAAGCTGAAGAGAGTAAGGAGGTGTAATAACCTTGGAGGACACCCGAGGGACTCCTCGCCCTGCTCCTTTTCCATGGATTGGGGAGCTTTCAGGGCTCCCCGCGGGGCTCCAGCGCTGCCCGCATTCCCGGCCCGCTCACGCCGGCGCAGGCGGCGCGGGGGAGGACCAGGGTGGGGAAGGGGCTCGGGGAGGCGCTGAGGAGGAGCCGCCGCCACTCGCTCCGGCCCCAGCGAGCCCGGAGGCGGCAGAGGAGCCCCGGCAGCCCGGTAAGGAGGGGAGCCCTCCGGGAGGGAGAAGGGAAGGGAGAGAGAGGGAGTCTTTCCTGGCTGGTTCCTGCAGGGCTGGCGCGGCGTGCCCGCACCCCCTGCGGCACGGCCGCGGCGGGGAGCGGCCGAGCCGCCCGCTGCGCCCGTACCCCACGGCGGCGGAGGAAGGGGCGGTCTGGGGCGGGGGTTCACGGGCACACGGGGGTCCGATCTCCCGCTCTGCCCCGGCCGTGCCCGGCGGCTCCTGCTGCAGAGCCCGCGGCGCTGAGCCGCCCGTCCCCGTCCGCACCCCGGGCGGGCGCGCATCCTCCCCCGGTCCGGCTCGGAGCAGCGGGGCAGGCGCTGCTGCTGCCCGCCTCCCTCCCCCGGCCGGATACACGCTGTCACACCCCGGGCACCGCGAGAGGTTTGTTCATTTTATTTGGGTAGGTTTTGTTTGTGGGTTTTGTGTGTGTTTTTTTTTTTTTTTTTCCCTTGCTTTTTCTCTTTTCCTCCGCCTCTTCTTTGCCGCGAGTTGCTCGCATGCTGCGGGAGGTGGGGGGGCAGCGATTTGGAAAGAGGAATTGGTGGGGAAAGCGGCAGCTGAAGGGAACAACCCGCTGGGGCACGGCGCGGGGAAGCAAAGCAAAAAACCCAAAGGCAGCCAAGAAGGGAGAAGGTGGTGTGGGGGCGAGGGAGAGGAAGAGGCGCCGCTGCAGGGGGAGGATGCCCGGAGGCGGCGGGGCCGGGCCGGCTGCAGCGGGGCCGTGCCGGGCCCCTGCCCCGGGGGGTGCCCCGGGAGCACCGGGGGGTGCTCCGGCTCTTCCTTGGGTGAGCTGAGGCCGGGGTGCGACCCTGCGAATGAGGAGAGGATGTGGCGGGCGGCTGCCGCCCTGCCTCGCCGCAGGCTTGGCTGCGGGTGGGGGCAAATCGGCAGTGCGATGCTGTGCAAAATAAAGGAAGGTCTCTTCTGATTTTGGGGGAGGGTTGCCCTTTTGTTTTCCTGCTGTTAGGCCCACACGTTGAATTTTTTTTTTGTGTGTGTGTGTTTTTTTTTTTTTTTTTTTTTTTTTAATAGTAGTGTGGTGTTCTATAGCGATAGAGTTTTAATCATATGAAGTAAGAGTCTTACTCAGAGCCTTGGTGATATTTTCTCTCCCCTGATTGGGAAATGACTGGATATCCCTGCAACTCCCCCCCCCCCCCCCCCCCCCCACAAGGCACCACAAGCACAAATTTTGGTACAGTATATTCTTGGGAGGATATACTCGGTTCTCTGGAAACGAGAGGCATGTGACCTTGTCTTGTATTAAACAGTCCTTTACAGTATAAGGCTTATATTGTATATGTTACTCAGACCAATTTGTTTTTCATGTTTGCCTTGGAGCCTGTTAAGGGCGTAGCTAGAGAAACAAATAACTAATGACAGACCATTATCTTGGGGGGGGGGGATAGGGGAAGCAGTAAAACTGAATGGGAGTTCACCAAGAAATATTGCACTGTAAATTCAGTCAAAAGGCTAGTTTTGCATCTTTATTTAGATTGAGAGTTTGCTATCTCTAAAGGTCACTTTTAGGCCAGAAAAATTTGTTCTGAAATCCATATCATCTCTAATCCTGGTTCACTTGAATTTGTATTAAAACAAGTGTATGGTTGAACTATTAGTTGATCCCAGCAACATAACAATATGCAAGGCCTTTCAGAAACTTTCAATATCAAAGCTCAGATTGTTTTGGCTTGTTAGTTTAGAGTGTAACTTTCTGTGCATGCTGGCGTTCTGGGAACCTTTATCCCCACTTGTTAAGAAGCTGGTGGCACGGAGATTTGCTACTGGAGTTTATTTTGATTTGCATTGCTGTGTCAAAAGCATCATAGTTCCCTGCTTTGTGTAATGTTTTTGACTAGAAAAGTCCAAGTTCTGTTCATTACTGAGTTAGGGACTTGTCTTCTGTTTCAAGGAACTACATAGTTTAAGAATTGATAGTTGCTTTAGTGAAGTTGTAAAATCCCTGCTGCAGTGTTGTGCTTTAACCTCTAGATCTGTTGTGTTCTGACAACTTGTTTCTGCATAACTATAATGTTTTAAAGCATTTGGGGTGTTTGTCTAAGTTAAAGTCACCATAAATTTCAGTATATGGGGGGGTGGGAATGCATTCACTCAAAGGTATGTGAATTAAACATGAAGGAATAGCAGATTTAGGCCAGCCTTCTACTATATTTAGAGTATGTTTGAGGATGCATCTGATATTGTAACAAAGCTGCAAATTCTTCAGTTCTTCCAATGCAGGATTCAAGTTTAATCCCTGTCAAGGCTTGTTTAAATTGGTGGTGGGGAAATGTGGTTTTAAAACATCTTGAAGACCATGTGAGAAAAGGCTGATTAAATAGAACCCATAGCATGTCAGCTGGGAAAAAATATCTGGAGATCAACTGCTAGAAAAGTAATAGGAAATGGCCTGTTAACAGAGGCACAAAGTTTGTGGCTATGTTACAGGAAGCAGCTTTGACTGATAAGCTCCTTGTACCCTCCCCAAAGTCGGTTCAGATCTGACAAACCTGAATCTTGGGGAGGTGAGTGGCTTGGGGAAGGTGTAGGAGTGCAGGAAGGGAGAGGAACAGGGCAGAAGGATTGTGACAGGGACTGTTGGCAATTTGACCAAAGGCACAGAAAAGTGTCATTTGTCTGTGTGGTGCAGTGGAGAACATGAACAAGTGGTCATTGTCTTCAGAAATCTTCTGGATACTGATGATTTTATGTCCTGTGGCAGAGCGTAGATCCTTGTTCCAGAGTAGCAGCCTGCAGAATTAGACTGTCATTGGAAAAATTTTTCTCCCATACATTTCACATAGAAAGCTCCTAGTTCTGAAGAGTTTGTCAGGTTTTTCTGCCATAGCAAGTTATTTTGACCTATAGAAGGGAAAGACCATGTGAGCAACTCAGTGGGGTGGAGAAAACTGTGTTGATGAGTACCTGACTAATCTGGGGACTGTTGCTTATCTTACTATGTGTTTTGGTTTTGCTATGTTTGGAAGAAAATATTGGGAATAACAGCTGCAGGGGATAATATTAGCATTGTCCTATAATAATGCAGTATTTTGCATTATTACTATGAAAAAATTATAGCATTCTGTTTCCCTAAGGGTCCTGACTCCACAAAAGAGGCTTAAGAAATGGAAGTTTGAATATTATCTGGCGAGATGAAAATTATCTACATTTTTAGGAGTGGGTCATGGAAAAGAGTCAGGAAAGATGTGTCTGGAAATAAGGATAATCTGAAGGATGCTGACTTCCCTGGCCCAGGCAGCTATTTCACAAGGGCAGTCCTGATTTGGGAGCTCTTCACCTGTGCCCGTGTGGAGCTGTGCTGGCACTCCTGAACCTCACTCCCTAAATGTGGGCTCAGCCTGCCTCACCTCTGGCTGCGCATTCCCGACCTCCCGCTTGGGATGGGACCATCACTCCTGGCCAAATGCTGATCTGCTCTTGCTCTTGGTTTAGAGTTGGATGGGTTCCTGGGTGTGACTCAAGGCCTGACTAAATCACGGCAAGGAGCGGGCAGAGATCTGTGCTCTTGGGGGAAGAGCGCGCTGCTTCTCCTCACAGAGGGGATGCTCAGCCTCGTGAGCTCGCTTGGTGCTGTGCTGATGCTTCTGCACCATTTAATTTGGCCTATCTGGCCAGCTTGGAGAAGGAGAAGAGGTGCCTGCCTGTCTCCAGTTACTCATGTAGACATACCCTTCAAGGGTCTGATGAACTGCGTCAAAGAGGAAACTTTGTCCTTCAAGAGAAGGCTACAGCAGATGCTTTTTCTTTTATTACAGCTCTTTTCCATTCTGTTTTTTAATGGTAAGCCTGTGTTTCCCATTTTTAATGCCAGATGTTTTGTCTGTTTCTTTTTTCTTATTTTCATGGTGCTTTAAGGCTTTCTTTAGCTGTCTTTGCGTGGCATGCAGCCTTAAAATTACATCAAACTGGATCTTTACGTAGTGAAATAATAATAGTAGGTATGTAATTAATGTTCTGTTGGTAATTATTAAAATCCCTTTCTCCCTCAAATCTGTGGCTACATTTGTTGTTAAAGTATGAGGCATATTGAAGGTTTGGCAAAAATACCTGTAATTCAGTTATAATTGTGTTCTGTCCTAAGCTTATATTAGCTGTGCTTTGCAGGAGTTGCTTGACTCGGTTTCTCTTTGTGTGTACTCCTGCTTAGGGAGTTTCAAGTGGCTGGAAATCACATGGGGCTCTGTTCTTCCGCCCCTGCTCACAGAAAGGTTATCTTGTTCCTCAAAAAGTGTTTGACTCCAAAGTTTCCTCCTTCCCAATTCATTTTTCTCCTTCCACAATGTAATTGTGGTGCAGCTATGCCCATAAAATAAGGTTATAATAGGTTTTCCTCATACTTCAATGAATTTTTAACCCTGTATACCACTATCCATCTTCCATATCTGTTTTGAGTAGCAGGTGGTTGTCTTGTGGGGTTAACAGAAAAAATATAAAACTTGATGACTGATTAATGCATTAAAGAATGGCAGGACTGGTCACAAACCTGAATGTTTACAATGTAATTTCTAAAGCCATCTTTTGGGCATGCATTTGTCCAAGCCCAGACATATATTTTATTGTGTCCAAAGAGACAATTTTACCATAAACAAATAAAAGGTTTTGATTCCAGTTTTGAATGGCTTGTGCTTACCTTGTAGCAGACTGTAGTTTTCAATACTGTTCTGCAATGCTGTATAAAACTGGGACTGGCTGGACTGACAGCTTATTTTTTTGGTTTGTTTGTTTTCTGTTTTACCTTCCTGAAAGAAATCGTAAACCTAATTGTTGGAAGGAAAGAAAAGTTCCCTAATTTAATGTAAAGAAGGGATTTATTTTGCTATAGATGGCTCAAAAAGGCCTTTTCTTATTTGAGGATTGCTGAATGTAATTACACTGTTGTGTTACAACCCTTTCTAGAATATTCCTTCAGAAACTACCTTGGCATTGGGGGTGAAATTATGAAATCTTTAATTGACTGCAATTTTGTAAACAGTGGGATAGATAAACAACAACAAAAACGTTCTTACAAAGCTATGCAGTTGTATTGTTTTAAGAAATACAAAGAATAAATGTGATGTTGATATTGAGCCAATCACTGCTCTTTCTGAGGAAAAGCTGAAAAATGGAGATGCTTTGTAGGAAAAGTACCAGGCGTGTAGTTGCCTCTCTACGCTTTAGTAAATGCTGAGAGATTCTTAATTTGCTCACAAAATACGTGGGTATTTACAGAGCAGAGCAGTGTTCTAAAAGGTTCATTGGAGTGGTTGTACTGTGGAGTTAATGGCTGAGATGGTTACTGGTGATTTTGATAGTAGCCAGAGGTGGCACCATGTTATGATTCATTGGCAGAATAAGAAATGATCTTGAAGTGATCATTTTAGGTGGGATAAGGTGTTTAGGAGTTTAGCTCAGAGGAGAGTTACAGCTGGCTGGAGCTGGTGCTGTGCTGCAGCTGAGGCAGCGTGGTGCTTGCACTGTCTCTTCGTCATTAGTGGGTCTGTGTTCTCTGAGCATAAGTAGCAGTAATTTGGAGAAGGCTGCACCTGTAGCAATCAACATTGCTGTGGCCAAACACACGACACTCGTTGGAAATATATTTTTCTGTCACTGCTGTTGTTTACACATGAAATAATGGGGTTTTTTTTGCCCACTTTCTCTGTTTTGAGGTGTAATGTGAATATCTGTGCTTCCGTGGGCTTTGCTCCCATTGTTGTATCACTCTGTAGCGTGAAGTCATTCAGCATTTGTCAAAGTCTGGCTGTGTGGGGTTGCAGCATCTGAAATGCCTCCTTTATCACTTCAGAAGCAGGTGCTGGTGCTTAGAGCAGGGCTCTGGCCTGTGGGGGTGTGTGTGCTGGGGTTCAGCTCTGCAGCGTGCTGTGATGCTCTCTTGGGTACCATCCCCTGGTGTGGTCAGAAGCCAAGTGGTCGTGGTCTGTGCTGAGTGACTGCCAAACCCAGGAGCTCTGCCCACGCTGATCCTGGCTGGGACCAGCAAACGTGGGGTGGGTTTGTGTCTCGTGTCAGGTGGGCACCCAGCTGCTCAGCCTAGAGCACTGGCTTGTGTTCGGCTGGGCTTCTGCAGAGAGGCAAAAGCAGTTTGGAGGTGGGATGAAGAACATGAGTGAGTTTTGCCTGTCCTTTCCTGCCTTCATGGCAACTAACAAGATCAGCTGCTGGTTTTCTGGACTAAGGAAGGGAAAGAAAAGGAATGACACCACTTCTTCTGCCAGTACCCTGTGGAGCTTCTGGGATGGTGGAGCCAGAGACTGCTGCAAATCTTTTCAAAACCATCTGCTTTTACCACCTGTCACTGCTTATTCACTAACGTGTGGTCTTGTTGGGCATTAGTTTTTAAAATCTTTCTCTGTAAGGACAGAAATGAATAGGTTTCTTCTCCGGTCCCATGCTTGAGCTGTATAATGGATGAGTTTCACAAGTGCTCTGTTGTGAGGGAGAGTGGGGGGGAGAGAGATAAAGGGATTTGCCTTCCTGACCTAAAGCACTTTCTGATGTAGTACATGCTCACAGAGCTCTTCTATTTTTGTTATCTGTTGGTCTGAAATGCATGGCATGATTCTGTTTAAACGTAATTTTAAGGACAATTTTGAGGGTGAATTTTTGTTACAGAAGGAGCCCTTAGCAAACTATTGCATATACTGACATCAGCTTATTCATTGCTTCCAGCTTTAAGTCAAGGAGAACATCACAGTCCAGGACTGCTTCTAGATCGCCTTTGGCTATTGAATTAAATGTCATTGCTGTAAAGGACTCAATTCCTTTGTTGGACAAAAAATTTTTGAAGATGCTAGGGCTATTGCTCCCCAGGCCATTAGTAGGACACCCAAATTGTTATGAAATGTATTCACATTCCTAAATTGAATGTGACAGACAGAATTACACCCTTAGTTAACCCTCAGCCTGTATAACTGCATCCTTGTTGCTCTGCTTACAACCTTGCAGACTGCAAAGAAACAATCTGCTTGCTTTTGTGATAAAAGATCTGTTTTTGCAGCCTCATAGTTCTGATAACCATGCAGTGTGTGCAGTAGGTTCTTCTTTATTCCTGTGACTGCAGCTGGAACGTCTCAGCCTGGCTTTTTACATCCCCTGTGATCCTTTCTCCAGTAATGTACATTATTGCTTTGATGTGGTTCTGCTTCTACTTCCCTGTGGAGCTCTGCTGCACGAAGAAGTGAAATCCCAGGTCAAGATGTTACAGACATTGAATGACACTGGTTTCTACCAGTGACCTCCTTTGAGTCCTTATTGCTGCTATCTTCATTAGACACTCCAGAGCAATACACTTATAGTACGTAACAAAATGTCAGTGTTCCCCTGTGCATTTCTTCGTGCCTTTCTTTGCATCTGAACTAAAGTTGATGACACTTGTAGAGAGAAGAGGGTGACAAGCCCAGGGTGTTTATGCCATACTCTGTTCTGTGTAGCAAAATAACCATCAAATCTTGCACTTAGATGCAGTACTCAAACCTGCCAGCTCAGTAGAAAAGCTTTGTGGTTCTGCAGATAGCCAGTAACATTTGCCATAACAGTGTCTAGCTATGGTTTTAATTTTAATTCATTCTTGCATTTATGTTCAGTGGCTCCTGCCTTGTCCTGTGCATCTTCAAAGCAGCTGGTGGGTTTCTGCTCTACTTGATTTTAAGGTTTCAGGGTACCCTAAACAACATAGTGATTTGATAGGAAATGCTGGATCCTTGATTCATTTCTCAGTTAATATTTTTTCATTTCCCCTATTTCCTAATCTCTGTGTCCTTTCCCAGGCATTTTGGTTTGTTCCTTCGCCTAGTTCTGCTGCCACTTCACTGAGCTGAGAGAGCTCAGGCTGTGACCACAAAGCCTCATTTCCAGCTGGAGGTGTATCCCTTCACCTTTGTTTTGGCCTGTTCCTGACCCCTCATTCCTCTGTGGTGTCAGGCAGACTGCTAGCTGTGTATTAATCTCTTTGACCAAGAGTAGAATTGAACTCATCTCCACCATGTTGTAAAGCTGTCTGTATTCACACTAAAATCAGTGCTTTAGAGGCACCTATCTCAAATCTGCTGTTTGCTACACCGTCCAAATCAGCTGATTTGTGGTGAAGTATTAGTTCCTGGTACTGGAATGTTCCATATGTGGGGTCTCAGGTGTTTTGGCCCAGCATTTTTTTCTGATGGATGTTTGTGTTGGCTCATATACAGCTGAGCTTGTGTTTCTGCCGTTGGGAACACTGAATTTTCCACCAAGGGGAAAGCCTAGTGCTCTGGCTGGCTCAGAATTTTTCAAGAACTGATAAGGCATTGCTTACAGCTGATAAACTTGTCCATGAAGAGGTCCCAGCAAGCAGATTGAGGAGAAGGTGGAACGGTGTGCTTCCAAGATGATGTGATGACAACCCACCCATATTTTAAAGACGAGATCTCTGGGCTCTGCCAACACAGTTAATACTGTTGAACCAACCACATATGCAAAACTAAACTGTGATCTGACAGCAAGTCAGTCACAGCCTACAGAGGCATTAGCTGCTCATACTATTCCACTTGGACAGGGGAGTGTGTCTTAATTCTCAGGTTCCTCTTGGAAGCTTTTGCCTGTCAGTGCTACATTTACTGCAGTATGGGTTTTCAAGTAATGAATATTGGTGTTTCAGTAGTCACCCCTCTGCTGGTTAAGCATCAACAGGCTGAAGCTGCATTAATACTGAACACATTTGTCACCTTTTCTGAGAATTCCCCCAGCCCAGGATGCTGATGTACACAGGAGGACGGGTTGCTTTGCTCTTGACATTCAATGTGATTTGAAATTTCCAGTCTTAAAAGGTTATAGGTTGGCACGTCTAGCTGTTGGTATTTAATGTTAAAAATTAGATAAGCATGTTGAAAAAAAGAAAATAATACTCAATGCCAGAGATTCCATTGCTGACCATAGATGATTACGACCTTGAAGATAGGGAAGTTCTTGCCTTCTGAAGTGACATAGTCTGCATTTATCAAAACCCAACTTCTCTGCTTGTCACTAACATTTAATTTCCCTGGCAGCCTAGTTAGTCTTCTTCTGGGAGATGAAGTAAGGTGATCTGGAGCCCTTCATAGGAACTTGTTTCTGATCTGAGGTTCATGTGTTCAAAATGTTAAAACAGTCACAATACTGCAAGTCTTTCATTAAATGACAGGGTGCTTTCAAAGAGAGTAGTTCTCTTCATTTCTACATACGCCTACACTGAGCGTGACTAATGTGATTGTGACTGTGAGCCCTTAAATAAAAAGTGGAATTCTAGAAGTAGGTCTCATAGCATTCCTAGATACAGAGCAGGAAACTTGTAATTTGTCGTCTTGGGTAAGAAGAATAAATCGAATTTTACATTTGATTGTTGAAATGAAGACAGTAAGATTTGGTTTTGTGAAATGCGAGCAAGTCCTCATATGGATTTTTTATTCTTAACATATAATTTTCATTGTGTTGTCTATATTATCACTCTAGGGTAGCGTTGGCAGCATTTGGTGCTTTGCTCCATGCAGCTATGTAAAAATATCACCCAGTACTGCTGACTCATTTATAAAATAAAATGGACGCTTCCTTGCACTTTTTTTTCCTGTCTTTTAGACTTCAAAAATCCTACCTGCTACATGCAACTTTGTCCTTTCCATGCAAAGTATAGTGCCCAAAATATCTTGTCAGAGATGCTTTTTATCTAAAGTGCTCATAATTGCTAGCAGCAGCTTCTTTTAAATCATTTACAGATTTTCACTGGAGTGTCCTGTAGGTAGATGGGTTTTTATTCTGTACAGTGCTGTGCAAAAATCTTAGCAAACAAGAACATTCCACCTGCACTAATAGAAATATTGCATCTATTTGATAATTGTTTTGAAAGTTCAGGAAGATCAGGGCCAGGAAAATACAGTAAGGATAACTAATTCCATGATGAAAAGGTCATATGAGATTGCCTTAGCTTTTTAAAATGCCATATTTTGCATACGTTATGGAAATTTACCCTAACAGAGCAGTGAGTGCACTGTTAGGGTAAAATATATCAATTTCCTGTTTTCATTGTTCTCTTATTCATAAGTTGTAAGCCTACAACTGTAGAACTCTTTTCATGTTTGTTTTTTTATGTTTTGAGTGTTTCTTCATTGATTAAATAATTTCTGTAATGAAAATATGTGGTGTTAGCAGGGGAACATACCTTCTGATGTTTTGCATAAGCATGAAAGTTGTACTAATATTTCTCCACCAGGGCTTTATACTACAAGAACAAGATACGCTGGGCCACAAGTAGTGTGGTCTCTATACTCTTGAGAAGGTTTTCTGCCAGAAAACATTGATTTCATTGGTCCTATTAAGTTTGCGCTTTGTGTTTACTCTCACACTCATTGGAGATTTTTCTTTGTAAGAGTGTGGCAGTTAGTACTGCAAAGCAAAGGGAATGTAGCAGAGCACATGAGTGCTGTTCCCCTGGAGGAACCACATCCTAGCAGAATCCATATGGAATCTAGTAGTTTTAGTCCTGTTAAGTAAGTTTAACATCATGCGTCAGAAAGGTGAGTTACTCTTTTTTTTTCCTTTCTCCAGTTACTTTGGAGATACTATTAAGGGAAGGGTTGAAAGTTTTCTTTGTGCTGTGGGTATTTCTTGGCTCTCTATTATTTTCCCTTAATCAGTATTTTGAGGCTAGTGCTCTGAATATTTGGGTTCTCTTCTCTTTATTGTCACTGGCTAGTTGTGAGAAGCACTTTTTGGTAGATTGCTGCTCATGGAGCCTGAGGGCAGAGACCTCTCCAGTTTTATAAGGGTGGGGTGGGGATAAGTGCTGTGTCCTCAGAGCCTAAGCAGTGTGGGATTGAGTGCATGGGCAAGAGGTGCCCTGTCTTGCAATTTGTCCACGAGGCAAGAGTTCACGATACGTTCTTGTTCCAAACACAGTTGTGTACAAAAGCAAAGCTTGCCTAGGAGAACTTAAATAAGCAGTGCAGCACAGGAAAGTGAGTATTTTACTACTCAGAACTATTTTTAAAAGCTGTGTATGTTCAAATCTATCAGGCTGGATGGAATTGATGCTAGGATGCTGAAAGACAAGTGGTGCAATTGCTGTTGGAATTGTGATTTTGCTGTTCTCCATGAAAATATATCGGAGAGGCTCCTGAAAACTAGGGAAAGGCTTTATTTATTACACTCATCTTTTTAAGGAGAGAAAGAAGGGTAGCTCAGGGCTAGTCAGCCTTCTTCAATCCCTAGAAATGTTATGTATCGTGTCTCTGGGGAATTTGTTTTCAGATGTGAGAAGAATGTGAAGATAATCAATAATAGTTGACCCAAATGCACCGGGGCAAGAAGTATTTGATGAACCTGAATGCCTTTTGTGAATAAGTGACCAAATACGTAGATGTGGGCATACTGGTGGGTAAATTCTTTGCTGTGAGAGTGGTGAGTCACTGGCACAGGTTGCCCAGAGAAGTTGTGAATGCCCAATCCGGGAATGGAACTTTTAGCGACCTGATCTAGTGGAAGGTGTCTCTGACCATGGCAGGGGGGTTGAACTGGCTGATCTTTAAGGGCCTTCCAACCCAAACCATCCTGAACTCTCTGACTCCAGCTTTTGTTATCTCTCACTGAGGATCTATATGGATTGTTAGTTTAAATGAAAACTGTGCGGATATTGGAGTTCCCAGTGTAGTCTCCCATGGCTCAGTGTCTCACTGGAGACAAATAACAAGTGGCCTGTGAGGGTTTGGGACAGTGATGTCACCTCTCTGTTAATTACTTAGATGGTGGGATGGCATGCACCCAAGAGAAAAGTTATAGATCCCATTAAATTGGCACGAGAGAGAGTTCAATGCATGAAGTGGTAGAAATTCAGCTGGGTCTTAGGAAGCCTGAGATTTGGCTAACAGAAAGCTCTTGAAGTTCAGTGAGAATAAACATGAAGTTCTGTGCTCATGCAGATCAATTCCTTGCAGCAACGTAGCCTGGGAGGCAGCTGGCTGAAAAGAACATTTATGGGAAAGCCATGGGATGTGACGATTGCTACCAAGTCAGAAATGAGTTAGTGATGCATTTTCATTGCAAATAAGGCAAACAACATGGTGGTCTCCATGGACAGCAAATCTGAGGAAGTAATTGTCCTTCTCAGCATTGCTGAGTACTCTGGTTCTTCAGTCAGTCCCGAGGTTCCTCAAATCAAAAGCATGATGAGAAAATGGAGAGAGGATTACCAAGGTGATTCTGAGCCATGGGAACCACAAGAAATGAGGAGAGATTAGGGTTTCAGGCTGTTTCAGTCTGCCCAAAGAAGAGGCAAAGGGGCCATCTTATAGAAACCTGTAGCTTCTTGAGGATAAGTTCGGATGACTGTGGAAATGAACTCTTGTTTGTGGCAGATTGTTAAAACAAGGAACAACTGTCACAATTTGCAGCTTAGACTGGCCATCAGAGGTTCAGACTGGTCACTAGGAAAATGTTTTTCACCACTGAGTAGCGCAAGAGTTTTAAAATGCCGCCCAGAGAGGTGGTGGAGTCTCTCCTTGGGTGTTTTTGAGACTCGGCTGGACCAAGCTGTGGCAGACCCCATCTATACTGATGAGAGTCCTTCTCCAAGCGGAGAATCGAACTGCTGATCTGCAAAGAACTGCAGCAGACTTTTCTGTGTTTTTCTGTGATTCTGCCCAGTACATCAGGGATGAGCAATGCAGAGGAAGAATTTTGTACAGCTGTGATATTCCTGTATCCATGAGGGTGAATCTGAAATGGTGGACAATGGAAGTCCTTCTATAAAGATTTTCTCCTTACTATCAACTTGAAATGTATCCATGTACTAGGACTTCTTAACTCTGTGTGACATGTGGGTTTATATTGCCTAGCCATTTTCAAATTTTCTGCTCTTTTAATGCACCTTAGGAATAAACACCACAATGTTCACGTGACCATAGGAAGCCAGATTATTTGTGCTTCATCAGAATTATTTCATTTGAATTATTCACTGAAATATTATTTATAATAAATAAAGAATAATTATGTAAATAAATCTTACTTCTTGATTTACGTAATTATTATGTGTACTGGAGTCATTGCTTCTTTGTAGGTGTTCTAGGAACTGTAGGTGTTCTAGGAACTGTAGAAATGTATAGAAATCTGTTTTTGAAGCTTAATTTGTCAAAAGTAAGAGAGAAAGAGATGTGAGAAAATCAGCTGTCAGAATCATAATAGATCTGTTTTCACAGATCGGTGTTGATGATTGTTTTCAATTGAGTTGATCCTTGTTTTAAATCTGACTGTGATTGATTGCGAATGCTGCAACATTTAATTGAAGAGGCCAACTCATGGAAAAGTGAAAAAGTAGTTGGCTAAAAAGCCAGGATGATTGGAAGCATGATATTATCTGTAATCCAGGGTGGGTGTGAAGACAGACAGAATGGGGTCAACCTTTGACAAGCTGGAAAGAAACACCCAAAGTCCTGGTTCCCCAAACCCACAATCAAGTCCCATTGCCAGAAGCCTGTGGGTGGGAATTCCCTCCCTTGAGGCTGGCCAGGAAAAGGTGTTGCAATGGTATGTTGGTCATCCTTCTGTTTTGTCTGACTCTAAATGCTGATTCCAGCTGCATCAGGGTTAGGAACATGCAAATGTGCCTATATTCCCTTCAGGGCTGATTCCAGTTCCAAACCAGTTTTATTTCTTTCACTTACTGCCTGAGCCAAGAAACCCTGCAGACCTAAGTCAAGCCAGTTTAAGGAGGATCAGATCTCATTTAGGTTGCTTGGGATTATGTAGAGAACGGGGGGCGGGGGGAAACACGCAGCTAGCCCCTAAATACTTTGTTTTCTGAATCAACTTCTGAGAAGTTGGCTTAGGAAAGCCTGGATTTAAACTCGACTTTAATTGGCATGTACTGAATGAAAGTACTAAACTGAACAAAATATTACTTGATGTATGGTCATCATTTCCTTATTCAGGATATTTCTGTGAAATACTTGCCCAGACTATGTCTATGTGATGAAAATTGGTGTTATGATTTGCTGCACTCTTCTCTGCTAAAGGGCTTTGCTGTGAAAACAATGCAATGTAGAAATGCTGCTCTGAGTAAGATGTGGATTTTCTTCTTATGGTTGGTATTGCTATAGCAACATTTCCCTCTATCCCTCCAAGCCATGACTGTAATTACAAAAGTTGCCATTGATCTTATATGTAGTAAATGATATCTGTGTTTAACAATGAACTACTAATGTCAAATGAAATAAGTAATTGTTTTTCCTATTCATCCCCAACCAAGCCTCAATCTTCATTTAAACAAAATATTTTTATTTTTAGGAATTTGGTTTTTCAGTAAGTTGTTTTTGGATGTGAACACAGTTTTTCAGTTTCTAGATTTAATATGTTTATTGTACCTTAATTTAAGCATCAGTGTTCACTGTGGATATTGGAGTGGCTGTTTTACTGGAAAGGTTCTTGTTAGAAATGTCTCTGCCTCTGCTGGCTATATTGGGGGGTTAATTATGAGCTAGTATAGATCTCAGAGGAGATATATAAAAAATTATTTACATGTGGAACATCTTGAAAATATATTTCAAAGATTTTTCAAAGGCAGACACTTATGTAAATCACATTCTTGTATTAGGAATATGCACTTGTTCATTTTTGTTTTCAGTCCAGAAGTAGGAGCAGCAGTCAGAAGTAAGGGTATGCTCAAGGGGTATCTGAGAAAACAGGATGGGACAGTACCTGTCTTCTGGGGTACCCTGCCTGAAAGTGAACTGTGTGACTGCAGCCAGAAAATCCCATTGTTAGACTACATGCATAAACCCACAAGCACATAGGAATTAGAATATGTACACCTGATTCTGGTTAAAGCCAGTAGGTTATGCAGGAGCGTTTATGAAATGAACTTAAGAACTGCAGAGTGACAGCAGCTAAGGTAAGAGTGCAATCAGTCATGTGTAATTGCATTTTGCTGAAGAAGCTGAGGGGTCACTGTTATGAAAACAAAAGCATAAATCAGTTTTAGTTTCTTGGATATGATTGCTTTTTCTTCTCTGAGCAGCCCAGCTGGGAATTCTGAGCAGAGTTTGCAGCTCATAGCTTTGAAATAAATTGTAGTGTTACCTGGATATCTTGGTTCTACTTGTGATGTAGTAAGTGGCTTGTTAATTTTAAATTCCACTTTGTGTTTAGACTAGACTGGATTTTATTTGAGAGATTCAAGGCTCTTGAGGTGTGATACAAATACAGTTTACTGAAGGGTCTTTGTTTCCGTAGAAATGAGAAGTGGTTTTGGGCCCCTTGTACCAAAGTCGCAGTGTTAGCATGATCCCACCACTTCTCTGTTTTTCAGTGAGTTCTGAGAACAGACTGCTCTCTGCCTCAGGTTGTAGCTTAGTTACAGGTGCCTCTCCTGAAATTGCCCCTGCAGAAGAGCCCTGCTAGTACCTTTCTTTGGGTGCTTGGTGCCCTAATCTGAAAGGAATGAAGAGATTGTTATGCTATAAGAACACATAGGGTAGAGGTAAAATCACTTGAGTCACTGGAGAGAAGGAGTGAAGCATATGGCTAAAGCTGCATCATCAGGGAGCATCACATTGCACAGATGATTTTTTGAAGCCAAACATGTTTAAAACAAAGATGTGTCAGCAGTGTCATCACCATGTGGCCATCCGAGAAACACACCAGTGACTCTAAATCTTATACTTAAGCTAGTTACGAGCTACTTTTCTGGTTTTGGAATGCTGTTCCTAATGGAAATTTTATATGAACACTAGCATGAGATTACAAAGTATAGCATGGCGTTTGTAGGCAAAACGTTTGAAGTATGAGTGTGGTACCCAAAGGCTGGGAGCCACTTCTGACACAGGCCTGTTGAGTCTCATGCTTCACATGTAAGACTCAGTTCATTGGCTTCTCTTCTCTAAAATTCTGTCTTTGTGGATGATTTCTCTCCGGCTCCAGGCTGCTGCTGATGGTGAATTGGTAGAGTTGGAGAAGCAGTGTTATATGGGACTGTGCTGCAAGCCAGATTTTGCCTCCCAGCCAAATCTACCTGTAAGGTGTTGAGTATGGAATGCTCACTTTCTTCATGACCTGGAAGCTTAACATGTGCCCTCAAACCCTGATCTATCACTTCTTTCTTCTTTCCACTGTGTTAGTAGGGGGGGTCTGTCTTTCCTGTTCCTACTGGAATAACTTGGATGGTGTAATTTAATATTTTGGTGTTGTTTTTAAATTATTATTATTGATTTGATCTGCAATGGAATTCTAGCAGAATGAGTGATGTGCATTGGTTTATGGTCACTGAAGACTTTTAGTTTGTGTTTTTCATGGTTAAAAAAGGTGTTTAAGTAAACTAGAATTGCAGAGAACTTGGTAACCAGCAGAAATCTTTTTTTTTTTTGTGTCAGTGTGGGATAACTTAGGGGAACAAAAAAGTGTCAAGGTTTGTTCTGATTTTCTACTAGGCGATACATTATTTGTAACCTTAATATCATGACTACAGCAACTTTCTTTTTAAGGCCTTAGCTGGTACTTAGGGCTCTATATGTGAGTTTTTCTCTGCTCGCCACACTTCTTTGTCATGAATTCTGACCTTGTCAAGTGGATTGTTTTCATAACTGCTAAGCAACAGCGAAAACTCAAACCACAAGGCATTACCAGAGCAGCAGTCTGCATTTCTGTGGCCTCCTGCCATGGGATGGAGTCAGTCTGCGTGCTGCAAGTGCTACAAACTGCAGAAACACAGTTTGGCCAGGTTTGACGGCAAAACTTTATTTGTTATACTATCTTGGTACATCTAATTGTGAAGGCATTCAGTGTGTTTTTATGAACCAGAATAATTCAAAGGCTCAGTAAAGGGAGTGTACTGTCCTACATGGTAGTTACTTGGGTAGATGTAATGCCTCAAAACTGCCTTTTATATCCTCTAAATGCCAGAGACTATTAGTTCCTGTCTGCTGCAGACTGAAAGGGAAATGCATTATCATGCTGAATGTAAGTTTACTAAATGACTCAAGTAAATGGTTTTCATTCAGGTATGAGACTTGTCAAGTGTATTAGTTTAGGTTTTTTTAAGTTGTTGAAAATGCTTCATTTTCTTGCTAAAAAGTGTTATGAAATGCTGTGTAAATACAACTGTGCAGTGAACTGTCACTTTTCTTATTAAATTTGCCCGCTGTAAATTTAATTTTGTTCAATGAAGCCTATAAACTGAGCATATGAGTTGGGAGTGCATAACCTTGGAACCCTTCCTCTGTGGCTTGACTCATAGACACTTTGATTTAGCTTCAGAGATGATTCTTCTTAGATTCTGTTATCCTCAAATGGCACTAGTTCTGCCAAGCTTGGCTATTCAGGAAACCTAAATCATGTCCTCAAAAACCATGAGAAAGCTCTGGATGAGAAAATAATTGGACAAATGAGCAAATCTGTTTGCGTTCCTGAGCTTTAGTCTTCCCACTGCAAAAATTGAAGCTAGAAGAGCAAAATTCACCTCTAATCAGGGAGTCCAGGAGCTGGGTATTGAACAAAAATATTACTGCAAGTATTGTTCTGGTATTGCTAAGAATGGGAGCACTGTAATATGGGCATAGTCTGTAAAAAATTTTAGCTCCCGCCAAAATGGATATGTGATGTCTTGGGTGTCTTCTGGTTCTTCTAAATTAAACTTTCACTATACATAAGCTATAAATTCAATTTGCTTGCAAGCAGGGCCACGTTTCTTTCTTTTACTTAGTTGAAGGAAGAAGCCACTAAAATCCCATGGGGATTTACATATTGCAAAAATTGTTGCGCCATGGGTATAAAACTTGGCGGGAAATGTACCTGTTTTAATCTTCTCTATTCTTCTTGATGCAAAATACAATCACACCTCACCCAAAAAGATTGTGACAAGGTCTAGCTGAACGATGTAGTTTTCAGTTTGATCTTTCTGGTTTGTTTGGTTTAGGGACATTTAAGCACCTTGTTTTGTTTGGGCACGGTGTGCTTTGTGTCCATGGCTGTCTGCTTAAAGCTTTTACCATAATACCAAATTTTGGTGATAGGCAGTCAAGTGCTCTTTTGCTCCCTAGACTTTGGGTGCTTGTCTTTTAGAAGTAGAAGGAGGTGACAAGAGAACCAACTGGTTCATGCATGAGCAGGAATTTTAATTTATCAGTCATCTTGCAGCCTCTTGTCTTCCTCACTTTTCGTTTTGAGCTTGTCTTTTGGTATTGCTGGAGATGGAAAGGGAAATAAAACAAGTTTTTCCCCAGCCTCATATGGCAATAATCTGTAAACTTCAGGTTTTAGTAGTGTATCTCCAAACACCTTTTAGCAAATTTGGTCTGGGTAGTTACCATTTCAAACCAGATTAGCTTATGTGGCTTTACGTGTGGGATTGTGGGCATTGTGCAGTTTTATTATCTAATAAACACCATTTAGCTGCTGGTGATTTAATCTTAATTAGTGTTAGAGCTCCTGGAATTATGTTTCAATGCAGTCCTGGTGAACTTTAAATTTAGATCTAGCAGTCTTATACATAAGCATCTCCTAAGGGGTTTGTTTTGTTGATTTTTGTTCTCTTGAGTAGGGAATGTTTATTGTCTCTGTTCCAAGGACTTCCACGTCTAATGTGTAGCATTTTGATTTACAAAACAACTAACTTGCATTTTAATTTTCATTAAAAGTATCATAGAGTGTAATGGGTTTTAGTTGCAAATTTGGATGGGCATATAGTGCTGTAATCTTTCTTTTGACTATTTGCCACAGGACAAGTGAAATTAAATATTTTGGAACATTTTAATTTTGCTGTCTGACAAGTTTCCTCTAAGTGAAAGCCGATGGGTGTTCATGAGCAGGAAGGGAAAGGAAATGTAGCATGCATAAGAACAACAATCCAATGAGTGTCCTTTTTATGCAGCTTGTGCAGGTTATACAGTCTGCATCTGATAGTGAAGCGCAAAGATCTGAAGTTCACTTAAGGTGTGAATTATCATAGGAGTTAAAGACAGTGTTATATTTTATTTTGTAATATTTTGCATTTAAGCATCTTGGCCTTGAATATTTTGTGTCTTCTGTGATTCATATTCAGCTAAAGTCCTGTTATCTAAATAGGTACAGATAGTCCTAAATCTCTTTGAAGTGGTAACCTTTTAGAACATTATAATTTGTGTCCAGTTGAAAATAGTGCTTCAGATGCTGTCCTAAACAGGAAAACTTTACAAATTCATGACTTTAATGAGGTCAGCCTGTCTTATTGTTTACTATGTTATGGCATACATTTTTTCCTTGAAATTCTCTTATGAGCTCATTCTTTATCAAACTCTTACCAATGATTTTTCAGGTGAGGCCAATAAAACCCGTTTCTAATTTATGAAGTGTAGTCAAGCAAGTAGAGTATATTCCAAATATTAGTGTTACGAAATTTCTCTGTAATTGTTTTCACGAGGTTTCCTAACAACAGACTCATTTCTATAAATGTTTTGTAAATAACCTGTTTATGCTCATAGAAGCTTAAAAAAATATGCTCTAACATGAATTCTAGATGTAAGAAATTCATATTTACTGTTTCTTTTAAAATAAACGAGTTCAGAAAATAATACTTGAAGTGAAAATCCATCCTGACAGTTAAGGAGCATTTACAGCAGCTGTGTGTAACATCACCTGTTTTACAGATTATTGCAGTCTACCCAGAAATATTTAAAGGACAGGCACTCCTAGGAGAAAAGATATGGCTGAGCTGGCTAAGGGATGCTGGCTGCAGTTTTGGTGCAGCAGCTGTGGGAATTAAGTACTACTCAAAACATAGACCACTGAGGGCTTTATCCCCTTTTGAATTGCCTTATTTCTTCATCTTCTACTTGTGTGAGCTTTTATTAGTGTTAAACTTACAACTTCATGATGTGCTTGGAAGACTCCATGCAGTTCATGCCCCAAAGCCTTTGCCAGCCTTCCTGAGAGGAGCTTGCTCCTGCTCACCCTTTTACTTCTGAGGGGATCTTCCAGTGGCAGCAGTGTTATGTAACCTGATGATGAGGTTTTACTGGTTTGGTTTTGCTCTTAAGAAATGGCATGTTATGTAGGTAGGGCCCTACAGCATGCTTGAATTTCTTTACCAGACTTGATTTGGTAGTCGGGAGATTTAAAAGACTTCTCAAAAACCCATTAATTTAAATGACATATAAGTGCATAATTTCTTTTCCTGTAATTGTGGTCAACAATGTGCTTAAATAAAACCACAAAACCCATGGTTCATTCCAGGAGGGGTGATACATGTTGCACCCTAAAGTACAGAAAACAGTGCCATTAATTACAAAATTATGTATCTTGGAGAGTCTCTGGTGAACCTTTGAATCTCCTCTCTTGATTTGTGCCTGCATTAAGCACTACTCACTTGTCCTTGCTAATTTACAATTAAATCTAGTTTTGAATGTGGCTGGCTTCTTGGTTGTTTATGGGGTATTTTTTCCCCTTGCTAAGCAGTACATTAAAGTAAAACCTCTTTTATCCCAGTCATGCTAAATGTGCTTCAGTGTGATCTGAGTCAAACAAATACTTGACAGCCAAGAGGAATTTCTGCTTCATGCTTGTGGGGCTGCTAAACTCGGGTGCCACAGATCACATCATAGAATGATGTTAAAAGAAGCTTCCACTGAGCATTTCCCTCTGAGGCAAAAGTTCTCACTGTGAGAAGATGCCTTCCAGTTGTGCCCTAAAAATCCTGCCAGAGCACAAGTGGCTCTTCTTCTAAGCCACTGCAGATCTTTGCAGCTATTTCTGGATACTGCTCTGAGATGAGAGGAACTGGGTGGGTTGAGAGCATCAGTTGTGCTCCTGTTGGTAGCATCTTCTGTGGCTGGGTGCTGGAAGCTAAACCTCAACCCAAAGTGGTTGGCAGGAAGCAGAGCTGCTTGTGAGGAGCTGCCTATGCCAAAAAGTGATTCTTTCTTTTGAGGTTTGGCTGGGAATGCAGCTCCTGGAGGGCAGTACTGCTGACACGACGAATATCAAACTGCTATTCAAAGCTGAACAGCTGATAAAAATGGGGGATGAGAGTGCAGCACTCTGCAAAATCCATGCGCTTAACTCTGAAAGCTGTTTTTGAGAAGATAAGGAAACAGACTGAAGATGCCACTTCCACTAAGCTGTATGTCTGTATCTTTTAGAATTAAAGCTTTACTAGACTGTAAAAGGCCCACAAGACCTGATAAATGTGCATTTGAAAATTGGAAAGGGCAGCACCATCTCCATAATTTCTAGCTGGCTTTCGTGCCGAGCACTCCTGGTATAATTTCTTTGATTCATGAGAGCAGCTAAAACCTAATACCATTATGGAACATAGTCATCTCTCTAACAGGCTTCCTTTCAGACAACTCAGAAGTTTTTTAAAGCTACTGTTCAAAATTCATTTCACAAATCAGGCTCAGAATAGCGGTGGAAAAGTTAGGAATTTGTGTTTTGCTAATTCTGAGTGGAACCTGTGCAGAAGGAAAAATTTCTTAGGAAAGTTAGTTTTCAGGCTGGTTTTAGAATATATCAACTTGGTTTGTCATGCTGTCTTTCTGACTTTTGACTCTGAACTGTTCCTGAATTTATGAACATTGGACAATTTTTTTTGTCATGCATTTCATTTGGCCAAGACCTGCTCCCCGTAAGTGCCAGGGAGAATCAAAACAACCATTTTGTTATTCAAAATTGTGCCTTTGAAACTGTTCTGACACTTGGCCAGGCTCCCAGGTGCTGTGTTTTACAGCTTCAGCCAATCCATTTACGTATGTGGCAGAAGGGGATCTGATAATCAGATCTGGTTGGAAAAGTTCCAGTAAAACAACTTTTTCAAATGTTTTGCTCTGGCACATTTCTGCCTGCCTCGGAAGGATCCACAGCGCCTGGCCCAGGACAATGAGGTGTTTGTCATGGAGAGGGAAAAGGATAAAACTCTGGGAGCCTCACTTGTGGGAGGCTGTGACCTCAGCTCTCAAGGCTCTCTGGAGCAGAAAGCTGTGAGGGTCATTCCTGATAATATTTGGCCTGTGCATTAAAGATAATTGTGGTTTTCTCATGGGAAGGGCATGGTGTCAAAAGCTGAAATTACAGGTTTTGGCATTTTTTTGTTATTGTTGTCCTTTTTTAAATATTTAAAAGGACTGTGGGGGTTGTTTTACTCCTGGAGCTATGTTAGTCTTCCTGGAAGGACACTGCAGCCAAGAGTTGCTGGCTGTTTCTTGTATCTTGCTGTCAATATGCAGTAGCATCTTTGAATGCAGTAGCATCTTTGAATACCTGCACTGATAAAAACAGTAATTATATTTGTGCCTGAAGAGAGCCTATAGGAGAGATGGAGAGAGACTCATGGCAAGGGGGAATGGCTTCACACTGACACAGAGCAGGTTTAGATTGGATATTAGGAAGAAATTGTTCCTTGTGAGGGTGCTGAGGCCCTGGCACAGGTTTCCCAGAGCAGCTGTGGCTGCCCCATCCCTGGCAGTGTTCCAGGCCAGGTTGGATGGGGCTCTGAGCAACCTGGGATAGTGGAAGGTGTCCCTGCCCATGGCAGGGGGTTGGAACAAGATGGGCTTGAGGGTCTCTTCGAACCCAAACCATTCTGTGAGTTTATGGCCATACAATGTGTATGTGCCCTTCATATAAGATAAGCACCTCTTTCCTGATTTGTCTAACACCTGTAAGAGGATGGAAGGTGGGTTTTTTTTACATTCCTGTCAGGGCAGTGACCTTTTTTTAACTCTAAAGGATTTTGGCTCAGTTGAACAGTTGTTAAAATTAATGATCTTTGGAATTAGTGATAAATGCACCTCTTAACCATGGTACAATCATGACTCTGTGTTCAGGATGAGTTACTGCTTTTGTCTTTTTTCATACATACTAATTTGTCTCTCTTCTTTAAAATCCTGATAAAACTTTAATTGTCCCATTATCCTCTCACATGTTCTTCCCTCTAGCAGATCTCAGGGATGGAAATGTACTTGCTGCAAAGTCAAAGGTGAATGAACTAGAAAAGATGCATATACCTTTTTTATTTGGGTTTGTTCCGTATTTTTTGTATGTCATATGTTTCCTGAAACCTTTTATTTATTTACTAAGGGATTATCTTGTTTGTACTGACAAGCATAAGGAAATATGAACAAGAATGCCTTCTTTTACCATCTTTTGAAGAATTATCACCACAGAAATGAAAAGGAAAGAAGAGAAGGAAATTTTTTTTCTTTTTCTTTTTTTTTTTTTTTTTTTTAACCAAGCATTACGGGATAATAACTGCCTTGACTTCTAGCAGACATGGTATTTTACCTTTCTGGTGGAAAGCCATAGTTCTTAATGTGTATGCAGCATCCCAGCATGACAGGCTCAAAGAGAAGTAGACCACTTATGACAACAGGAACACCACAGGAACTTCATCTTGTGTCTCAGTGGTACAAATACATCAAGGTTGTTGTGACCTCTCTCTGAGAGCCTAAAAAGATGACTGTGTTTATGTTTACTAGTAGCTATTTGTTTGACTTTCTGGGAGTTTTTCTTTCATCTTGAACTCTTTGATTTTATATTTTTCTTTAAGCTGTCTATCTACCAATATAGAAAAAAATAGAGTATTTTTTATTTATTAATAAATGCCAATGTGAAAGCTTCAAGGAGTGAGGCTAGGTTTAGATAAGAGTATATAGGAGTGGTAACATGAGAGCAGTCTTGAATTACAACATCAAACCTAAGGGCAAAGACATGGAAAATTCAGATAAGTAGCAAGACATGTCATCTGCTTAATTTACTGTTTTGTGTGTTTTCATAGTGCCCCAAGCTAGGATAGGAAGAAAAACAGCAGAAGGTACCAGCATCTGTAAAATCTTCAGCTTGGGACCTGATGTTACTCTCCCTGCTTTCCAGTCTCAGCACCTGGTGTGGTGCACAGTATGAACCCCTTCCTTTCCCAAGCAGTAAACTGGTGGAATTTGCATAAGCAGTGTTTCTGAACCTTTTTTTATTTGTGGAAATTACAGTATCTTTGTGGATATTCCAATATATCACCTGTATTACAATATATCTGTCTCTTCAACCTGCAGATTTTGGCAGTGGTTTATAGACCCCACAGGAGTCTGTCTGGGGCCACAGTCAGGGACCTGCATCAGTGGCAGGAAACCAGAAGAGAGATGTCTGGAAAGAATAGTGTTTGTTGCCTGCTCATTTGATAGTGTCAGGCTGAGAACAACTTTATTGTAAACTATTCAAAGAGTGATTTCCAGCAGAGAAAACTGAGCACCTGCTCCTTTCCTTGCTCTCCTTGCTTCAAAGCCACTGGTTTTGCAGGTCAAGTGCTACTGCTTAGAGTTTTATTGTCATTCACGTGCAGTATGTGCACCTAACAAATCCATGAGCCGGAGATGGTAAGAATTTGGCTGTTTCCATCACCTATCCACCTGTGGGAAGGGAAGAAGAGTGAGGGCTTTTTAAATTTTGGAGAAAGACTAAGTTCCTTTTCCACAGGTGCTGGAAAGATGAAAGCTACACAGCAGCCAGACATGGATAGCTGGGGGCATTTGCTCAATGCTTGAAGATGTTTCATAGAAATACCATGGATGAAAGTAGCAGGCTTAATTAGTTTTTAACAAGTCATAAATCTTTCTTAAAACTAACTCTTATTGTGGCTTTCTAGAAGCATTTCAAGGTATCTGAGAAATAGAAGGAATTCTGATGTGATTGGCTTTTTATGTAATGCCACATTTTCCATAAATGAGATTTACAAAAAGTTTTTCCTTTGCTTCCCCCTCTACTCCAATATCCTAAAATAAGCTGAAGATGATATATTATAAGATTGCTAGCTTGTGCCTCTTTTAAAATTTTTTAATATCAAATATTGAAACAGATTTTTCATTTCCATGCATGTTTTCCCATCAGCAAAAGAAGATTACAAATACATGCATGATATTTAGAGGTATGTTTGTTTTTTTTCCCCCAGGTAGCTTATTATAATAAGTTCAAGTGCTTATTATACAGGTTCAAGTGATACTCTGTCATACTGGGTGTGTCAGATAGGTAGACATAATGAATTACAAAACTGACATACATAAATTATTGTTCCTGCCATAATGTCTTAAGTAGAGGTAATTGGAATATATTTTCTTCCAGTTATGTATATATGCATACCTTCACTGTCAAAATTTCCTTCCTTCCAGGTACTGCTTTAAACAGTTGGGCTTTTTTTGATCAAGAACTGTTTCATTGCTTTGTGTTGATGCAGACTTAAATAATGAGTTCTGGGCCCATGGCTGCAATTTAGTGATGTGAATTGGAAAACAGGGTTTTCTGTAGCTTTCTTAACCAAGCAGGTAAACTTTCTGAAACAGATTAACAGAACTGTTAATCTGTTCATTAATGATAATGAACAGATTAACTGTTTCTCTGATTTTTATCAACACCAGGTTGTTGTTTTTGCCAGCCATGATGTGACCTCTTTTTTTTTTTTTAAGATTTGTGTGGATTCTTAGACTGAGAATTGCACCTTTTGGACACTGAAGCCCAAATGCCTGCAGAATCCCAAACTAGGAATACCAAGGGGAACTTCTTAAATCAGTGAAAAATTTAATAGCAACAAGGTTGGAGCTGTACGTTGTTTCTGTTTCTTCCAAGAAGGAACTACAAGTTCAAGGTCCTCATTTGGAAAAAGCACCTTTATATTTAATGAACACTGTGCACTTTTGCAAAACAGAGTTGACAGTTTTCCTGTTGTTTTCTGTCGGTTTTTTTTTGTAAAATATCAGTAGATATGTGTTAGTATAAAATCCTCTGCCTGCCAACTCTTTTTCTTCTTCCTCTCCAATCAATCTGGTAGTAAGAATTAAGGAAAAATTAAGTTTGTTGGGGCTGTAAAGTGGGAAGGGCTATGCATCTTGTATCAGATACCTGTAATATATTCTTCTACCCTTATTTCCATCCTGATGTCAGGCGACAGCAATTACAAAGTGATAAACATTTCATCTCATCATCCTCCGCCCTTCTGTAAGAGTCACTGGTTGCTACCGATGGTTTTACCACTCTTGTTTTATCAGCTGCTGTCATCACAGACAATTGTATTAACCTCAAAACAGTAATCTGCAGCTTTGTTGTACTGGTTGCATACATTTTTCCATGCCACAGAGCCTTCCTTTTGCCAGGTGAATTCTGCAGTACAGAGGCCTGCTAGGGTAGGTGAGGGTGACAGCTGTTCCTTGAGGCAGGAGCCCCAAGGCAGCTCTTGAATAGGAACTACAATCCATGTGTGACACAGGGGTTTGTTATCTTGCTTTTCCATGAAGAGAGAAAGTGATCTAGATGTAGCTGTCAGAAAGAAATTGCTCATCCTTGCGCACCAGCAAGACGAGGATGTCTTTCACTGGCCAGTGCATTATAAACTACATTACAAAAATGCTGATGTATGGATTCAGCCCACCTTGGGACTGCTTGGAAAAAAAATTGCCTTTCTGTCTGTCCACATCTTGTGGGTGCAGCAGCACACACCCATGATAAGGCAAAGTTCCTAACATAATTTGGGGCGCCTGTGAAACACTGGAGGATGTAACAAAGACTGCAAGATACGTGCAGACCAGACAAGTTACATGAACTGCAGGTGAGCTCTGGAGTACTCTCTGTACCTCTTTGGAGCTTTTGAGGACAGTGTCACAATCATTCCCTTGTAATGCGAAGGGTTTGGACAGGTTTGTGTCGAAGGTGTGATGGCATAGAGAAGCAATGCAACCAGGGAACCTGCTTCCAGCAGCCTCCTGGGGAAATGCTGCTCTTGTTACACATCTAGGTTGTGGAGTCCTGTATGCCAAGTGAGGAGAACAGTGTTGGGAGAACTGTTGTATTATTCCGAGGGTCTCTAGCCAGCCATCTGCTTTACTCAGCAGATGCTTTCTCAGATACTGGATATGGAATCAAGGAATCATAGAATGGTTTAGGTTGGAAAAGACCTTAAAGATCATTTTGTTTCAATCCCCTGCCATGGGCAGGGACACCTTCCACTAAACCAGGCTCTCTAAGCCCTGCCAACCTGGCCTTGAACGTTTCCAGGGATGGGGCAGCCTCAGCTTCTCTTCAAAGGCCTCATCACCCTCACAGGGAAGAATTTTTTCTTACTGTCTAATCTAAACTTAATCTCTGTCATTTTGAAGCCATTCCCCCTTGTCCTGTCACTCCAGGCCCTTGTCAATAGTCTCTCTCCATCTATTCCTGCAGTTTCCTTCAAGTTCCACAAGGTTCCACTGAGGTCACCCCAAAGCCTTCTCTTCTCCAGGCTGAACAATCCCAGTCCTCCTAACCTTTTCTCCTTTTCTTGTAGGAGGCTAAGATAATTTGAACAATATAACAATTGGGAGCAGATAGTTCATCTTTCAACATCCCTGTTGGTGAAAGATAAACAAAAATGAGTTTCTTCTGTGGCATGTGCAGTCACGGGCTGCCAGGTAAAAGGCAAAACGAGTGCCTGTAGATAGGTACCTGTAACACTTCATCTTGTTCCAGTGGAGGGGAGTCTTGTTCTTTTCTCTGGTTGTTAATGTCCAACAGGAAATGTCACTGAGTCTGTATTAATGATACTTAATATTCTTGGAGTGAAGAGTGTTTTTAAAATTATTATTTAAATTGTTGCATCTTTGGAGTCTCTGCGGCTTAAACTAGTTTTGAAGGCACAGATGTAATATAAGCTTGTTATTCCAAGAAGCTAAAATAGCACAAGCAGTTGTACAGACAGTTTCTAAATTTTCCATTGGTTAACAAAATGTTTCATCAACACCGGAGATGCAAAAAGGGAGAGGCCTGCTCTTGATAGCATTTTGCAAAGATTGCAGATAACAGTGCATTTGTTAAGTGCCTTCCACCTTGCTACACCACGGACTGGCGGGTGAGAAAAGCTTGGAGATTAACAAAGAGGCTGTATTCCTTTGTGGACTGGGAGAGAGAAGCTAGAACCCGAGCAGTTAGTCCACATTTTGATTTTTCACACCCATCTGAGGAGGAGGGGAGCACATTTCAACTCAGATGCAGATGACTGGAAACATTTCTGTCTCTCATTTAGGGCCAGATCTCCCAGTTATGCTCCTGAATTTTGTCTGCCTTGCAGGTGGGAGCTGGACAGAACAAAAATAAACTCCTAAATTATTTCTCTTTTTCTTTCCTAAGCAAGGACTAGTTGGTTTTCTACAGTATTTTGAAACATGAAAGAAAACAGACTGTCACAGGGCAGATAACAGAGGTGAGGGTGCAGTTGCTGGGTAAGGATTATTTGCCATTAGAATTCAGTGCTATCTGAAAAGTCAGAGAGGAAAAATTACTGGCCTGTGAATTTGAGGAGGAAAACTGTTCTGGTTAAACTGCCCAGGCTGTCAGCCCACCTCTCCTCAAGTGATAAAACTTAAAGCAAAGCAGTTTCACTTTCTAAGTTTTGAAATAAACCAGTAATGGTTCCCTATCCTTTTGAAAGTCTGCTTATCACCCTGAAGTACTAAACCTATGACATATATCTGTTCATTTTACAGAGACAGCAGTGACATTTCAGTTGCTTGTCTATCATGGATTTGCAAGTGAGAGTGCTGGTTCCTGCTAAAGGAATCAAACTAGGAACAAGGTCCTAGGTCAGTTTTGGTTAAGTTTTGGGTTGCAGTGGGTACAAAGCACTTTAGTCTCTGTAACCAAAATCAGATTGTATCCATCTAGATTAGACACAATAGCTGAGATACCTGATTCCGGGTGGATCAAGTTTGAGACAGCTCAGGATGAGGGCTGACCTGCAATGAAAGCTTTACTGCCTCTTGTCACCATGCCCTTGATAAGACAGTAGACATTCTTAGCCTTGACTTACCACACTAACTTATCACACTGCTGGCAACTGGAATGCAGCCTTTAGGATAAGAATATATAAATATATATTCCAGAAATGAAACAAGCATTCTACCTTGCATTTTGTTATGAGAAAACCACCAAAGTTCTAATAGATTTACCTAAACGTATCATAGACTTTGAGAAAGGAAATGACATGTTTGTCAAAACTCTTTATGTACCAGCACCAAGTAAAACTCTTGTTGTTTGGCAATTTCTAATAATAGTAATGCTGTGGATTTGATATTTTCTCCTGGTTTGCATTTCTCCTAACCAAGCTGCATTTGTTCTCCTTGGGAGAATCTTAGGTTGCTATCTCATTGCCATGGTGCCCATGTGGAAGGACTTTTAGTAAGCAGAATTTACTCCTGTAGTCACACACTCTTCCTCATCAGAACATTGATTCAAACTAAGTTGTGACAAAGCAAAAAGAAGTTTTGTTATTTAAACTTTCTCTGAATTGCTGACAAAGTATGTTCCGACAATGCAAAGAGGAGGAAACATCCTCACCCCTCCCCTTATTGGCTTGACAAGTTCCTGGCAGAATCTGACAAGTTTTGGGGTGGCTTTTTGCTGTGTGTTAATGGGTTTTTTTAAGTTGTCTTTACAGAACTCTGCTCTTTGGTGTTGCTGGTGAATAGGACAAGCTGACAATCAACAGGTAGGCACAGGAAATGGCTGAGGTGTGAATTCTGATTTGAACCCTTCATATAGTAACAGCTTCATCTATCCAAAGTCTTCCTAGTGAGGATGAGGATTTGTCTCTGTGTTGCCAAGGCCTATTTCCCTGAATGTAAAATGGTCAATATAGGAAGGTACTGCCCACAGTTCTTAAGTCTTTTCCAGCCCTAAATGTTGCACATACTTTTATTTTTGTTCTCTCTTTCAAATCACATCTCTTTGCTCAACACCTGGGGTTCTTCTTTGTGCAGATCCAAAATGCCTGCCCCAGCATTCCAATCCACTGCTCTGCTTGGCTTGGGGCAAGCAGCAGGATGAGCTCCAAGCTTGTTACTTTTGCTGGTGCTGTCTTTGCCTTTTGCAAGGAGATTGGTGTTAGAAGGAGATGTTAAAAAAAAGAGGGCTAAGAGGTTATGCCGGCTAAGGGCACATCTGTGAGGCACTTTAGTCTGGCAGCACAGGAGCATGGTGTGATATCCAGAGGGATATCCAGAGTGTCAGCTGACATGTGGGTTAAAGGAGCAGTGTTAATTATTTGAGGAGCAGTGCTGTGTGGAGGGGATTTTAGCACTCCTGGTGCTGGAAGCAGCTTGCTCGCAGCTAGACCAGGTTACCCCTCCAGTCCTCTGCTTCTTCAGGGTGATTTCAGGATGTTCTCCCCTTGGCTGGTGGTTTGGATGCTGCAGTTGAGTCTGGTAAACACATCTGTTTTGCTTTGGTGGGCGTATTGTGTCTTTAGAGTACTGACAATATTGGGATTGCCTTTGGGCATTTTTGTTTTGTTGTGGGAGGAAGGGTTTTGTTTTTTTTTTTGGGATTGTTTTGTTGTCTTACACTGGTGTTTTTGTTATTTATTAGTAAAAACAAAGGATCTCATTTTAGTGTGTGACAGAAGAGCGTTGTGTGAAGAGTGCTGTTAAGAATGGTAGTTGCAGAATAATGTCTTCTTGTGTTTTATTGTTTTGAAAACAAACATGCTCCTCCTCTCTAGCTGCAGTCTGCTGATTCAGTTGAAGAAGCAAGGTCAGCTTTCATCACTCTTTCCTTTCTTCCTGTAATCTAGAAATATTTTAGAATATTCATTGTTCACTGCCAGAGAGCTTTGTGCTTTCCTTCTTAGCTTTGCAGTCACTCAGAACTCCTGGGTGCTTCCTGCTACTTCTGCTCCACACTCCAACTTGTTTTGAGCTGAAGCAGTTAAAAAATGCTTATTAGTTGGGAGAGAAGGAGGAAGGTTACAGGTATGCAGTCAGAGGATCTGAGACAACTTAAAATCAGAATCTGAGTTATTGATGATTCTGAGATTGTAAAAAGTCTTTGTCTTTCTGCCCCATTGCCAAAGAAGAAGCCATAATTCGTCTGTACTGTTTTCAAGGTTGTTTATTCTGTTTATCTCTAACATGTTCTGCTGCCCTGCCACAGCTCTGTCCTGCAGGGCAGCGTGTGGGGCTCTGCCCTCAGTGGGATGTTACAAACATAAGTACCTGTGCTATATTTACAATAATGTGCCAATATCTGTCACCTACGTTGAACAGTGTGTCCCCAGCCTAAACCAACAGAAAAATGCCAACACTACAGTGAAACATGGAGGGCGTGAAGAAGGAGAAAAAGGACAAGGCACACCCAATTTCCTCCATCTTGTCCCCTTTGAACCCCTAATCTAGAATCCTAAAATTTTACTTTTGCACACATGCCACACTTTTTTATTACTTATATCAAACACTCAGAGCTTGTAATTCATCCTGTAAGACTGAAAACTCTTTTCCATGGACAGAGATCACAGACAGTGTCTCTGGGGGCTCTGTCCAGGGCGGTTCCTGACCCCTGCCAGGGTCCCAGACCTTCCAGGGCAGCCAGAGGGATGCCCTGGATTCCCACAAGAGGAGGCAGGGCTGCCAGCAGCAAGGGCACAGATTGAGTTAATTTGTATTTGTGTGAAAGACTTTAAAACTGGCCAGTGACCCGTGGTCAACACAATGGTCACTCCCATGCAGTGACGTGGGAGGAATGGGAGAGATTAGTGGCAGAGAATAGCAGTAATTCAGTCACTTCGAGTGACATCAGATTTCTGAAGAGTGCAGCTGCTGGTCTGCAAAACAAGTGCATCCTCTGACAGGAACAGTCAAAGATGTGCATGGAGGGAAGGCCCCTGGACCAAGGGGGGAGATGAAGGTGTTGCCTCATTCTCTTGATGAAGAGAAGGAGGTAGCACCTTCCGTGCCACATGAGATGTCTTGGGCAACAAAGATTTCAAGTCCTCTCCCAATTAAATGACTGTTGCAATTGAAAATAGGCAAATCCACGCCTTCTTTTTCCAGGCTGTTGTGATAAAATGTGGAGGCGTCTCTGCTGGTGACAGGATGGTCAGGTGGCTTGGAGTTAGGGCCTGAATCCTTGGTTCTGTTGGAGGGAGCAGTCCCTCACCAGGGTCTGCATCAGAGCCAGGATTTTTCAGCTTTTGTGTTTTTTACCATCTGGGACCGGGAAAGAAGGTACAGAGACTAATATTTGCAGTTACAGTTGAGAGTTTTCCACGAGTGGCTGTAAGTTAAGAAAATACTTTCCCTCATCAACTTCCTGGTCATTTGCAGCTTTGGTGGCGGATGGCAGTGTAGCTGTTAGGACAGCCAGACAGATGAGCAAATTTGGAAAGCTGTCCCTTGCCTGAACAGATGTTCCTTTGCACAAACAAGTTTGGAAAGAGTACATCAGATCACTGTGTTTAATAGCTCTGATTTTCGTGTCAGAGAAATCAATGTATTTTGAGAATGGAAAACTTAATGAAGTTACTTTTACTGTTCTAATTCAATCAATGAGAAATACAAAAAGCACCCAGCTATGAAATAATTAAAAGTGATAGGCATGTCAAAGGATTTTATCCTAATTCTATCCCTTTCTAGACAGAGCAAGGAGATTATTTTAATGAAATAATGAGTATTTTACTGTGTAGTGATGTTTGGAGTAGAAAAGTTCAATGGAAGATTGAGAATATATGCCCGGATGACATTGAAATGGTAAATATTGCACTGTATGAAATAAGTCAATTTTTAAGCTTTCTAACATTTGAAGTATTTCTTTGAAAGCTAATTTTTTGTGTGTCTGAAAGTAGTTGTAAAAGCAATACCTTGCTGACTTAAACATGTTGCTGCCACCCAAACCTTATCAGTGAATACTGACTCCAGCTGTCATCCCCTGAGTCCCACAGGTGTCTGAGTGTGGGTGTAACCTCTGTTCATGTCAGTGTATATTGCTGTCTTTGAATGTGCTTGCTAAACACCTGGCTATGGAGGAGCTCCTTTGTTTTCTCAGGAATTACAACAGAACACTGTAATTTCTGTTCAAAGTTTGAGAACAGAGGAGCAAGGTCCAATGGATTTACTTAAGGATTAAATATTTATATTGTATCAGGATTTTCAAAGAGCTCCCTGCGTAACTGTTCCCATATAAAACCATAAACAAACCGGGCCTTATAGAAAAAAATGTTCCCTTAACAGTGCCAAAAGATTAAAACCAGAATTTTTAGTGTATACTTGGTGACAGAGAAAAATCCTGGTTTCTCAGTGCAAGTGAAGACATTCTGAGGCTTGTACAGGCTCTGGCAGTGGTTATCCAGCAAATTCTATTTCAGACTAGATGCCTTTCTGACTTTTTAATTAGAAGGGAAGGCCTGTAAGTCTAGGCTTGGATTAGCTGGATTTATTGAATCAGAAGTGTTCCTAGACCTGCCTGTAGCTTAGCTCTGGGAGGAGTTTGGTGCCTCCAGAGCAGCTTCACTGGCAGTAAATGTCAGGCTTTTTAAATCTAATTAATCTAGTTTCCAGGTGAATGCTGTTAACCACTTACTTTGTGTCTGTCATGTGTGTCCCCAGCACGTATCCGGTGTTCCTCACCCTTCCATGCTTCCTGCCCCCTCCCTGGACTTAGCGCAGTATCAGTGCTTAATTCTGCACAGCAAGCTTCCCTTCCCAGCACTCAGCCAGATTCATCCCATCATCCCTCACTGAGAGAGGCAGCCTAAGAACAGATTTGATGCTGTGTGAGTGATGTGAAGGAAACATCTTTCTGATGTCAGTCTGCTTCAATACTGTTTTTAAGATCTACAGATTTTTTATTTTGCCACTCTTAAGTTAGATGCAATCTGTTTGTGTACCAGCTCTCTGAGTGCCTCTTTGGGTAGGAAGAGCTGCAGATAATGATTTTTTTTTAAGCTGGCTTGAAATGTAATTCTGTCTGTGGCACATTAACCAGAAAAATGAGGAAATCCTGTTTCAGGTGATGATGAAATGTAGGTTGCACTTTAATAGTGATTTCTGTTGTAACCTGTATAAACTAAGTGGTTTTGGGGAACAAATGGACAAACCAGTTCACACAGTGCGCAGTCACTGTGTGAACTGTCAATTTTGGCTCTTTCAGTTTTGGATTTGGAAGAAGGAAGTTATGTGAGTCTTGGCCTCTACAGCTACTGAATTGTCATACCTAATAGTGGAAAGTCATGAGTCATGCTATCACCCTATTCCGTTTTCATGCCTTCAGAGTGATCTAACATGCTTAGAGGCTGGGTGCCTAATGATATCCTTTGAGGTTATTAACTTTGCAGGACAGGCTCTTTAACTAGTTATTCTGGTACAATTAGAAAATCAGTATTTCAAGTGCACAGGAAAATGGCTTTTCTTTTCTGAAGACTCCTCAGAGGTCAGTGCCTTTACTTGTCCTCCCTTAACCCACGAGCTGCTTTTAGTCCTCAGCAAGCTCTGGCTGCACTCAGTCACCCTCTCCTTTGCTCTCCTCCTGCTATGTGACATTCTGCACGCTCTGCTCACAGCTTTCTGGAGGCACAGCTGCTGTGTTAAACTGCCCTGTCAACAGTGCCCTGTCCTCCGCTTCTCACTCCAGCTTTCTCCCTCCTTCAGTTTTCTCTGGAATCTCTCCTTAGAGCTATAGAATTGTAGAGTACCCAGAGTTGGAAGGGACCCACAAGGACCATCCAGTCCCAATCCCTGGCCCTGCACAGACACCCCAACAATCCCACCCTGGGCACCCCTGAGAGCGTTGTCCAAACACTCCTGGAGCTGTGGCAGCCTTGGGCACTGACCATTCCCTGGGGAGCCTGGGCAGTGCCAACACCCTCTGGGTAAAGAGCCTTTCCCTGATATCCAGCCCAAATCTCCCTGCCACAGCTCCAGCCTGCAGGATGCGGTTTGATTTTGTCAATTGCCGTAACAAATTTTCTCAACAATTGCTCAGCATCTTCAGCAACTCCAACAGCTGTTTTCAGTTTCTTTATCTGATCAGCTAAGAGCAAGGTTTTTCTCATAACTGGGCAGCAACTAAAATTGTTTTGCATATGGTTTTTTAGAAGTTTCTTTACAGTGTTCATGTTATGTCAGAGGGAATGCACCCAAACCCAGGTGCATCCATATTCCAGCCTGAATTTCTGGGCACTGATGAATGAACACTATAGAAGAATGAAATCCCCAGAGCAGATCTTTTCTGCTCCTTTTTTCCCCATGTGATTTTTGTCTCCTTTGATCAAATTCCTTATTCTTTAATTAGATTAAGAAATCTAAATTATATGCAGCACTATTTCTCCACTTTACAATAATGCAGTGAGCTGGAAACTGCTATATATGGCCTTAGATTAGAAAAGAAGAATATGCAGGAGAAGTTAGTAAAAATCTTAAAGCTTTTTTAGATTTGACTTTGTGAAAGGCTGTCCAGAAGAAGTGACTAGACATATAGTCCAGTTGTTGTTGGGTCTAGTCTACCAGAGGCCATTCTTGAACCAAAAGCCCTATCATGAAGTTAAATTATTACAGTGCTTATTGGAATAAATACTACCAGATGTCCTGCACCTTTAACAGTTCTGAAAGTAGATGGACATACCTTCCCTTATTCCTTAACTGTGCTTTTATGTGGGAAAGTCAGAGGGTGAAAATCAAAAGCTGCAGGGTGATATGAAATAACTCACTTAGCAGCAAAGATGCATTGCATACATTTTAAAGTAAATTAATTCAAATCTACCATAGCTCTTTGGGCAGCTATGTTATGGTATAATTTCTCTTCAGTCTTCTACAGAGAATCCAAGAATTCTAAGTTTTAGCCATGCAGGCTTCCCACTTTACAGGGCTTTTAAATGTTATGTCTTTTCTGGTTTGACTTAATGAAGAAAAGTAGAAAAGGCCAGGTCAGGTGGATGAGCCAGGAAGCAGCATTGCATTGAAAGTCCTTAACAGCTGCCTCTGGGACTGCTCTAGGGAAGCAGCAGTTCCTCTATATTTCTTTAAAAAGTGAAATATTTCAGAGCTAAGGGAAAAAGCACTCAGGGGAGAAGGCAAGAGATCTGCAGCGAAGAAGAAAAAGAGCAGCACAAGCATCGTGAAAGACAGTGATGAAGGCAAGTAATGAATATTTCACAAAACAAAGACAAAATGTATTTATCTTTTGGTGGTCAGGAAAATATTTTCCCTTAAAGAACTTCTCAAGACACCCTCTCAAAAAACAACTTCCTGGCCAATACCTTTTTGCTGTTGTTTAGTTGACACACCAGAACATCTTCAATTAAACATTTTCTTTTATTTATATGTTATCTGAAACACTCATTCATCTCTAATAGTTTTTCTGCTCTAGGTGCTGATTTATCTCTTACTTTTTTTACTCTTTTCACCTTTTGGCCCTTTTTGGGGCTAGTGTCAGTAACAGTAAAGTAGTATTATGTAGTCACTCTGCTCTTACATCTGAGTTAAGTTAAGGGCCAAATAAATCTTTCTCCTCATATTTTCACTGGGTAGAGGGGTGTCCAACAAGGGGAGTCAGAGTCTCTTTCCATTGTTTTTTTGCTGTTTTTAGGCTGTCCACATTGCTGACCTTGAGTGAAAGCAGCAGCCAGCAGGAAGAACATTTGTCTGTATTGGCCACTGCTCATCCCAGCTTCCCACAGAAACCTTCATGGAAATATCACTGCAGTAGTAGGATTACGTTTGGGGTTTTAATTCTGCTAAAAGAACGCTTCAGAAAGGTGTAAAATCTCCTAGGGTAAAAGGAGTAGAATAATCCAGCTCACGGGCTATGGCTTCCAGCCTTTTTTTCTGAATCAGTCTCCCTGCTTGGACACTCCCTGGTTTTAGTCATTCAGTAGCTATTTGGAGACTTTCCCAGTGTGGGAAAGATAAAAACATTTGGTTTTGGTTGTCATTAAGCAGATAGTGTTCCCTTGATAAAAAGGAATTGTTTCCTGGGGAGCAGGTTGAGGCAGGAGACTTGAGACATCTCAGGAAAGCCTTTCTGGCTAAAATAATTATTGGGCTTCATGGTAATCTATTGTTCAAAACCAGCAATTGTCATACTCGGAATCCAGGTGTTTGATTAGTACACACACAAAACAAAATACAGAGAAGTTGCATAACTCTGTGAAACTCAGCGGTTTTGTAAGAATCTTTATTTCTTTCTGAATAGAGTTCTCTATTTAGCTTGGAAAAATTCTCTATGTTTGTCTGTCTATAATGTCTGAGTTGTTTTTGCTTAAACTATGGGATTATTTATATTGAGTTGTATTTTTATCATCTTCATTAGTGCTAATGAAGGCTGTTTTCAAGGCCTGTATTTGGAGATATATCAGAGGCCAGCACACCATTTACAGCAAGCAAGAGTGAATGCCAGCTCAGAAAAGAAACTAAACTTCAGCTCCCCTCTCCCCTTTTATGTGTTTGTTTTCTTCTTCTTGTCTTTTTCGAAGAAAAAATGCTATGAAATGTGGTTACAATCAGATAATATGTAACACAGAAATACAGAGCGGTTCATCTTCTACCTCTGGAAGTTTTTCTCCTTGCTCATCCTAAAGATGGTCTTGACATATGCATTTTATTTTCCATGGGTCTGCTGTTGTCTCCATGGCATTCCCAAAATACCAGATTGTTTACTTTCAATGTCATCAGCAAATTCATTCAGGCCCCTTGGATGTTTCCCAGCCAGGGCCACACTCCATCTTCCTGTACCAGGGTAACACTTTTCTCCATCAGATTCCTCTAAGAGACACAGACCCCTGAAAAGTCTAGAGTGCAGACTTAGAAATTTATATTTTCTACACAGGTGTAGCAGAAGTTAAGAGAATTTCCTCTACTGAAGTTACAGTTTCTATCCAAATATCTGTGAATGGACATCAGGGCTTAGTGGTTTTTTTTTGTGGGGGGGGAGGGGGGGTTTGCTTTTTTTTTTTTTTTTTTTTTCTGTTGGGTTTTTTTTGGGGTTTTTTTTTTTCCTGCTAAATTACCTAACTGATGGAACTCTAGTTTTCTCACATCCCATGCATCAGTGTTTGGCATTTTTGCAAATAATGACTTATTCCTCTCCAAGTGGACAAAACCAGCTGTTACTTCATCAGATTTTTTCAAAGGTTTTATTGTACTAGAGTATAGGATGTGATTTGCCACAGTGCATAAACAAAGGGAAGGACAAGGCAAAATGGAGAAAGAAGAAAAAGAAAGACCTATTAGAAAAAGAAGACCTGTTTCAAGTACTTCCACTGTGTGTATATATATATATAGTGTATAAAAATATACTATTTCAAATGTTGTCTTTAAAATACAGAGATTTCTGTGTGGAGTTGATCTAAAGCAGCTTGAAAAATGGAGAGTCTCATTTGATCTTCAAGTTGTAGGAAACCTGAAGTGATTTTAAAAAGCTTGTGAAGGTTTGGTTGGTTTAGTTTTGTTTTTTTTTTTTTTTTACTTCCAAGGTGAAGGCTTCTACCTTAATCTCTTTGCAGTTCTGACTGCTTTTCTTTGTGATTGTGCAGTGCCAGGAGAGTGCAGTGTGTGGAGCATGTCCTGCTCTAAATTCTCCAGCCTGTGTAACTGGTGGTGTCCCACTCTGACAGAATGGGTTTTAGGAGCAGCCTAAGACAATTTTTACTTTCTACACAGGCAGTCCAAAGAAATTAAGGATTCACAGAAGGTAATAAGGTAAAGTCCACCTTTGTGGCGTGATAGTGAGGAGGGCTGAGAAAAAGGCAGGTGCTGCTCTGTGGTGAACAGGCAGGAGAAGCCCCCAAGCTGCTGAAACATGAAATGGAGATTAACCCAATATAGTTTCATGTGTTTAGGCAAAGTCATTATGATTCTTCCCTGTGAGGGGGGACTGTAATTCTGTGCCTCATCTCACTCTGATAAAGTCAGCAAATTCATGAGAGTTTTTAAAGAACAGCTTAAACAAAAAGATTTGACTGGGAAAGGTAAATTAGAAGCAGTTTAATAGTAGAAGACATACCAAGCACTGATTGAGAAGAAATGAGGAGGAGGAATAACCAGAGCTGATTTAAATCTTGGTGTTTCCTTCCCGCAGGGAATTCTCCTAACTTCAGCATTTATCTTTATTTATGTTGGATAGGAATTAAAAAAAAAAAAAAAAAAACACAACTAATTTCTTTACTGGAATGGAAGATTATGACAAATCTTCTTTTTCAAAAGGATGGTATGGGGTTTTTTTTTAAGGACCAATTTTGACATCTTGTCTTCCCTCACCACTTTGAGTCCTGGGAATGGCAATTCAGAGATCTCTACATTGATCACTGCTGATCTGGAATCACTGACTAAGCATTTCACCCTCGTGAGTGATATTGATGCATGTCCTGTTCTGCATCCAGAGGGCTGTGGCAGAGTGGAGGAACAGCACATGCCAGGATTTTGCACCAAGGTGTCTCTGTTGGTAGAGACAGCCTGTCAAGAGGCACAGTTGATAAGTGATAATGGGTTGTAGGTTGTGACAAAGGGGGAATGTTGTTGTGTTGTGTGTAAGGAAAGGAGGAAGGTGGTGTGTGCTCTCAGAGGAAAACTATGACACGCGTGGTATTCTAGGTAGAAAAAGGAAAGTAAAATACATTGTTTCTGGAAGCTTAATGAGATGACAAGTAGGTTCTATAATGACAGAGAAAAGCAGGACGTTTATGCAACCCTTTATCAAGTTCATGTTTAATTCATCTTTGCCATGAAGATCTCCAGATCAGCAGGTGTGCTTCATCCACTGGCTGTACAGCAGCCATCAGCTGTTATTCTCCAGCAAATACTCCTGTGAATGGGGTATTTATTCATGTGAAATAGGATTTAATTGGGATGCTCTTTATGTAATTTTTCAGGGAGAAAAGACCTCCATAGGACCTCACACAAATGTCTCTCTTCATAGAGAGAGAGACTCTCTCTCTCTCTATGAGAGAGAGTCTATAGAACACCTGCCCTAGTAGTCACAATAACGGGGGAAACCCCCCCCCCCCCAATTAGCTAATTTGAGGTGTCATGCTGCAAAGATAATCAAACTGTTACTTGATTAGTTTTTAGCCTGTGGGCTAAAATGACTCTTGCACGGGAAATGGAAGTTTCAGTGGGTAGGGAATAATGAAGCGCAGGCAGCTCAGGGCTGGTCCCTCAATCCACAGCTGTGTTTGGGTGGTCCAGCATTCCAGCAGATCTCAGAAGCCTCCTTGGAAACAAGGGCCCTTTGCTGGGTCTCAGAGCGAGGAGGTTCCCTGCACTTATGCCAACAGACAAGAGACACAGGGTAGAGATCACTGATCTTTTTGTCAAGGTGTTTCATGCCCTTCTCTTCCATCTTCCTCCCTACAACAACGCCCTGGGAGTCAAGGGAGGCTGGTTTCAGTAGGAGGACAAAAGCTGCTGAGTCTGTTTGTTTGGGATTTTGGTTTAAGGTCCTTACAGTAACAGCAGTAAGCTCTTCTTGTATATCTTGACTGTGTCAATATTGTCCTTTGTTAGTGGGAGAGCAAGTTGCATGAGTAAAACATATGTTTCTTTTCACTTGGACTTTACAATGATTTTCAAGAAAATATGTTGGATGCAGCTGAGATAAGTATGTTCTCTATGCAGAGAGAAAGTAATTTTTATTTTTATCCCAGGTTTTCTTCTGCTTTCTTGCTGAACTGAATGATTTTGCTCTAAGATAGGGCACAGGGAAGACTTACAGCCTGAGATCTGTTTGCTCTGATATGGGGAGAAGAAAGTATCATATTGGGCTATTTCAGTGAAAGGAAGGGTAAAATAAACTCTGGAGTAAACAGGCTGTTTTTCCTAGGCATTAGGAAAGGAGTGCCATATTATCTTAATAGATTATATTGTGTGCACAGTAGTTCTGCTTTTGCAGGCTGAAACCTGAGCTATGCTGGAGCTGTTCTGTGATAAAGTGACTTACCTTTCAATTCAGCTGAAATTGAAAAATGCTAAACTGTTGTGGGCAGAGCAGGGTATGTCTTCTAGAAATAGCTGCCAAAAAGCTCACCTGGCCTACAGTGTCACCTTGTCTCTAGATATTGCAATTCTTTTTGTGTCTTTTGTGGTGCATCGTGATTACATGGTATGCTATGATTGCATGTGTCCTTAGAGCTGTTTTATTTCCTAATAACTAATGGCTTCTACTGCAAACCTCCCAGTACCTCCCTCACAGCAAACAGAAAGGAGGGGCTAGCTGATCCCCACACGATGCAATAAATGTCCCCATGTTACCTGAGTTTGGTTGACTTTCAGGATTAAACTAACTGCTTGCAGATGAAGTTTGGTGATAGCTGATTTTTTCAGGTGAGTCATGTTCCTAAATCCTTGCCCTGTAAGTGGTATTAGACCTCCTCTTCAATGTCAGACTGGGATTTTCCCTCTTAAGTGATCCTTGCTCTTCACTTCTCCACTACCAGCTGTGACCCTCTCATAGAAGGGATGGATTTAGGCTGATGGTAGTTATCAGGGATTTCTTTTATTCTTTCTTGCTTTGTGGCCATAGAGGATCTGTTCCTGCCGTAAGTTTCCCAGTTCAGAAGACAAATCTGCAGATTGAACTTAAAGGTCTTTTCCATTCTAAACAAAGTTATGATTCTGTAAATAAGGGGGAAGAGAAGGAAGTGTTTGAAGGGGAATTAGCAGAGTAGTGTCAAAACATCCATGAGGAGATGGAGAGATAGTCTGAAGTTATTTGAGGCATCATGCAAATCCTGGGGAAAGTTATTGTAACTGTTATGATTGTCAAATAGTTACACTGGAGAACTTGCTGAAAAAGGGCACATGAAATGTTCCTGCTGGGAGGCTAGCTTTCACTGTGGGAAAGCTTTGGCAGTGATACAGGACCAGCAAATTCTGGCTTTTTCCTGTCCCTGCCTCTCATCCCACTGCTGCTTCACAACACCCTCAGCACTGCTGACCCAGCTGTTTCTCAAGCCACATCATAAACCAGTTCAGTGCATTTGATTAATTCACAACATGATCCCACAAGATTTCTTCCTGCACAGGTAAAGGGACAAGAAAAACATCGCCTGAGTTGCTAAAGGTAAGAATTTCCAGAAAACCTTAAAGCTACTGCCAAACCCTCTGTGTTTAAGCATAGTGCATTTTGGGTTTCATAAAAGAGAGCAGCAGAGGATGAGCATGAATTTCCACTGTGAATACACTGCATTGATTGTCTTAGGCTTGTTGCCAGACTTGAAGAATATTGAAGTTAAGGCTTATGAATTTACACATTTAATAAATTAATTTGCCCAGGCTCTGTCTTGGAGTTAAACTACAGGTAGTCTAAATCTGAAAGAATTAACCTGCTATAAGAAAATTTTTCTGTAATGTAAAGATCTAGAATTTCATTGTCACCTGTGGGTATTGCTGCTTGGTACGGTGATTAGAGCTGCTAATAGCTTTTATGGAGTGTTTGGCACCTGGCAATCCCACAGCCAGCTGGGAAGCCTGGCAATACAAAGGTGTCTTTCTTCTACTCTTCCTTGAGTTCATAATTTGACTTCTAGGTCACAGGTAATAGTTTTCATCTTCTGTCACTGCTTCTAAGATGATCTACTTGTTCTATGAAATATTTACATTAAATTCTTTCTGTCCTGCTAAACACTGTGACTTTATAACTTGAATTTGAATGCTGAAGTTTACTGATGGGCTTGAAAATCTACAAAAATGCCTGACTTTAATTTGTAAGAAATGGATTGTCCAGTCTCTTTAGACTTGATCTCTTTATATTCTTTGAAGCTGGGGTACACGGGATCACTCTGTTATATTTATTCTTCAGCCCCTCAGTTTGGATGTATTGACAGCAACCATTTTATTCTGTGTTTCTAGGAGATTGCAGCTAGATCAAATAATTCCTGAGTAAGTATCATCTAAACAAGATTTTATTTTTCTGCCAGCACAGATCACCTACCATCTCCTTTTTTTATCTATGCTTAAACTTCCCTCTATCAAAAGACTAACACTGCATTCCCAGACATGATTTCTTTCCCTTCTGGTCATTAAGGCCTGTCATTCTTGCAGGACGTCTCTGCCATCCAGTTGTTAAAATCCAGGTTTCTTGGACTGTGTTCAGTATAAGATCAAAGCGGAGGGATGTGGTGGCAGTCTTCCAAAACCTACACTGGTTTCCAGTGCAAATTGAGACCACCTTGATGCACTGTTTACTGTTGCTTCAAACACCTTTCAGATAAAACAGGCATACTTAGGTTCTACTGTTTCTCTGACTGCCACCTTTTTTCTCTTCTCATCCTGTTGGAAAGGGGTCAAGGAAGAGAATTGGCAACAATTTTAACAGAGGATCTCTGTGGGCAGTGAGTACTCAGCCAGGAAAAATTTTCAGGAAGCCAAATATGCTGAGTTTCAGGCTGTTTTGTACTGGCGGGGGTGGAGGGGGGTGAGGGGGAGGGAAATATGTTGTTCCTAAAATAGCATTTTGTGCTACAGAGATTTCAAGAACTAAAATGTTGAGCAGAGTGAAACACCTCTCCTGCTTTGTTTTTTCTTTGCTCTCACGACAACAGAGAAGTTGTTCTATGCTATTGAACTGTGGAAAAAATATTGTTGCTGCTACCATGTACTAACACCTACTACTTTCCTAAAAGTGGGAGCCCTAATCTATGTGCAGGTTTTAGTTCATGTCTCTGTATTGCATCCTGCCTCAAAGACTACTCTGTCAAGGTCAGTGTATGTTTTGGCTGTTAATAACAAAACTTTTTTCTTTCTTGTGGCAAACCTAGGGGGTTTGCATGCTGCTTCTAACGTCCTTGCCCAACGGAGCTGTGTGTTTTGGCAGCAACTTTCCAGCCTGGCACTCTCTGTGTGCCTCATGTCAGCCCTTCCTAATAGGACTCTAATCTGGATCTAAGATTAGCAGGAAGAAATCCAAGATGAGGGATGGCCAACAAATGTCACAAGGCTTGGAGAATGTGGACAATAATTCAGCTGGTGACACCAGCACAAGCCTTTTGGCTGCTGTTCAGAGAAGCGGGGATTTGTAAAAGTTTAAGTTGCTACACCAAGTCACTTAATGTTTATTTTCACAGCATTTCCTGGGTTTGGGCTGAGGACAGACTGATCCTGTGATTGCAGAGATCCAAGGAGCTAATAGACCTGGCTTAAGATGCAGGTCTTTGTTTGGCACAAATTAATAAAGAGAGGGAAATGTGGCTTATTCTGAATATCAAAGTTTAAAATATACTGAACTGAGAGGTTTAAGATAGAATGGGCCTGCTTTGCATGTCTTCTAGTGATGGAGCTAGTCCTTCAGAACTAGTGCCACTTGTTTGATGTTTCTGTCTTCAGACTGTGGGCTTTATCGCCAGGGTCATGAGGTCATACAAAAGTTAGCATAATTTCTTGGAAAAACAAAAAAATACTTAGAAAAATTGAGTAGTAAGTTATTTTTTTATCAAATGATATGGATAAATAGTTCCTTTTGGATGGGTACTAAATACCTTCACTTTAGCACATAGCAATTTCTTGTCCTTGCAAGAATGGAAAGGGCTGAAAAAAGAGAATAATCAGGAAGGCATATTTATTTTGGTAACTCTCTGTGGTCCATGAAGCTTATGCTAATATATCAACTTTGTGTGGTCCTGTGAGTTTTCAGGGCATGCACACACTAGTTCCTCCAGCAGCACTACCACCTGATAGGCTGCAGGGATTGACATTGGATTGCTCCATGGGATTGGGCTTCCTGAGGCCTCTGAAGTCAGCACACATACCTCATTTTCAGGTTTAAAATAATCTCAAAATTTAAACTGAGTCAACTTTACTAGGACTGTGTGGGATTCCCTAGAAATAAGGATTTCTTTATTTTGATTATTATTTATTTTATAGATCAGGCTAGGATGAGATTGAAGGGTGGGGGAGCCAGCAGCAAACTTTGTGGATATTTTTCTTTGTTAGATAATTAATATATTGTTAAATATATTAAAAACTAATTAAAAACCTTTATTCTCTATAAGAACGTGGAAATTTTGAATGCAGAGCTTCATAAGGGTGAGAGGGAAGTTTGTGATTAAGGCAAACCTGTACACTAACTTGAATCTGGCACTGATTGCAGCAGGATTATTCAAGTACTTTAAACTTAATTCAGACTTTTCTCAGATGTTTAGAACCAAATCATCACTGAATTTCTTCCTTCGATTCCTGCTTGAATTTCAGTGCACAGGGAATGTATTAGATGACATTGGTATAGTCTGACCATCCTTTTCTGATGCTGCACTTACATTTTATCCAGTGCTGTTTTTTTTTTTTTGGTAAATGTGCCTTGTCATCTCTCATCAGCTTGTCTTCTAAATATTGGAGAAAAGGGGAAGAAAAGACTTGGTCCCTTTATGTGCAAAAGGAGGAAAAGTTTTCTCTGTGCCAGCCAGGCATTTTCTATTGACATTTTATTGTCTCTTCTTTCTGGAGAAGTGTGTTTCAAAGGCTCCCAGTGCTGCAGAGCTCTCTGCTGCCTCATTATTCAGAGCTGCTGATGTGAAGAGGAAAAGTTCCTTAATGCAGCTTTCACTAACTCCAGGGAATTCTCTTTAGTTTCCTCTTCCTGCTCTTTTTCTTTTATCTGAAGAGTAAATGTTTGTGTTTCTTGGCGAACTTAGGGCAGAAAAATCTGCAGGCTGTGCTGCCTGTCTTCCACAGAAACCAAGGAGATTTTAGAGGTATAGTTTCCTTGCAGTTTGTGAGAAAATCTAATTTGGAAGGATATAATTTTGGTCTCCTAGTTTGGCTTCTTCCACCTATAGTTATAATTTCCCTCCTGAATCCACAGTTTTGTCTTTTTGCTCTTGAGTGAGAGGAGTCACTGCATGGCAAAAAAAAATCTAGCAGCAAACCAGAACCCATCAAGGATCAAAACAACAACAACAACATATTTCTTAAAATTAACATATGTGGTCGATAATGATGAAATCGTAATACTGTAACAACAACTTTGATGAAATCAATGTATCTCACAGCATATATGGTCTTTCCTGCTGTTGTGCTCTTTTACTTGTGAAATAGATGTTGATTCTGATCCCTGTTGTAATGTGTAAAGTAACCTAAAGAATCTCAAGGAATTAAATACAGCTCTCCATAACACCCAGAAGATATTTGGTTGGCACTGCATCATTAATTCATTACCAGCCCCTTAAATGGCTGTGTTTCTGATAATGGGAGTAATAAAATACATGTTTACCTTGTTTCTCTGGGGTATTTCAGAGATCATTAATTAAGGTGTATAAAACAAGGATTGCACAAATAAAGTACTGCATTTTAAAAAGCATTTTTAGCAGCAGGAGGAAGGGATGAATATTGCTCTGTTACTGGAGAAAGATTTTGTGAAAATGTTCTCAGTAGAATGAGTTCTGCATACTCCTAGCTGAGTTTCAAATAAGGGAAGAGCTGATGGGGTTAGAAAAAGAAGTGTTAATACATTTATAAGTGCAAATAACACTCTGGTTTCTGTGTTTTGTTGATACCTTCTTTGGGTTTGAAAATATATATCTATATATATACTTTGTTATGAAATTAATACAGCTTCTCACATTCATCTGGTCATCCTTCTAAGACTCCTCTTGGTGAGAAATATTTTGAGCATTTTTGTCTTTCAGCTCCAAGGCAAGAGTAGGGTTCTAGGCTGTATTTCTTAATGAAACCCTGGTATAAAACTACTCAGACTGCTGAGCTTGGCTTCCTATTGGAAAGAAAAACAATTACAGTGACTTAGTTAAGCTCAAATCTGTGTCTGAACACAGCAGGTAATTTTTTCCACTCTGTTAGATCTAAGATCTAAGGTGTGAAATGTCATTTTAGCTTGCTGTTACAGGACTGCAAAACTTCTTAGTGCAGTCACCACAGCTACTGTATTATCTGAACTCAAGACATTTCTCTCACAACATGCCAAGAGCTTCTCAGCTGGTAAGTAGTTTCCTCTGTCTTATAAGGAAGGTATGAACAAATTCAGATGTTATGGAGGGATAGAGAAAAAGGATTATTTGCCCTGTTACAGCTTATAAAAGTTCATAGTGTGAGGTATTCTGTAGCCACTGCCATTGAGGTCTTGATGACCCAAAAATGGATGAGGCTAAAGTAAAAAAGCAGTGGGCAGATTTTTGTTTATAACCTAAAAATGGTTTTCTATGCATGTACTGCACAAGAACACATTTTGTATGAGTGGATATTCCTATATAAAAGGCTCCAGTGAAGACTTTATGCTCTGGGAAATCTGGGGAGACTCTGTGGCCATCAGAAACTGGGAATGGTAAATACATGTATGTATGTTTGAATCCCTACAGCTGACATGCTTTCTTTAAGCTTGTGTTATTCAGCCAAATATTATTTTGCATTTGTTTTGAAGCGCAATTCAAACCCACACATTTTTAGTGATAAATCTGCGCTGGAGTACAAAGCTACTTGCATTTTCTATTTACATCTGTGTAAATAGCCCCGCCACTGGGCATAGCTGTGGGGAAAAATGTAAAAATAGAAAGGTTTTGGCTTAGATAATTGTTTGTTTTTAAAAGCATGGTCATTAGGAGAGTCATCATTTTGACCATGTTCCTGTATGTTGTCCTCAGTTTTTTCTTTTGTTGTTTTCTGCAGGTTTGTTTTTTTTTTGTTTTTTTTTTTTTTAGGTTTTCTTATGAAAGCACAGAAATTCAGTTTCAATTGATTTCATTAAGACTGTGGAGTGTTGTGCTTGGATATTTACCTGACAGGAGTGCTGGATGAAGTGACAGTAGAGAAAGTCTCAGGAAGGCAGTCTCTCCATCATTCCATGGCATAAATTTATTTACTAGATAATAATCAGTGATATTGGTTTATATTGGTTTACTTGGATCAATATTGCTGTTGACTATAAATCTTGAGTGAAGACCATTCTTCTTTATGTCATGACAGTTCCTTTGTGAAGAATGTGGTTGCTGTAATCACATAAATATTTGCACTGCTGCTGTCAATCCCACTTCATTTCCATTTGTTACAGAAATGTAGGCAGTTTTTTAGGCACCCAGTCCTTTTTGGGGCCATTATGGGATAGTTTTCTATGAGTACTGGAATGTGGAAATTGCTGGGGAGGTAGCAATCCTGCAGCTGCTGTCCTTCAGAGCAGCTGTGCTATTTGGACTTTAACAAAAGTGGGGCTTGGGGAAAAAAAAAAAAAAACCACAGAAACACCTCAGCCACTGGTTACCCTCAAATTGTATTGTGAGTATTCTTAAACTGGCTCAGCCACAGAATCATTTAGGTTGAAAAAGACCTTAAAGACCACTGGAGAGAGAGACTGGAGGGTGTTGGTGGCTTTTTTGTTGTTGCTTTTTCGTACATTAGGAAGGCCTATAAGAAGCCTGGAGGGGAACTTTTCATGTGGGTGGATAGTCACAAGGACAAATGGCCTTAGGCTGACAGAAAGGAGGTTTAGATGGGATATTAGCAAGAAATTGTTCCCTGTGAGGCTGGTGATGCCCTGGCACAGGCTGGCCAGAGCAGCAGCTGTGGCTGCCCCATCCCTGGCAGTGTTCCAGGCCAGGCTGGATGGGGCTCTGAGCAACCTGGAACAGTGGAAGGTGTCCCTGCCTGTGGCAGAGGGTTGGAATGACGTGGTCTGTAAGGTTCCTTCCAGCCCAAGCCATTCTGTGATTCTGTGCTTCTCACACTGCCAAGTCCACCACTAAACTGTGTCCCCAAGTGCCACATCTACACATACTTTCAAATACCTCCAGGGTTGGTGACTTCACCACTTCCCTGGGAAGTGTATTCCAATGCTTGATAATCATTTCAGAAAAAAAAAACCCCACAAATGTAATAAATGCTGGTGCCATTCTTTTTGATGGGGGACAAGGACGAATAGTGGAAAAGGACAGAAAATCTTTGTTAATACATTAGCTGCTGGATGCTAATAAGAAGTTATCAACTGAGATGTCTAAAATAAAATTAATTTGCCAGACAAGCCTGTTATCCTAAGGAGTTAACTCCTGACTTCACTGAGACTCCCTTGTGCAGTGCTGGGATACAGAGTGGTTGGTGTGCAGTGGGTATGGCAGGGGTTTTGATTTAGGGTTTTGCAATAGGGCTGCTGGTTGTAGAGCTCCTAAGAGAAATAGCAAGAGGAAAATGGCTGTGAAGTGTGAGTTGGGGGAATGATAGGGAAAAGATTGCCTGAAGAAAAGCTCTGATGTAGGATGTCTGCCTTTAATTATGCTGAGGCAAAGCAAAAAAAAAAAAAAACTCTTCTAGTTCTGATCCATGCTTTGATCCTGTAACCTGCTCAATGGCTTTGCAACAACTAGCTTTAAAAAAAGGGGACAGTGGATACATATACTGGACTATGTGATGCAAGCCTGCACAAGCTGCACCTTTGAAGTCTCTGACAGCTGCTGTTCTTACCAGGTGGATAATTAAACAGGGTTGAGGCAGAATACATTGATATTTGGGTTACTGAAAAATATTTGTTCTTTAAAATCCTACATGACACATGTAGGTGTGTCCTCAACACCATTGCCTTGTCTCAGCTCTAAAATGTTCGCAGGCCTGTTTTCCTTAATTTTGGAGAAAAAAACATAGTGAGGCTGATTGAGCCTAAACAGGTTTCAAAAAAAATCAAAAGGCTCCCTCTGCGTTGTGTTGCATCAGTGGCTCTTATGTTTTCTTCTTTTTTCTCTATTTCTTCATGGTGGTCAAACAGTTTGTACTACTTGGAAGGGTGAGAACATCTGTGAAGCTGTGTAGGTAATGCTTAAGCAATCTGGAAGTTCCAGCTTTTGCCCACATCTGTCCTGGGGGCAGGTTTTGGCCCAGCAGCCACAATTACCAGAGGTTTCCATGTCTTGTTTGGCTGTCATGTAGCGTTCAGCAGTTTGCAGGATCTGTTTATACATGCTGCTTGTTGTCCTCACCTCTTAATTATGCTGCCACACTTACCCTGTCTCTTTAGATTTAAATGCTGTAAATTAAAATGGATTGCAAAACTGGTGCGGTTTTTCAAGGCATGAAGGTTTTCTGGGAGCAATGAGTTTCTCCTTGCGTGTTGCTTCTTGGGGATGCTGTTATGGATTTGAATTGCTGCTGTTGGTAAACAAAAAATGATTTGAAATGTATTAGCTGGAGAACAGTGATTTAACCTTCAGGCTTCTAACAGCAACATTTATTTTTGTTGTTAATTGCTTGAAGCAAAATCTCTTTTGCAAAGAGGATTATCATCAGGAGCTCAGTCTGGGTGTAAATGTGCCCATCTTTGAATCGCAGGGTTTTATTTCTTTATGCTGCATTAGCTTCTATAGTGCCTGTGCAAAGAGTGGATTATGACCTTCCTTTTAATTCTGTAGCTAAGTGAGAAGAGTTTTATCTTTGTTGTTGCTGTTAGGTGATATTAAATAACTGGAAGTTCAACGAGCCATAAGGAACTTCTAATTTTTCTGTAGAACAGCCATTTTTTCATCCTCTTTGCTTCATTTTCTTTCACCAGTAAAATCTCCCTGACTTCACAGGCTACACAAATCTCTCTGTGCCTAAAGACCTCTGGTAATGCATTATGTAACTTCATTGCCTCCTTGCTGGTACTTTCTGCTTGTTTGTGTCAGTGTCGCTGTTGTCACAAATGGTGTGCAGTGTTGAACTACAGCCATTTTCTGCTCTGATTCACTGTTGCTTCTTACTGAAAATGCAGGAAATATTTTAAATCCAAAGGCTCAAATCTAAGTTAATTCATGTTAATCCTTGTTGAAACGTTGGTCATTGCACTGGAACTTCTCTGGTCGTGAGTTTGGTCCAGAAAATGAAATTAAAGGAGCTAAGTGACCTTTTCCTGCTGTTACTGAAGAGCCGGGAGTTAAGTCAGTATGATGTAAAAAAGTCACAATTTCAGTTATTTCTAGCACACATAGTATGTATTTATTTTCTGATGAGTAAAAAAGCAAAAAATGCTTTCAGGCAAGAAAACCACATATTGGAAATAATTGCTTTTTTGTATTATAATTAATTGCCTACTTTGGAGAGTCTCTGTAATACATCCTGGGACAGAATGTAAAAGAGAAAATAATTTTATGAAGATGTATTGCTCAGGCATCCCCAGTGTTCAGTCCATTTAAAACTCATAAAATAATTAATAGACTGACAAAGTAAATTGATGAGACAGAAATAGTCTGTGACCACTTTATATTGCTTTTTCTGACCTCAGCTATACACGTGCTCTGAAGCAACAGGCATGTTTCTCTGTGTGTTCCAGGTTAATTATAACTCTTCTAGAATCCTGATTAAAGAAAAATGTCTTATGTATGATTGGATATTTTCACCCAAGATGAAAAATTTATTTTCAGAAACTGGCAAAAAATTATTTTGTCTTAAAGGACTCTGTAGCTTTCTTTCGAAAACTATTGCTTGTCATTAATTGTAATTTTGGTTGAAGCTGGTTCATTATGTTGAATATAATGTCTGAAGAGGCTGATCCTCTTCTTTATGTAAATTACATCCCTGTGTAAAGTTGTGCAAGAAAGAGCTCATCAAAACCAGTCTAAGTACAAGGAGACATCAGAGAGACCATTTGTGAAGCTGAATATACATTTATAGGCATATAATCCTTTGCTCTTGCACAAAACTAATTTTTTTTTCCATTTTATGCAGTTGAGTTGAAAAGACAAATACCTCAACAGATAAGATTCTGAAATGGCTGCTGTCCTGTTTGAACAGGGCAGTGATCCAAACCATTCTGAAATATTCACCTCTTCCAGTCCAGCTCCACTGCTCATCCTCCCTTTTGCTGTCCCTCCTTGACCCCCTGCAGCCGTGGGGCTGCCATGGGCAGTGGCAGCACCCAGTGAGGTTCAGGTCCACCTTTCCCTTCCCACCACTCTGGCTCTGGCAGCAGCCAACTCTGCATCCCACCATTGCGATCTGGATGCAGATTTGGCATCACCAAAAACACATGAAAGATGAGGATGTGGAGTAGTTGTTCTGTTAAATATCAGCTCAGTTGTACCTGCTCTTGGTGGGGGAAGTTCTCCTGTGCTTTTTAGCTGAGGATGTGGGGGTTGTCTTGGGCAGGAGGGAAGTATTAGGTTGGTAGGATTAGGATTCCCAGCTTTCCCTTTGCTTGTCCTTTGGCACAGGATCGTGGCTCTGTTGGTAACACAGCGTGTAGCTCGTCCTTTCTGTTTGATCCAGAGGAGACTGAGAGGCAGCCGTACCCTCGGAGCAGCTTTTGCTCTTATGTCTGCGGCAGTGCTCAGTGGGATTCCTGGCTCCTGGGTTTTTCATGCTGGAGATGAGTCAGCATCAGAGAGATTTGTGCTGCTGCAAAGATGCTGCCCTCAGTAATTCAGGTGGCATCAGAGATTACGTTCCTGCTCCAATTAGTGCCTAAAGCATCTGAGTTGCCTATATAGTCTCACTTGAACTGTGCTTCAGGAAGTTCTTGCTTGGGCTTTTCTCCACAATTTAGTGGCTTTCTCACCTCCAGTCAGATTTTGGAAAAGCCAGGAACCTCAGCCTATGAAATAGTCCTTATCCTTCTTTACCTCACTTAGTGTCATCTCCCTGCAACTTCTGACCATAGTTCAAGTGGTTCTACCAGCCACTTAATGCCTTGTAGTTTAATTGACTGGAAAATAGTCACTGCTCAGTATTGGCTGTTTATTCCTTAAGATGAAAGGCCAAATATAACCTTCTGCAGAAAACAATTTGAGTGTAAAAAGCCAAAAAGGCATGCACATAGTTCTCCCTAGTTTGAAGTAGACCTCCAAAAGGTCAGGTCAGCAGGCATTACTTAGGTCGCACGTTTTGACCTCAGAAATCCTTTGGTTCTTTAAACTCTCCATATGTTCTTCAGTACTTTCTTTAAAAAGCCTAAGCAAAATCAATGAACAATCAATCAGAGAAAAATCAATCACAGTCTTAAAAATATAAAAAATTAAAAATAGTTGTACAAAATAAAAAATTCAAAATTAAGTTGAAAGGAAAATATCTTAGCAATTCTGATTATAAGTTGGAATCTGCCTTTGAACCTGGAATGCAGTGAAAGCTTTAAATTAGTTTGAACAGTGGAGATTCAGGGATCTGTCTGAGCATACCAAATTGCATCATTCTGACTTTTGTGTCATAATCTCAAAGCATGAATTTGTTTGTGTGCATTAAACAAATCCACATATTTTCTGATAATTAAGATGACATCATATGGGTGCAAGATTTTTATAATTGCTTCTGAAGCTCACTGAGGAAATAGAAAAATAAATGTACTGCAGAGAGACATGAATCTGCTCCCATAACAGGCAAACACTGTCTCATTCTTCATGGCTTTTTATTCTGAATGAGGCTGAGTAACTGGATCCAACTCTGAAATTTGCCCTACTAACTCTTAGGTTGCCTAACTTGGACTGCTTTATTGTAGAAAATAGAAAGATGGGATTTTTCTTCCCTTTTCTTTTAACCCTAGGAGGATAAGCCAGTAATCAAGAGTAACAGCAGATTGCCTTAAAAGTTTTTTTTTTCAATTGCTATGTTTGGTACTTCCATTTTCATCATGCAAGAATGGCTTGGGAGATGAAATTTTTGGTGTTTTTTGGAATCAAACATTGAAAATTGTCTCAGACTAGGTGGAGAAGAGCTGTCTGTTATGTGCATGTAGTCCTTGTCAGAAATGCTTAGTGAAACATGGCTGCATGGTTAATTATAGGGACACTTCAAAGTAGTGTGATTTATTTACTTTACTGTTCTAGCAGGCATTGAACATCTGGCTACAAGAAATGAAGCCCTTTTTAGAGAGCTGAAGCGGGGAACCCAAATGAAACAACATAATAAATGGATGTCTACACTTGGAAACCTTTCACAGTTGTTTGTGCAGTAGTCTACAACTCTTAAGGCAAAGCAGCAATGCTTAGTGATGCAGGTTGGAAATGCTCTCTGCTTCTGAAGTGTGGGAAGGAGAGTAACTCCTCTGGTAATCTCCAAGTTTGTGGTGCTGAGTGCTCTATAAATGTACCATTGTTTGTGCAGATATGATTTTCTGGATACAAATCCAAAGCAAGTATCCAGTGGTTGGAAGTGGTCCTCATATTTTATCTTTTTGTTTCCTGTTGTTCACTGGGATTAGTATGGCCCCTAGTGACTGAGGACTTCTTCGTTTTTCTACATTGCAGGGCATGTGTCATGCCAAGTTTCTGAGATCTTTTGTCTTCATCTGGCTAGATTACAACCTCCTTCTGGCCCTACACATTTTTCACACACTTCCAGGGTCTGCAAGTTCCTGTCCTCCAGTATGACTCAGTTTTTCTGAACCAGAACGAGATGGGACATTTTGTTATAAATAAGTTAATTATCCAGTAGTTTTAACCTGTTGGTTTAACTTCCCAAGTGTACAGCTCTTTAATAAGAACAAGGTTTTTAATAGGCCTCGATGAGCCTTCTGTATTCATCTAAGTTATAATCTTGATGACATCTGAAAGTAGGCTAATAACCAAATTCCCTGAATACCCACAGCTATTAGTTTGTAAAATAGTGTCCCTGAGAGGTTATTCTGCTTGACCCACTTTCTAAACTGGATTCTACACCTGATGATTTGTCATGGATAAAGAAATTTGGGTATTTTCATTTGTTTGATGCTGACTGCTGTGGTCTCAGGCAGCGCTGGAAAAGAAAAGTAGTATTTTGTTAGACTTGACTCCCTAGTTTGTGTCTCTGAAGTTTCTGCTGGAGGAGGAGTTTTTTTGGGATGCTTGAAGGTCATTGTTCTGGTTCTTGAATACGTGTTTGACAGGATCCTACTATTCTTGTTTCTTTCTGTTTCAAATTCAGGCTTTTGTCAAAACATTTACTGGTATTTTTCATGACCCTTTTCCTTGCAATGTGTGTTTTGTGATTGCTGTGGTCTGCCCCACTTCAAAGATGGTTGTTTTGCCTCTGTTAGTCTAATAGGGGAAGAAGGGCTTTTTTAAGAGGATTCAGTCCAGCTTTGTTTGCATTTAATCAACTTGAGAGTTTGAATCAGGATGGCTGGGAACATTCAGGCCTGAAACCATTGCATCTAATTAAAATATTTAACTGGGACACGTCATGTGGGAGTCTGGTCCATGTCAATGGATCTCCAAAGGGGAACCTATCACGTCTACACTCCTTAGAGTGAGCTGGGGTAAATTCTGGCCATGACAGCTCACGAAGGGTGGTGAGCTCCACGTGGTACTGCAGTTGTGCAGAGCAGTGTCACTGCACTGTCTTCCATGAAAAAGAGCTTTCTTCATGATGTTATTCCAAGCCAAGGCAACAGGAAAAGACTGAGCATGTCCATGAGTGATGGCTGACAAGGAATGCTGTAGGCACAGTGGAATTGAAGTGGAAAACACAGCAGTGTTTGTGAGGAAATCTCTTTCTCCTTTGTCTTGTAGGGATAGCTGGATGTCTTCGTGGCTGCCACTTCACAGTAGCAGATAAACACTGTTCAGCACTGCAGTGAGCATCTCCTGCTGGGAGCTTTGGACAGCACGAGCTGTGTTTGACCTCTGTGTGCAGCTGTGGTGTCACATGGAGGATAAGGCTGAGCTTGATTTTTTTTTTTTTAAGCTTCTCAGATTTTTGTGGTTTATTTTCACAATAAAGACTTTTTAAAAAAATAATTTTTAAAATTACCATTGACTGAACTAATTTGAGTTGACGTAGGTGACTTAAAAGGTTATCCCAAAAACCTTTAAAGCTTTATTTCTGCATTTTCCCAGGTATCTGCTGCAGGAAAGGACAGAACAAGAAAGCACCATGTCTTCAGTCTCAGCTTATTACAATGGAAAGACTGTACTTATCACAGGAGCTACAGGTTTCATGGGCAAAGTACTGGTGGAAAAACTTCTGCGCTCCAGCCCTGAAGTGAAAGCAGTTTATATTCTTGTCAGGCCAAAGGCTGGCCAGTCAATGCAAGAGAGAGTGGCCAACATGTTGAAATGTAAGGTAAGTTCGTATGGTTTATTCTGGAATCTTATCTGAAATCCATTTAGCTGGGTGAAACAATGGGCTTCTGTTTTACTCAGTTCATCAGGAGCAAAATGCTGTGTATTTTTGCTGTGTTATCAGCCAAAAGAATTGTACAGGAGCAAAGCTGTATATGTCTGATTTTGATGGGTGCCACAGCATTTTACACTGTAACCATGTCATCGTTTTACTTCCCTTTTTGCATGACCTCCACCCATGTGTATTGATCCTGTTTAGTTTGCCATCCCAGTGAAAAAATCCCTAGTGGCAAGAAGGATGTCAAAGGCCTTTGCTGTCTTTAATGTAAACATTTGTAAGGAGACACTGACTTGGGCTGAGGCTCTCAGGAGTCTTAATATCCTCTGGATCTTGAGCCAGTGGTGAGGTTGTGAACTTGCTCAGACTCCTCCAGCTATGATAAATGCCAGAGTTCAAGCCCATGCCTGATGCTAGTCTGAATTTGTACATAGCTGATGTGAGATGAGAGGAAGGGACAGATCTGGCCCTAGCAGGCAAGGAATTACTTGGAATTAACCTGAGAAATGTCAGCGTATCTTTGTGGAGTATTGGTATAGAAGTTTGGACAAGGCTTAACTGGAAGAATCCTTCTCCTTCTGCAGAAGTTAGAGGTAAAATAGGTGACTTGGACACAAGTAGGTCTGGCAGAAAACATGCTTTTTTTCCTTTTAATGTTTTGAGGCATTTAGCTAGGAAAATCTTACGTATGTCCAAGAACAGAGTTTGCTTGGTTTTGGTGTGTTTTTAACAGATTGTTTTCATATTCAGGAAAATTTGTGAGTAATATAAAAGGAAACAGGCACATTAGTTGCTTTTTGCAAGTCTGTCGTAGAATGATTTAGGTTGGAAAAGACTCTGAAGGTCTTTGGGTCCAACCCTTAACCTCACACTGCCAAGTCCACCCCTAGCTTTCATCACAGTGAATAATGTGAAAAAATCCCAAATGTGGAGTGTTTTTGCCTTTTGTCTTTTAAAATACTTGAGGAAATGATAAACATAGGTATTTATAAAGACTTTTGTAAGGTCTGTTTGTATTTTATGTATAAATGCTGCTGGCTTATCTCCTCAGTTGGGCAGCACAGCTTGGAGGTATTATTCGCTCTAGGTGGGGTTCCCTAGTAGCTGTTTTATTGTTGCAGCTCTATTAGATGTACCCATTTTTTTTCCCTAGCATGTGTCAGCAGTTTTAGAGTTGCCAAGAGCAAACAGGACCTGATAACCTCTCCTTGAACCTTTGGCAGCCTTCTCCAATGTGTTTCAACTGAACAAAAAGAGAAGGCAGAGATCTAAGTTAGGCTGCTGCAGCCTTGGGAAGAAAAAAAACTTTCACAAGTCATCCAGGTTCTCTCAAGGAATAAGGTGTCTTTCTGATGCTGGGCATTTTAAAATTACTCAAAAATCCTTGCCTAAGGCAGAAACCTTACTCCTCAAAGGTGTACAAATGTTGACACCCTTGGACATTTTTTTTCTAAAAATGAAAGTGTTCATTCCACTAAATATTAATTAAATGACAGATGAGGAGGACAGGAAACATTATTCTTAACATTTTTGCAGATCTTTTCTAGTTGATCACAATCTAGAGACTGCCCTTCCATTTGCTGTTGTAGTTTGCATGCTCTAGTTTAGGAAATCCCTGAGGTATACAACAAATAAAAATGCAGCCAAAGTTTGTTCCAAATCTTCAGACAACATTCACAGCTGAAATTTCTGATGATGATCTCTGATGAGATGTATTGGAGTAAGCACAGGAAGCTTCAGAATGAAATTCTTTTATTTATTTGTGCTATTTACATGTTCCTTTATAATTTCCAAACTCTAGTGAATAATTATTCTTTTCCCCCATAAACTATGGATTTGATGCAGAATAGTATTTGTATCTAGGTTTAGGGGAACATACTTTATTTCTTCTTTCATATCCTACCCTGTGTAATCTTCTCTAGTGACCCATGACACATTCATTTTGCAAGTAACTCCTTCCTTTGCATTTAGCTTTGACCTGGTATTGTCTTCTGGACTTTCTTGTTTGCACATCCAGAAAGGAGTATTCCAGGAGCCAAAGGAACAGAGAAATACAGATTGCCAGCTTCTGAATATTCTAAGCAAAGAGATAAAATGAGTATTTGGGATGAAGCAAGATCCAAGCAAGTGAAACAGATTGGTTAAAATTAGTTGCATAATGTTTAGGTTCTTCAGGTAAGGTCCTCTGGGGACTCCTGATTTTTGGTAGTACTTAGAAATATTTTGAAAGAACTTGCCTAGAATTTTGATCCCTTTTCATATATCTCTGTGAAATTTGTGTGGTTCTTATCATTATGTCTACAGGGGCTTAAACATTGAGGTGTTGCATTTGTGCACTGTCTTCTTCAGTGTGTAGATGTCAATCTGCTGGAAGATGACTCCTGTTAAATAGAAGAGCAGCTGTGGGTTAGAAAAGGGTGATACAGTGTGAATGGCAAAATAACTTAGTTTGTGCTTTTCAACAGTTGGTTACTTGGAGTTTTTCAACTTCTGAATCCAACATGGAAAGTAAAATACAGAAAATAGCTTGGGCATACATCAGAATTCTTTGACTGTATTCTGCATCTGAATAGGCATTGAAATTTAATATAAGGCTGCTTTCCTTAGTAAAATTAGTTTTACATGCAGGTGCATTAGTGCATTAATATTCAATGTATAATGAACAGATACTCAATTATCTCAGCATCAAATCCAAAACAAGCATGGTGACCTTGCCTATTTATGAAAGGAGATGTTCTATTTTCCAGCAGCAAGTCCCTACGGGAATCAAGCTATTACCCTGTGCTTAATGAAATGCCATGTCTGCCTTGCATAGAGCACAGCTGTTCCACAAAAAAACCCAGATTTCAGTATGGGCTGCTGCCTGGATGTGGCCAGAGATGTGGATCGTGAGGCAAAGCCTGACAGGGCTGTATAATCATTAGTTGATGGGAGATGTGTCTTTATCAGAGGCAGGGAATTGCTTCAAGGAGCATTTTTTGCTGTCTGAGCCCTCTGCACAGAAATAGGCAGGAATGCTTGGAGGGGTTGCTTTGGATTCCCTGGAGAGCAGTTGCTGGGCTAATGCTGGGTCACTGTGGCTTTCCCCTTGTCCCTGGGAGAGCAGAACATTTTCCATGCCCTGCATGCAGGGAACCAAGGCTGCTTGCTACTGCCAGGGCTGTTCCTCAGATAGATTTGTCCAGTGTTCCTAATTAGAAAGATCAGACAAAGTGAGGAGTGGAAAAGGCTCTTATTAACGTCTCTGATAATTCAGAGAGAAAATGGGGAGGCTGTGAATGAGGCTGCTGAAAATGGGGAATTGGGTGTGACTGAAATGCTGCTGCTTTTTCCTGTCGTCCAGCCACAGTTAACCTTTCTAGTTCAAGTGGATGCTACAGACAGACCTTCTCTTCCCTGCAAAGCTTTGCCTGGAGCTGCACAGTGGGATGGGCAATGCTATCAGACACTTTAATCTCTTCAGTATTTCCTCATGTAGTATGCTGTGTTTATCATTTAACATCCAGCAAGGCCCTGTCGATTTCAGCAAATCATTCCAGATTTATCTTTCTCTGCCTCCTATGACTTTGCCCCCTCACTCATCACTGTAAGCAATAAAGGCTCTCCATGCCAAACCAGTGCAGTGTCACTCCATCTGGAGCAGCATCTCTGAAATCTGCTGTGGCCCCTGTAGAGGGGTTTGTACTTGGATCAGGGTTAATGAAGTTTTTAGGTTGATGGAACATGGTGGTGTTAGGTCATAGGACTTGATGATCTCAGAGATCTTGTTCAGCCTGATCCTCTGATTCTGCATGTGCTTCATCCCTTGAAGTGTTCAAGGCCAAAACTGAAATAATATTTTTTTCTTTGAGTGTTTGAAGAACAAATGAGTTATAGAATAATAGTCATAGAATCAGTTATCTTGTCAAAAATCTCTTATCATCAGTCCAGCTGTTAACCCAGAATTACCAAGTCCACCACTAAACCATGTTCTTAAGCATCACATCTTTTAAATATCTCCAGGGGTGCTGACTCAACCACACCCAGCCTGTTTCAATGCTTGAGAACCCTTTGAAATTTTTTTTCCTGATATCCAATCTAACCCTTCCCTGACACAGCTCGAGACCACTGCCTTTCCATTCTGTCACTTGTTACCTGGGAGAAGAGACTGGCCACTACTTTGTTAAAACCTCTTTTCATGTAGTAGTAGAGAGCCATGAGGTACCCCGAGCCTTCTTTTTTTTCTGGGCTAAACAACCCCAGCTCTCTAAGTCACTCCTCCTTAGACTTGTGCTCTAGACCCTTCCCCAAGGCATCTCTGACTGCAAGAAGCTGTGTCTCTTCTATTACTTGGCTTCTCCTGTACTCCTGCATGACTTTCTCCCTGAAACATCAGTCTCTGATCACTCAGAGATGCAGTTCTGTGGTACTGTCAGCATGGTTCATGCAGTACTGGAAGCTCTAGGTAGGATTATGACCTAATGGTGTCATACATTGTCTTTTATTAAAAAAAAAAAGTAATGCTGCTGAAACTCAGGCAAGCCTTGGGGATGCCATTTGTCTCCAGGTCACAAACTCTGCCAGATGGTACGGAATTCAAACCTCAGTTTTATTGTTGTCAAGGAGAGGTCACAGTGTAGTGCTCCATCTTTGCAAACTGTCTTCAGTCCTTCTGCTCCTGTGGGTATTCACAGTAGTAAAGTCAATTCTTTTAAAATAGACTGCAGTTTTCAGTTTCATCCAGTTGTACAGAGGTACACAGTAAATCACAAAGAAGTTAAGAATGTTTAAATGACACAAGATTGTAAATGAAAAACAAGAGCACAGAAGGATATGAAACTGTAGAAATGAGGTGGATTATTCTGAAATTAGTAAGTCATTGAAAGCAGAGATGCTTCTCAGTTAAAGTGTGTTTGTCATTCTGTGAAGAAAAATGTTTTGGTGTCAAAACCTGACACATCAGTTTCCTCATCTTCCCCTGGAAAGAGAAACCCAGCATGAATCAGGGGTCACCTGCCTGGCAGCAGCTGCCAGCTCAGCAGAGTCTTGATCCTTGCAAGATGTGTGTACAGAAAATTTACCTTGTATGAAGGGTAAAGCAGAATCTTTTTGTGCAGCTCAGCTTTCTCTGTGCCTACTTGCTCAGCTGCAACAGCAAGGGGGTAAATGGTTTCTGTCTTCATGTCATTCTACACACATACCCACCACCTGCAGAGCAATCTGTGACAGCTGCCCCTTACTTTTATCTTTAAGTCTTGGTTTCATGCATCTTTTTTGTGGCCTGGACTGGAATCATGATAAATCAGTCATATTTGAGAAGGATTCTTTTGTCTGAGTTTTTTTCCCCTTAAAATCATTATGTCAAGTAGGTGGTGATCTAAACAGCAACACCTCCATGAGACAGTACAGGGCCTCAAACAGAAGCATTCCAGAAAAATCCCTATAGCCAATTCTATGCTAATGCATGTGCTGCTCATGCAGTAAAGTTTAAAGAAAGCTGAAAACAAAGGAGAATTGTCTCAGTTTCACTAAGATATCTGACAAGAGACATGCACCTGTTTAAATATTAATATTCAGTTATTCTGCTAAACCACAAGATTTTTAACCAAGATACTGTGGTTGAAAGTATGCTGCTGTCTGTGAACTCTTATGGTCAGACACCTCATTTTGTCCAAGGAATGTTACAGACAAGCTTTTTATGCATCTAGCACAAAACTGTGCTCTGCAGCCCAATTAACACATACACATTTATACAGACACAAATGCACACATATGCATAAGGTCACTGTCTTTCAAGCTAGCCATTTTTATTTTATTTAGTGGCAGGTATCCCAAGGGATTTGTGTGTTAGTGAAGATTCTGCCAGATGAAAAATGATGAAATAAAAGTTCAGCCCTTGAAGCAAATGAGCAGGCAGTACCTTGAGAATGATGCAATTAAAAAAACCATCAACAGTAAGATTTTTCTCTTGCCACTAACAGTGTAGAGGTTGTGGTTAAGCTGCATTTGCTGCTATCTGTAAAATGAAATGCATTTTTAGTGCTCCATAAGCAGTGATATTTTGAGACACTTACAGCCTGTAACTTCACAATATTTTTTCTTCAATGTGCAAGGGTGTCATAGAGAAGAAAGAGGGAATCTCATATGGAAGTTAGCAAACTAAGATTGCAGTTGAGTCACAGCTTTAAAGGCTCTTCATAACACAACTTGAATTTGCATTTCTGCCTGCGTACTTTCTGGTTTGCAGCCAAGGCCCAGTTCCTGGAATCAGTGGAATTTCTCTTGGTACCTTCATTTAGCTTTGGTTGAGTATCTCCTGAAAGGTGGATTTCAAAGAGGTGATGGGCCCAAATAAGTAGTTTACAAGCTGTCCTTTTAATTCTGTGGTGTTTTAGTGGTTTTCTTTTTGTTCTGGATCATTACATGTATGAGTATGATTTCCCTGCCAGTATTTCAACTTCAGATGATAGCAACTTAAACACAGGGAAAAGTGTTTGGTACCGAGATGAAAATGCAGTTCATCACTCTTCTAAATCTGGGAAACCAATGCTGTCTGATTCCAGCCTTAGAGCATAAGCAAGCTAGACAGTTTCTGGGTTTGCAAGCTACTAAACACAAGAATTGATTGTTTTATTGGTAGTGCTGACCATCCGCCTTTATTGGCACTGCTCTCATGCATCTCTTTTCCCATGTGACTGCATCTGAACTCAGCCTTGTGTGTCAAGTTGGAGATGGAAATAGTATCCTAATGTTAGAATTTTTTTCATATGTCTAAAGGAAAGCTTTAGATTCTCTAATGCACAAAATTTACTTTTATGCCCATCGGAGATCTCTCTATCTGGGAAGTTTCACCTTTCCAGCTCTCCTTGCCAGGAGATAACTTCTAGCATCACCACCATTGCTGTCTATGTATCCTAAAGGAAAAAGTCAAGGAAGTGGGGGAGTGTGCTAAGAGGGATGGAGGAGTTCAGCATGGCATTTTCAAAGAGGAAGGGAAAAGAGCAAAGAGCGTTGAAGAGAAAAGCTCTCCTATGCAGGCTTGAGAGTTTTATATCAGTAGCAGAAATCAGAGCCATTTCCCAGCAGCTTTTGCTGGCAGCAAGGCCGTGGAGCAACATCATTAGAGAGGTCCTGTTGGGAATCCTTTGTAAGCTGCAGGTTTCTCCAGGATCCTGGTTTTGCTCAGGCACACGGGAGCGCTGAGCTTTCAGGCAGCTGCACAGCATGCCTTGTGTTCACAGTTTTGCCAAGTGACCCATTCACCAACAAGGCCTTCAGCAAACATGTTTTTAAACAATGTTTGTCGTTTTGCTGGAGCCTGGGACTTGGCTCTTGATGTGTGCGAGTTGGCAGAATTCCTTTTTGGACTGTTGCGCTTCAGAAGCGCTGTGGACGCCGGCAGAGCTGCTTGTGTACCACAGCTCATCTGTGGGCATGAGTTCTCTGCGTGGAACTGAGGACAGCTGCCCTCAGACACCCTCTGAGGACCTGCAAATCATAGCTAAGAGTACAGGCTCATCTCTTTTGCAATGGGTTGGCAATGGAGCCATCAGTCAGCACCCAAAGAGCAGAATTGGCTGTTTTGTCATTCAACGCAATGTAAAGTTAACTCAAATTTTATCCTTCTTGTCTCATTTTATTCCATTCTATCCTCAGCTGTTTCTTCCATTTTTTTCTTTAAGAAAGCTTTTCTGTTTTTCTAAATTGAACTCTAGCCTTCCTTTCCAGTATTTTTTCTTCTGTAGCAGCAGACTGTGACTGAATAATGAAGCCTGAGACAAATTTTGTGTGAAGACCCTGTGTAGTGGGTTGAGTGGGACACCTTGCAAAGAAATAATTTTTGTTGTCAACACAACACAGCAGTTTAAGTAGAAATCCTAAGGATAGTGGGACAGAATCTTTAAACCTTTGTTTTTACTTCCCTTTCAAAACCTGATCCCTGGATAGTACACAGATAAATATAGTTGTTGAAATACTGGGGAGAAGTGGGGGATGTACTCTGATCCTTTGGGCCTCTGAGAGAGCTCCCGCTTGTGACACAGGGGTGCATCTTGATATTTGCTTTGGATCTTCTGGGTGTCCCACAATTGATCCTAAAATCCATCCTCCAGAGGATCACACAGCTTAAAAGTTGTCTGGAGGTCACCTTTGACTGCAGTTTACTCTGGCAAATCCAACCTGCTATTTTTATTACATTTACCAGAGCCATAAGAACTGCCAAATATATTAGGGAGATTGCTTTAAGAAACTGTGAGGTTCTGACTCGCATCATTGCATACATAAATCAAAATGTCTGAATTGTGCCAAGGAACCCAAGCCTGAAAATGGGGCTTTGGTAATTTTCTGGGGGCTTGTATTAGGCTTTTTGTTTTCTTTTAAGGGAGTTGGGAGCGAAAGTATTATTAGTGTTATATATTAATTTTGCTTCTTGAAACGAAGCAGCTCTTCCATTTGTAGTTAAATGTGAATGATGCTGTCACTGTGAGCAGCAGAAACTGACTGCAGCCAGACTCCCAGAATGAGCTGATCTGACTCTGCAGGGGGAAACCCTGTTAATTCTGGGAACAGGGATGATTCACTGCCACACTCGGGACTGTGGAGGTGGCTGTCCAGAACCTGCTGTTCTGGCCTGATTTGTGTTTGATTTGGAGTTGGTGAAAGGAAAGGGTTGCTAGTCTAGCTAAGTATTTTTAAAATTGAGGCATGCTTTATTGAAAATTATCACTAGACTGGTTTTTGACCCTATATATGTTCAGTTACTAAAAGCTTTCACTTGTTTACATTGAAGAAGGTCGGTGTGTCTTCAGTGGTGCATCAGTCTTGTGCTGCAGTTTGGGTCTGTTTTACCCTAAATTCAAGGAGATTGTGCTGAAGTGGATGCCACTGAAGATTTAACAAAAACTTGCCTTATGTTATTGCAATCTGAATTGGGTGAGTTTTGCCGAGTGTGTGGCTTATTTATATGATTTAATTGAGAGAGAAAACTTGGAGTGATCTCCTCATACATGAAGCTTTGGGATAGTCAGTGTCTGATTGCATCAAGATTTAAAAGCGGGGACTGAGTGTGGGATGTCTGGATGGGACTTCTGGGCACTGCTGGAGTAGAAATAGCAAATAAGAATAACAAAAACAAGCACTGACTTGTGGCTTGTTTAAAAACCAAACAAACCTTTGATACTAGCTAACTGTGTGTGTATTTTTGGTTTCCATTATTTTGTGTCTTCTTATCTGTCTTGTCTATTCTGCTAGTTGTCTCCTTGTGTTGCCATCTCATCCTGAAAGTGGGATTTCATAGCTTAGTTTAGGAACAAAAGTCTCTTATTTTGGTTTTGTATCTGCAAAACACTCAAATGTATTTTCAAACCTTCAATCTACTGCTGAGCTCAGCAAAACAGGAGCCTGGATCTGGCTCCAAGCTGGGCATTACTGAGATTACAGTTGTGTATAATACTGTGAATACTTCAGCTGTATAATAAAATGTTTGCAATGAACAGCCAGTATCTTCCTAGCTGGGAGGGGAAAAAAATGCCTCCCACATGTATTTTTGGCAAAGAAAATATGGATAAGGACAGGCAAAATGGACCTTTTTCTTGAATTACCTTGACTGCTTTGATAGACCTCCAACCCCAGGGCCCTAAAAAGAGGGGAAAGAAGTCCCCAAACCCCAAAATACTCTTCCAAAGTAACAATTTACTTTCTTAACTACTTGAGATTTTTATTTTTATAATTGCAGAACTAGAGCTCTAAATTACAGCAAAAATTTCTAGTCAGTTGCCAGTTTTTTCCACAACATTTAAAATTTCCCCTTTGAATGAAGCAAGAATAAGGTTAGGTTCTCTTTTTTTTTTTTTTTTTTTGTGAATGCATCTTCAAAAATTAGGGTGTCCAGAGAGCCCTGTACTTGTCTGAAGTTTATCTTGATGTTTTATCTGTTAAAGATGTATCAAAATCTGCTAAGACATGCACACACACTGTAAGGGTAGTTACACTTCTACTCAAAAGTTTCATGATACTTTCTGTATCAGCTCTCAGTCTGACCTCTTTAAACCTTTTTTAGAAGTGCCTCACTCATTATTCAAGATCTTCAGGTATAAAACTGTGAGAACACAACAATAGGGATGCAGGAGGGTAAGAAAAGGGCTTATCATTCCTCAGGTGATAAGCTCATTTGTCAGGAGACCAGGTGAATGCAACTGTGCTAGCATAGCATGTGTGCCCACACCCAAGGAATTAACTACCTGAAATACCCACCCACAGATAATTTCAGCACTGGAAAGGGCATTTCCATACAAAGTGTGACAACATTCTCCATGTTGGAGGAGGGAAAAACATGTTAATGGCTGGATTTCTGCTTGGGAAGGTTGCTTGCAGAAAGGCGGTGACCTGTTCAGAAAGCTGTGCACGCTGTCTCCCTGATGTTGGATGTGGGCAGTTCCCAAGCTGCTGCCCTTGCTTTGGTCTTCAGGAAGCTGACTTGACTAGAATTCTGTGTGTGGGTATGTTTTGCAACAGATTTCTTTGCCGGGGGGGTAAAGAGAGCATGAAGAACTACGTATTCCATTTATTTCAGAAGCCTTCAGGATTTTTTACATTCTAGAGAACTCTAATGGCTGAAAAAAGGGCAAATGCTTCACCTTTTGTCAGAAGGGGCAAGAGGGACAATTCAGGCAGCTGCAGACTAGGCAGTCTCACTCCTGTCCCTGAAAAAAGAAATCATGGTGTGAATTTTCTTGACATGTTTCTGGGTACGTGAAGGAAAAGGAGGTGACTTGAAGGGTCAGCATGGATTTGGAAAAGAGGTGACCTAATTGCAGCCTTCCAGTACCTGAAGGGAGCCTGCGAGAAAGATGGAGAGACTCTATTGACAAGGGCCTGGAGTGACAGGACAAGGGGGAATGGTTTCAAACTGAAACAGAATAGATTTAGATTGCATATTGGAAAGAAATTCTTCCTTTTTAGGATGGCACAGGTAGTCCAGAGAAGCTATGGCTGCCCCTGGATCCCTGATCTTTAAATTTGTTTCTGATCTAAACTCTTCCATGATTTTATGATTTACCCTTGGTACACTTAGCTGGAACAGTGGGGTCCTGGTATAAAATGACTGAATCTGTGGATGAAGAGAAAGCCATGGGCATCATTTACCTTGTCAATGGCAAAGCTTTCAGCATTGTCTCCATCAGATTGCCAGCGTGCAAGGTGGGGAAAAGAAACATGGCTGGAGATTCAGACTGCAAGGGTTTAATGGCTCGTGCTTTGCCTGGAGGTCACTTATAAGCAGAATTCCCTAAGGGTTTGTCTGGGAATTTACCCTGTTTAGTACCTTAAAAAAGGAAAAAAATCTCCAGGTTGTAGTGCATTCTTTATGCCACAGGTTCTGCTGGTAACTGGCAGTGCTGTGAAGTGATATCTAACTTAGGAAGCCAGAGAAGGGAAACAGGATCTGGATCTCTGAGCTCCTGAGTGCTGGTAGCTTTCCTAGTCTTTTTATATTTCCATTGTTCTGCCTCTGCTGGGCAGTGTTCATTACAAGGAAGTTTCTGTGTTCCAGAGGTCATTCCTTAAACAAACCTTAGTGAGATAAGTTCTTCCAGCTGCTTCAGCATGTCCTGGGCAGGGTGTTTTAAGTCACAGGAATTACTGCACTTGATGGTAGTGAAGCAAGTGAGTGGCTGACTGCAAAGGGATTAAAACAGAGGCAGTGCCATGTGCATCACTTAATATTCATGTTCAGTCCCTGGTCCTCATGGGGCATTTCAACCACCCAGGGAGCAGGTTAGGAAGGACATAGCCCTTCCAGTGCCTAAAGGATGCCCATGAGAAAGCTGAAGAAGGACTTGAGAAGATATGAGATAGATCAGAACTTCATATTCTTCCTTCAGGACAACTGTTTAAGTATCTAGATTAATCAGTTACCCCTTCTGTCAAATAAATGAAAATTGTTTTCCCCTCTTTTAATGTGGGATAAACCAGATGTGCAGCTTACAGATCCAGTGTGTCAGAAGCTCCTATGAAATTTGCAGTGAGTCCTCATTTCAACAAATGTGTTTAAATAAAATACCTACTTAGGCATTTTCCTGGAGCAAGGTTTATTTGACCTGTATCAGTAGAAAGCAAGCAAGGAGCTTGTGTCTCATGAGTCCCAATTTCTTTTAATCCAAAGACCTCTAAGAACAGGGTTCATCTTCCCTAGCTAGAATACTGAGCTGTGAAATCTATTCCCATTCTGTGGGTAGAAGTTCTAACACAGCCATAGAATTCCACAGTGTGCTGCCAGAGATGTGTTTGAGAGCTTGTTCAAATATGCTCTTGCCAGCTGGTTTCTCTACCAAACTTCATGCCCAAGGTGCAGCTCAGCTTTCCAGGTACACTATCCAAGTTACCTAAGTTTCTAAGAACATGGAGGTGGGGCTTTTAATTTCTTGTGAAAAAAAATGTCTTTGTCACTTGACTACTTCCCATATCACATTCTCTCCACATATGTGGTGTTGGGAAAGTGATGCATGTTTTTGAGAGGTAAGGCCTAAACCCACAACATGCCTTTTCTGAGACACACCCAAGGGTTTCCTCTGTGAAAACAGGGTTTGTTATTTTATTGGTGTCAAAGTACTAGAAAAGCTGACATAGGTTTGGGGTTTTTCGTTTTGTTGGTTAGCTCAGGGCATTTTGTTTGGTTGGTTTGTTTTGAGGGGTATGTGTTTGTTTGTTCGGAGTTTTGTTTGGTTTTGTTTCACAGAAAGGGCAGAGAAAAATAAATAAATGTACATGAAACTATTAATGTCATAATAAGTGTGGTAAAACATAGAAATAGTCTGCAGAGGAAGCCTGTATTGTAGATAAGAATTTGGAGTGGGAGGTATAACATCACTGGGAGTTATCCAGAAAGATAAGCAGGGAAGATACAGGCTCGCTCAAAGGACAGAGAGAAAAGACTTTCTTCTTCTCCATCCTTTTTGATTCATCCATCTCCTTCATGTTGTCACCATACAGGTTCCTCAAGGATGGGATTTTCTTTTCTTGGGGCTCTTGCTTTGTCCGATGAAGAAAGGAAAATCAGGTTCTGAATTCTGTCTTTTCACCAATTCAGAGTTCTAGTCCTTACCATTTCATATCAATTAGCAAAATAAATGACCATCTATTTTTATATCGGTGTAAAATAAATAGAATATTTTAATCACTTCATAAACACTTGCCAAAACATTGCTTTAGCATCTCTTCCTAGCATCAAATAAGTAGTTCTTTAAATCAAATATATTTAAAGGATTTACACTAAAAAAAGGATGCACAAGAGATCAAGGCATGGAATTTCAGAGGGGGGGAATTCTTGTATGTGAAGGTTTATATGTGCTAAAAATACATTGTGGCATGTAGATATGAGTCTCATTGTAGTATTTTTAACCCATTAAACCTGATCCTTTATAAGATTATTGTCTCCACAAATCCTGAGTACTGATTTTACTTGTTTCTGTTTCATGGTGAGCAGAAATACAAACTGATCAAAGGCAATGGGCTGGGTTCTGTTGGGATGTCCAAAGGGCATCAGGATTCTGCACTGCAGCCTGAACAGGAAAGGAATACAGATTAAATCACATTTGCTGCAATTCAGAATTGTTAATGTAGTGCCTGTATGATTTTGATGGAGTTTTATCAATGGAGAGTCTCTGAGCCTTTAGGGAATGGTAATTAGATTCTTCCCTGCCAGATTTTTTATGTGCACAGAACATTGAGTGAGAGGACAGTAACCGTTCTTAGCAGCATGGAGACCTTGAGCTTCCATAGGGCATGGAAGCAGTAAATCATTTTGTCATCCTTCCAAAATTCTGCCCTTCAGCCTTTCCTTTTGGAGCTTGGAAGATGATCATTCTTTCTGCCCTTCTATCACTTCTTCCATTTCTTTCTGACAGACAAGATTTGCTGCCTTGGGGCCTAGCAACCCATTTCCCCACCTTCCACTAACCCCAGAAATCTCCAGGGAAGGTTTTCATCAGGACATCACTCAATCTGAGGCAATTCTAGCTGCATCTTTCCAAGTCAGCTCTGCCCAAAATCCAGTGTGCTCATATCTGTTAAATGATCTGTGGTTCCTTGAACCATGATCTGCTCAGTCCCATCTTCACATCATGGGATGGTTTGGTTTCCAAGGGATCTTCAAGCTCATCTCATTCCAGCCCTTTGCCATGCTGAGGCACCTTTCACTAAACCAGGTGATCCTGAAGGTCATCTCCCTTTAGGAAGCAAAGTTCTTTATTCCATACCCCTCTGTATAACTTTGCTGCCTCTCAGCATAATACAAGCCTCTTGTTCCTGAATGTCTACCCTTTCCCCAGATAGGATTAACTATTTATTCTACTTTTCTCGTGTTTTCTGTGTGCCTCTCTTCCAGTTTATAGCTGAAGTGCACTGCAGGAATTTTAGCCATGCAGCCTATGGATACCAACCAGGAAAATAGTCTGTGGTTTGGGATTTGTCGACCTGGGAAGACTTCCCAACAGAACTTCGTCATATCAGTGTCTTGATATGCTGAGCTAACCCCACATCTACTTGTGTACTGAAGTGGTTTAGGTGATATCTGTATCTCCATAATGAGAAGTTGTAGTCATAAAGATATAAATCAGTTATTGAGTTGTTTGATGGAGACAATTCTCAGTTTTTACTTCAGGCAGCTGATGTGTTTCAAAGGTTATCATTTTACGGGAAGCCTCAAAAGGGAAGGTATTGGCCTCAGATTGTTACCTAATCAAATAGGAGCATATATAATGTTTATTGCTGTAAAATATTAACCATAAATAAACAGTGGAATTGTTGATGGACATACTCGATCTCCTGAGGTTACACTGTAAATATATTCACGTCCTTGGATAGAAGGTGTGTCATGCTGAGAATAGAAATATATAAAATTAATTAACCTTTATAATGTTCACTATCAACTAGGCAAATTTTGCTGCAGGTTTTAAGTGAAATGACAGCTGTTTATTTCTCCAACAATTTCAGTGTTGATTAGTACAAAAAAAAAATTATACTGCTCTTATGCTACCCACAGTTTTTTCATAATGATGTAATATCTTCAGGTAGTTTAGCTCAGGAGAGAAAGGTGAGACTTTATGGTGTTCTGGCATTCCTGTTTCAATTGCATGATGGAAAAAGTTTCACATTTATCCTTGTAATCCTAAATTATGGACGTCTAAAGGGAAAATTAATGGAGTAAGTGTTGCTCTGTGGGAATCAAGGAGGCCATTTCATAAAGGCAGGTTCAACTTGTAGCAGCATTGGTGTTTGTGCTTTCTACAGGGTAGTTTTGCTCCACTTTTGAAGTTATTAGGTCTGGGTCATCACCCATTTATTAACTTAAAGCACACTCTTTAATCTCTGCTCCTGATTGCCTTAATCATTGCTGGGTTCATGAGCTGAAGGAGTCACTTAAAGTACGGTGGAGAGACGCTGGAAATGTTGTCTGTTAAACAAAAAACCTCCACAAAAGCAATACCTGCTTGTATGCCCATTTTTTATGACTGAAACAGCTGAGGAAGGAGATTGGGCATTCCATGGGCATAAATGGAATAGCTCCTAGGAATTTTCTCTGGTGTCTGAAGGATGTTATTAATAGTGTCCTTAAAAAGAACCATACCAGCCTTCTCCCACTACAGTGGGTTTGGAACAGGTAGAGGAGCTGCAAAAATACTGCAGTCTGAGCTCTTGTGAGTGTCCTGGGGAGAAGGGAAGGATCCAATCTCCTTCCACCAGGGAAGAAGAAGGGAACCACCACAGTTGTCCATATTTTTCCCTGCCAAGACACAAAGAGCAACAACAGAAGCAGTGATATATCTTTGAGTCCACATAATTTCATTAAGCACTGCAAGCAAGGCTTAATTTCTGCATAATTGAAAGCACCCAGCTGTCTTCTCTTTCTTTGTAGCAATCACTTTTTTGGGGAGAAACAAAGCCAGGAAGGTTCCAGACTAAGGCATTGTGCCCAGGTCAGTGCCTGTCTGTGGGGTTGGGACCTGTTTTCTCTCCTGTACACACTCCAGTGTGTTTTGTCTCTTCTCTTCAAAGAGCAGTGGCATTCGGGATATATTTTCTGCAGTCCTTGTTGTCTGCAATACTTTAATTTTAAAAAATGCAGGCGTTCTAAAGGGTTATAAAATCACACCTAAGTAGCAGCACGTTTGGTTAAAAACCAGTGCACATATTCCTAAATTCTTCCTTGTTTCATTTTTGTTTTCAGAATGTGTTTATACTCTTGTAAATGGCAGTAAGGAAACCCATCTGTTTGTTAGGGATAAATAGTAAAATTGTAGATTATCTCTAGCAGATATTTACCAACATTGTGCAGACTCAACATATACAAATCTGGATATCACGTTTTAAATTGATTCAAATAACTTCATTTCATTTAGTCTTCTTTAATCACTTTGTGTCTCTCTTTTATGGAGGCTGTTTGGGAAATACTGATTATTTTGTATGTACTTAGGAACTTTTTCCCTTGTATTGGATGTATTTCCGTAGGGAAGACCAAATGATAAAAGAAATCAAACTGATGTACTGGGAACAAAGGAAATCGTGGGCTTGACAGTCAACCTATAGCCTCCACCAATCATAGATGGAAATGTTTCCTAGGAAACCAGGCTGAAAACCATATTCTCTCATGTTAAATTTTCCATTTAACTGAGAAGCCAGTTGTATGTGATGTTAACTCTCATGTGTGCTATTGTGTATTTTAATTAGCAGGGCATAACCTGAAGTAGGTACACATGGGATATGTTTCTGTGTTCCTGTGGATCTGTACGTTGGTTTTGATTGAAAGGTGAACATTTCTCTAGTAACAGTAGGAGAAAGCAAATAATTAATGTAGAAGTCCCAACTTTTACACAAAAAATACAAGCTGTGAAATTACCTGTTGTGTTGGATAGAATCAGTTGCAGAAGAAATGCACTGGTATGTGATTTGTCAAAATTAAATGTAATGTTAGTTTTCCTGGGAGGATCCAGGTTTTAGAGAATGTGATGGATTGCTTATTTGGAATAAGAGCAGGGGATGACTGAGAAACTATTGTAAGACCAAACATTTTTTGTGCTGGGACCCACAGATGTGGCTAAACTGAAGCCTTGCTCATGTCTGTGATAAAAATTAACCTGCTGAAGTGGACATGGAAAAACAAGCACCTGCAATCCTGAGGAATTGCTCCTTGCTGCTGTTTATAGCAGTGGTGTACATTTAACTTCATCCAATTGTGTGTTACCCCTCCATCTGCACAAAGTGGACTCTATGAAAAGCTCTGGAATAGGTGCTTTTGAGATCTGTGACTCTTTCTGTCTGTGTTTTTCATGTACCATTTCAGCACTGATCTGGGGTCTGTGCTACATCAAACAAGAGTTGATATGGCTTCCTTTGTGTTGTGCATTGCAGAGAAGATTATTTTGATTTTCTACCTTAGTTGCTATCCATCAGTTTTTTCCATTTACCAGTGTCTGCTTTGATCACATCACTCCTTAGTCCCTCTCAGATGTGTCCTCTGAGGACAGGTTTTACTGCTTTCCTTTGGTTCAGATGAAACCCCCTGATCATCAAGTGGCAATTTCTGTGTTTCTTATCCATGCTAACTCCATGGACACATCAGGATTGCTGCTTCTGGGCAGTTTACTCCAGATAAATGTTAGCCCCTTTATTAGAACGGGTCAAAAGCAATTTATGGTGGGTAGGAAAGGCATGGAGAGCAAAGCAGTCATTTCTATCCTTTCCTAGTAGGCTTGGAGCTGGAAAGAGTGATGTTCTCAGCCTGCTTGGAGGCAAGAGGCATTCTCCAGTTAACTTCATCTTTTCCCAGGGCTGGTAGGTACTCTCTGGAGCTGTCATTCCCCTACTCACCCATGTGCTTCTCCCTGAGGGCCTGTGCTCTCTCAGCACTGGACTGAAAAGCAATGAACAGTGTCAGAGGAGGGCACATGGAACCTACAAAAAAGAGCAGATTTTTCCACAAGCCTGTTACCCAAGTTTTTTACTATTCACCTTGATGAATCTTGCCTTTCTTAGACAAAATTTCTTATTATCCAGTTACATAGAGATAATATTCCCAAGCCTAAACACGTGCCTTTTTTTTTTTTTTTTTAAGTATAGATCAGGCTTTGAGTTGGTGCAAAAATGTTTATGTTAATTTGACCCTCAAAAGGCAGCTCTCAGGAGAGAAGCATTTGATTAAGAAAGGCATATTGCCTTCTAAAGGGCTTTAAAATAGAGAGGTTCTCCTTCCACTTGTGTGACCTTGGGAAAGTCACTTCAAATCTATGTGTCTCTTTCTTCTTGAGAAAAATTATGTGGCTCTTCTTTATAAAGAACTCACTGATGAAGAAGACTATGTAATAGGTATTAATGGAATATTTGATTTAAAAAAACTATTTGAAATCCAAAATACATGTCTGGAGACCTTTAGCTACCCTTCTCTCTCTTCTGCCTAATATCTAATCTGGAGGTTGAGGGACATTTAATCAGTGTCATTCCCTGATCACTTGATAGAACTTTGAGACCGTCCTTTTTCAGTTTGCTTTCCGTGTGCAGCCACGGAAGCAGTGAGTTCCTTGGAGTGCAGGTGCTCTCTAGGAAAGCAGTCAGCTTTCTGTGCTTGTCTGCAGATTGTTCAGGTACTAATAGATGTTCAAATCCCTGGCATCAGAGGAATCAGCAGAACATGAAACCAGAGTGGTGAGAGACATCTGTGCTAAAAATAAATAAACCCGAAGTAAGATAAGCCAGTGTCCAGGAAAGGCAACGTTCAGTGAAAGTAATTCAGCACTGAAGAAGGAAAGAGTATTTCACTAAATAATAGCTAGATTTTAAAATGAATTATATGTGATGTTTAGTCAATAAAATGAGGCTTTAGACTGTACTAAACATTTATATGGCTAAAAATACATATTTTAATATAGATATAAGATAATGTTGTAAGTTAAACACTTTAACCACTCCCTTCTTTCTGTAAACCACAATGAGACCTGACTGGGAGGATGTAATTTGTTGAATTACATCTTTGTTTGAAACATGTTTTATAGTTCTTGTCAGATGGTGGATCAAATCAAATACATCTTTGCTTTGCTCCTGTGTGATAGTTCTTGTGTCCTTAGATATAATTTCTCTGCCTACTCCTGCTGTTGTGCTCCCATCCTCTGACAGGAGCTGTATTTAATTAACTCGCCAGTCCTTTTCCCTTCTTTTTGTTAATTTTTTATTCTGCCAACAAGGCTAGATGGATTCCAGCTCCAAAGGCACAGCTGAGCCCATGAACTGGGAAGGTGCCAGGACTTCTGAGCTGCAGCACTGAAAAGAGGAAGTGGCAAGGAATGAATCTCTTCTGAAAAGATTATTGTTTTGTTAAAAGAGATGAGATTTTCTCTGAGGCCAACAGCACACCTCCAGGGAGTTGGTTCAGTAGGTCACTTTAGGGACTGAGGGAAAATGTTGTATAGGTGAGAGGGAAGAGAAGTGCTGTCTTTAACCTGAAACCAGCAATTCCTTTTCTCAGCTCTTCCCAGGAGAGAGTCGTTCGTGTGGAAGGCAAGGCATGCATTTACTCACTCTCTCCTCCGCTGCAATTTGGCAATTTGAGTGACAGAAGCAAAGGTGACAGCTACCCAAGGGTTCACTTGATCCTGGTCTTGGAATGCCTGGCACAGGCTACAGTCCAGCTTCCGCATGTCTGTGTCCTGCGCTTGGGATGGGGCTCCCACTTCATTGCTTTTACTTGGCAGATGTCATGGATTTGATGTGAGGTGATCCCTTCATAATAGATCTGTTAGCTCGTTCAGTTTAATCTGATTAAACTCTCCCAGTCACCTACTTAGGTAAGGTAGATGGGATGAGTTGGAGTCAGAAAGATTAGGAGACTTCTGCATGATGATGAAAAGGTTGGAAGCAGAGGAAGGAATTTGAGGAGCATAACCCCTAACTCCCACTTAAACACACTCCATGAAATTGGGGCCCAGGCTGTGGAAGGTGAAGAAGGACAGCCATGCCATCGTCCAGTTTTTCCCCATTCCCACTTCTTGTATGGGTCTTGACCTTTTGGTATTGTAGCAAGAAAGTGTGAGGAAATGGGTTTCACAGGTTCACAGCGTCAGTTCTTGAGCAATGGGTATTGCTTGATAATTATAATGAACAGAGTTAGGAGTTCATGTGTTGTCTCCCTGGGGACTCATGTCACCCAGCTTGTTAAGTCATTTCTTTCCTAATAGAAGAAACTGGTTGTAGGCGTAATTCTGCCATGGTGTGTGGGAGGGAGATCTTGGGGAACAGATGGTTCTTGGTGAACAGACTCCAGTGACTAAGACCGACTCTCAAAAAAGAATTAATCTATCAAGCTGATTTGCTGATGAACAGAAATAGGAAAAATAACCATAATACAAGTGCAAAAAGGAATGATGAAGGAAGGTTGCCTGTTGTATGCTTGACAGCGGTATTTCTCCCTGGTAAAGAAATTGCTTTTTAATAGCTCTCTTATAGAAGGGATTCTCTAAGCTGTTTCTTTTTCAAATGCTAATGTATTTATGATTGAGTACAAGAGGCGAGAAAAACAGACACTCAAAACTCAGAATGAAAAAAAAAAAGAATTCTGCACTAGGAGAAACTTTGCCTCCACACATTTGTGTCTGCCTGCTTGAAGGTGGAAACCATTAAGGATGGAAGACCCACCAGTATGTACAGTTGGATAAATTCTTCCCTTAAGTTCATTTCAGTCCACTAATGTTGATAAAAACAGACTTATCCCTTAAAGGTCATGGTTTAATTATTGGTGCTGATAATGACTTTCATGACCAATACTGAACAATGTCAGAGTGTGTGGATTAAAGTCTGTCCCCATGGAACAGATTTTCCTCTTCAAAATAAGTACCCAGGACTGTGGGCTACTGCTCATTCATGAGTAATCTCTTAAGAGCTTCTTGTCAGCCATTTGATGCTGATGTTTCATTTTTGGGGTGTTTAACAATCCCACCAGCTAGGAGTTGGCATCTCAATTTTACCAGCATGACATCTTAAAGTAGTTCAATGGAGTGGACCTTTCTTATATGGCAGTATTTTTTCAGGGCTTCTTTGGTTGCTACATTGATTGAAATGCAATTTTAGGTCTGTTAGGCCTGCAGACCCAGCACAGCTCAGAGGAGATGATTTAGAAGTCCATATCTATGGCAAACTTTTTAGTTTAGGGCTGACTGCAGTGTAGTAGAGAAATCTCAGCCTCTTATGTTAACCAATAGTCCAGAATACTCTGCTGCTAAAAATGTAGCAGACAAGGCAGAGTTTCACTTGGTTTTAATAGAAGTGGTGCTAAGCAGTCTGGGGCTTAAATTCTCCTTCCCTTTGGCATTACAGTAAAAATGTCCATTTTAAAAATAAATGACTCTAAATACTGTAAACCATTCTTAGCTACAGTAACTGATACTAAACTGCAGGACTAAGGGCTATCCTTAGGTACAAAACATCCAGCAATAATGTTTCAGAAATTGAATCTGTCCTGGTAAAATCATACCTGAACTGGCAAGGTCTTTTGAGCAGCATGCAAGGAAATGCAGATTTCCATGGCTGCAATGCTGAGCGTAGATTGGCATCCTTCTGGAATTGGGCTTTAATCTTGGAGATGGTCTCTTGAGCTGCTGTTTTTATGGTGGCACATCACTGATCTTCGTACCCTGTAGGACACAGAAGGCTCCAGCATTGTCAATGTTGTATATTAGTTGTTGTTTTTCTTGGTTCAGAGAGGGATGATCAGATATTATTATATAAATTGAGCCTTTTCAAGAGATGCTTTTAGACATGTGGGAGGGAAGGAAACACAGTGTTTTGGAGAGTCATCTCTTCTAGTGTAAAAAGGAAGAAGATATTCTTGGTTTAGTACATTTTTACTCTCTCTGAATTAGACAAAATTGAAATGCTCTGAGTGATGAATTGGGCAAGTGATGGGGAGATAATAGCTGTGCTATTATCCCCATAGACAAGATGCCAAAACTGAATGCCTTTCATTTGAAAGGGGTGAGTTGCTATAAAATGTTCCACATAAGGAAAACAGCATGGACTAGGATGTTCCTTGACCTTTTGTCATAGTTGTGCTGACCTGGTGAGCTAAAACCTTTTTGCTGTGAAAATGAGTCTGAAAGCAGCAGCAGCATATCTGTGCAGTTAGAGCAATCTGTGTGTGAGATACTTGGTCATTGACTCGGATACTGCTGGAGAATACGAAACACACATTCAGCACTGGGGCACGTGCCACTTCAGGGGTCATTTTCTGCAGCTGCAGCACAGCAGTATTTTCCTTTCTTGCTTGGGCACCCATACAGCTGCTCAGGAGATCCTGACTCGGGGGTGGTACAAAGGGTCCCAGAGAGGTGGAGATTCAGTGGTATGGCAATGCCAAAAATGGGTTCTGCAACAGAAAAGCACAGAGGAAGATGGAGAACCAGTGCAGTACTAGAGTCCCCCCATCACAATTATGACTTCAGCAGTGAAGATGTGTTCGTGCTGTCGTGGTTCCCTCAGGCCGACAGGGATGGCACCACAAAACAATTGCAGAATCTCTCTTCAATCAAAACACACTAGTGGGCTTTTCATTTTCCTGTACAAGTGTGAGAAGCAGAAATGTCATGAGCTGAGCACAGAAAATCTGAGAACACCGAGGTTAGTGTTTTCTGTTACAAGTGCTTTGGAATTACAGGTGTGATTTGGTGGGAGGATGGAGGCTGAGACTGGCTGGGTGTGAGGCTGAGCATCCATCTGGAGGTGGGTTGAAGGCTGTCCCTGTTGATTGAAGGATAGAGCTGGTCTTTCAGCCTGGTGAGCCAAAGCAGGTTACCTTATGGGTTATAGGTTACTTTATAAGCCTGGCTCTGCCCTTTGAGGTCCAGGCTTGAGACATAACCTCAATTAAGAGATTATGATGATGTTAATTTAAGCAATACACTGTGAAGAGAGCAATACAGCAATTAAATGATAACTAATCTAAAAGCACACACAATTATAAAGCTACTAATTGTCATTACAATTATTATGAATTGCATCCAACTTCTGGTGAGTTATAGCTCTATCTCCCTAACTCCTTCAAGTCTACCCCTCGTTTCTCCACTGTCCCGCACCAACTCTTTTCAGATGAAGACATGATGGCAACTCCAGCAGGTTATCCACTAGGGGCCTTTTTGACATCACTGTGGATTGTATTCATCACCATTTGTGGGTGTCCACACTTCAGAAAACAAAACAAAACAAACCCCAAAAAGCTATGTCCTCTTTTATTTTGTACTTGATTTTATGTCTTCCTATTTTCTGTTTTTGGATGTTTGGTTTTTGGACCACACTGGCACATCACTTTGTCTATCCAAAATCCTCTCAGATAGACAATCTGTCCCCAGTTACTTTTTTTCCTAGTTGGTCCCATTATTGCTGTATTCATACTCCAGTTTGGTGGATTTTTTGTAGTGCTGTTCTTCAGGCAGTCTTGATTTGTATAGTTTTACTTACGTGGCTGACTTTGAAGACTTTGCACCACAAAACTCCCCTGCCAGCATCCAGTTCATGCTGGCATCATATTGTTTACCATATTCACTCACTAAGACAATTTTATTTTATTCTTGACTCTTCTACCCAGTTTTTATTAAACACAATCAGTTTCCCCTCTTGTGCATAGCCTGCATAACGCAGCACCAGAGCAGCCCATTTGTCACACTCTGGTTTTGTGCTCCTGCAGCTTGTTGTCCTTGAGCTGTTTTAATGGCTTTCCTCATTCTCAGGAGAAGCATTTCTTGGTGTTCCATCAGGACCTTCTGCATACACCTTATCATCTGTGGTGGCTGTAGTGTATGCTCTAGAGATCCTAACTTTACAACCACGTAGTGTGGGGCAGATCTTTAAAGTACTGGGATGGTTTTTTTTTAACCTGGGAATCTGGAAAACCAACAGGCTACGTCTACCAACAACTTCGGGACAGGGAAGTACTGTACTTCCCTCATTTAAATACATAGTTAGAATATATAGGATAGCCTATTGCAAGTATTATGTGCAAATATTGTGTATTTCTTACTTGTGTGGGTTGAGAGATGCATTTCAGTACCTCAGGATGGTTGGTTGGGTATGTTCTGTTTGTTTCTCCTCCTGCCACATTTTTTTCACTAGTAGATTAAAGCATTAAAAGAATTTATAACCTCGTGGGACCACAGCCAAGGACACAGGCTCATTACTGGTAATCCCTGCTCAGACAGATGGGGAGGCTTTGGTGTACAAACAGCTTTTTGTTGTTCATAGAATCATAGAATTTCCCAAGCTGGACAGGGCCCACAGGGATCATCAAATCGAACTCCTGGCACTGCACAGTTTAACCTGGTTGGAAACATTGCTCCTTTTGGTGGCACATGGCCAAGTGATTTGTAACACCTGAAGCATAATTAGGCCAAGTATTCACTTTGCTGCCTTGTATGGACTGGGTAACATAAAATTAGTTAGTGCAACCTAGGGCTGGAAGCTAAAGGCAGCAAGCATGAATTCCAGTTCACCTTACATGGATTATCCTCTTTGGTCTCCCTTGGAAGCAGTATGAGTTGAAAACATGCTTGCAGATAAAAGTAACTTCTCTCTTGATAGACGTATTGAAAAATGCATGCAAGTGTGAAAGATGTCTCGAGCCACAAATCCTGTGCTCAGAAAGCCTTAATATTCTGGCTTTAGCTGGAAGAATTAGAAGCGTGCCAGAGATGACAAGTTAGGCTTGTTGATTACCCTTCAGTAGTCTCTGAGGTGCCAAAGCCAGCTAAAACCTAAGCCTGGCTGAAGGACGCTTGGTACGGCTTTCTTGATCCTGTTTAAAACGTGTGTGTGTGTGTGTGTGTGTGTTTCTTTCCATACTAAAATAATTCAATTTCTCACTTGTTAAAAAAAACAAACAAACAAAAAACCAGAAAAAAACCAAACCAGAAAACTCACCAAAAAACCCCAACAAATCACAGATAAAAGTCCTGCCTGACTGCAGACAAAACTCATCTTTCCCTGCCAGGTGTGTGAAACATCATCTGACTTGTCTTTTACCATCAGGCCTGTCAGAACATTCTAGCAGGGTGCAACTGCAATGGCAGGAGAGGGAGAAACACTTCAGAGGGTGTAGCTGAGCCATCTGTGGCAATGCTCTGATCTTTGTACGGGGAAAAGAGCGACATCTGCTCCTGGCAGACGTGTTACCATCACAGGCTGACAGGAAATGGCCCTCCTGACAACAGGTATCTTTGTTGTGAAACAAGACAACACCTCCTGCTTGATGAGACCCAAGCAACTGGAAAAGGGAGGCTGCATGCCAAAAGGCTGCTACAGACTTCCTGGGACAACTCTGTCTTTTCCTTACATCCAAATAATTTGACAAAATTCAGTGGAATTGTTTTGGTTGTTTTTTTTTTTTTTTTTAATAACTTTGTTTTGTTTTTACCCATGGCCTGGAATTAGTGAATTTTAAGAATGTTCATTATGGGCAGAACTAATTGAGCCAAGCATTGTTCAAAATAAGTCTGTATTGTGAATAGCATGCAAAGAGGTTGGACTGAGAGAAAAGGTTTGAGCTGTGATTCTAGAGGGGCTTCTGCAACCATGTCCAAAATGTTTCTATGGATTCTTCTGAGAACTGGCCATAATCAGAGGCATTGTTTGCAGTTTGTCTCCAGTAGCAGGGGTACTTGCAGAGCCAGACTGTGCTGTAAGTAGATGACTCTATTTGGACAGATGGTTCTATCTTCTTAAAGAAGTTTTAATTTCCCTAAGCTGAAGGCTCCTTGGATGGAAATCAAGGATGACTTGTAATTGTCTTACTTCCTTGCTTGCTTGGAATAGTGACACTCCAGAAAATCAGTTTACAATGACTAAGACATCCTTTCTTAAATGTTTTCTTAGAGTATCAACTGTTTTCTTCTTCACTGGGTTGGTTTCCTGTTCATAAGGGTCCTCACTTCTAGTAGTGTCCCTGCTCTTCCAATCAGTCTTCTAAATTGCATTTGCTTTTGATAATCTCTCAGGGATTTTCCCATTTGCTTTCTCACTGTGTGTGCTGCCTGTAGCCTGACTGTGGGAATATGGTTCTACTTAAGGGATAGGAAGGGAAAAAAGCTGGTATTTAACAGGCTGGGGTACCAGAACTTAGGGCTTTTCTTTTAAGCACCCCTAAAAGAATTACGCTGTCATGATGAAGATAACAAAAATATATGTGGGATGACATAAGAAGGCCAAAATATTTGTGTCAGATGTGAGCACAAAAGAAAACTGCTGAAATGAGGTATTGTCCTAGGTAAATCACAAAATCATTGAATGGTTTAGGTTGGAATGGATCATAAAAATAATCCAGTTCCACTCCATGCCATGGACCTTCCACTATACCAGCTTGCTCCAAGCTCTGTCCAACCTGTGCCAGAGCCTCACCACCCCCACAGGGAGGAATTTCCTAGAAAATTCTATCTGAACCTGTTGATGAGAACAAGAGGTTGCTGAAAACGAAGTCCAGCACAGCACCTCTCCTCATTGGCTGCTCTATCACCTCAAGAAGGAAGTCCTCATCAACGCATTCCAGGAACCTCCTGCAAAACTTCCATCTTTAATTGATTGTACTGTTTGACACATCCATAAATTCAATATCCTTAGCATGAATTTCAGTCACTGAGACCAGCTGGCACAAAGTGGCTCGTACTCATGCCAGAAAAATTTCTTACCTTCCAAGGCATCACGGCCACAGGTAGGATATCTGTTGGGAAAAGCCCTGATTCCAGGCTAACTCCTCACTTGTGACCGGTGACTTGTTCTTTTTTCTGGTAATCTTCTAGCACAGTTCATTCTAGGAGAGTGAATTATTATTCTGCTGTACTCATTCCCAGGTGTTCAGTTCTCTACACTTGAGTGCCCTCTCACTGCAATGTTTGAAGAATTTTTGTCTTTTATTTGAGTAGCTTTAAATCTTTGGTGCATTTTTCTTTATTTGTTCAGCTTCTGCTGTGTGTGACATGAAAGGATTTTTAGCTCCCTTTACCCTTTTAATTAAGGTGCACTTTAGTGCCCACATTACCCCTGATTGTCTTAATGGTGATGTTCTGTGCTTGCTGCCTCAGGAGGACAGGGTGAGGAAGTGCAGGACACCCACCCTAGGCTGCCATTCCTTTGGAGGAGCTCCTTGGAGGGACCCAAGTTCAGAAGACTCTATCTTAAGATTTGTCTAGGAGCTGAATGGCCCAGATATTTTGTCCTTGAAGCAAAATTTGGAATTGCATCCCAGCACTGTGTTTTATACAGTGCTGCCTCCTCTGTGTCTGTGTGACAGCCAATATGCTCTCAAATTAGAAAGTAGATTTTGGTAATTTCTTTAACTATCTTTCCAAGTCTTTCTTGATGATTTCTAACTACATCTGCAAAGAGTGGGAGTCTGTGTTTGACACAGCCCCTAGTCCTGGCTGGTTAGCCTGAAGTTCCTAGGTGTCCAAGCAAATCTGGCAGTGAAACTTTGAAAAATCTGTGATTAAGGGCAATGGGTATGGAAAAGCAGATAAAGATCCTATGTCTAGATAACTTTATACTTACTGATATTTCCAAGTCCATACAGTGATTCTCAAAGCCAGTGGTAATCAATTCTGCAAAGCAGGAACTGGGCAAGGGCATGGGGATTGCTGACGTGCTTTGGCAATTGACTCCTATTGGAGCACAGTTATGGAAAAGGGTGAGAAGGAAACCAGTCCTAGGAAATGTCTGGGAATCCCTGCACTTACATTCTTCCCCATCAAACACCAGTGCTGATCTCAAAGTACCACCCAGAGGCACCAAGAACATCTGTGATAAACATCAGAAAACTCCTTGTTCTATCCATGACTCTTCCACCCACAAATAAGATAGCACTAGAGACCAGGGAAAGCTTTTCCGTCTCTCAAATCCCTCATGCTCCTGTCCACAGTGTCTGGTTTGGACAGTGTTCCAGATTCACTGCTGTGTAATTCGAGTATTCTTGCTAGAAAACAGCAGGCTTGGTCAGCAGCCAGTTTTCAAGGAAGCTGGCTATTCAAAACCACATCCCAAATAGCTGGATATACATATTAGTCTTAGCTGAGCTTTACTGAAACTTTCTGTCCCTCTTTTTGTTTCTGTAGTCTTCATCTTTTTTAGTAATCAGCTGTTTTGTTTACTAGGTGTTGGTGATGGGTCCTGTATTTCCACTACATTAGCACTACTCAGGGGAAAGTAATAGCTCTGGATTGAAGCATAAAGCCATTTGTTTTTCTGTAATGAGGGATGCTCTGCTGCCTGCTTTCCCACTGATGAGATGAATTATGCTTTATTTGCCTTGAGAAAAACTGTACTTAAAAGCAATTTTCTGAAGAGGAAATGAGGCAGAGAATGCAAAAAGGGGGGAAGAAAAGGCTCTGTCCCAATTAAAGCTCCCTGATCTGATTTTCACACATTTTTTGACTGAATAATCCTGGTGTTTATTTCTGGAAATCTACCAGGCTAAAGATTAATTGCTGGCTAATTACTTTGAAGCTGCCCAGTTACATCTCAAATTTGCTACAATGGCAATTCTAAAATAGTGGTGTACCTTCCTTTATTAAATGTATTGGAGAATTTTTATCAATGGCAAACACAAGTCTGATAAACCCTTTTAGTAGGACTAAACTGCAGACATCAGGTGTTTTTTAAGAGTTGTTTGCATGACTTTGGTGCCTTCAGTAGTTTAAATTTGTGATGATCACTTGTATATTTATGATGCTGTCATTGAAATCACTGAGGGATGGATGCACACCCTGGGGAGTGTTATTTTGTGTATTTATATATAGGCTGTTCCCTGCATTTGTACACAGTGCTCTTTTCAGAAGAGGGATTTCAAACACCCTGGGTTTAAAATTGCTCTATACAGCCAGTGCACACCTTTTTCTTTGAAGAAATTTTTGCCCTGATATTTTATCCTTTGGCCTGTGTCTCTCTTAGTATAAATTATATATTTTCTTCCCAAGGAGCAATTCTTGCCTATATTCTCCCAAATCATGCTAAGCAATCCCTTCCATTTCTTTATATGAGAGGTGGAAGCTTTTGGCACTTTTTTTTTTTTTTTTTTTTAATTGAGCTCTCTCAACCTTAATGTTCTCATTGGTTTGCCATTTATGAGTTCCATTTTGTGGAAATCCTCTGGATTTTCTTCACTTTTATGTTTGTCATACAGTAATGCCTTGAAATGTTTGTCTTGTAATGTAAAATACCAATCCTCCTAGAGAAGCCTGATTTCCTGGCACCTGTTAAACACACCTGAGATAAAGAGGTTGCCTATCTTGGCCACACTTAAAAACTTGATGCTTTCTGGGTCAGTCACCAGTCACCACTGCCCACCAGTGCAGTGGGGTAGAGGGAGATCCAAGGGTACTGTCCAAAAAAGAAAGGACTGCCCAAGCTGTTGAGAAGGCTTTGACAAGACTAAGCTTGTGCAAGCTCTTTTTTTAAAGTGGACCATCACTTAGGCACTCTACTTTTCATTACTTTGTATTTGCTTCACTGAAAATGCCTCCTGAGGAAGATGCAAAGCCTTTGGCATTTTGCACTGCTCGGTGGTTCCTTTATTTTTCAGCTGTGCTGTTCCACAGATGGGCAATTTGCCCTTTCTTTGAGGTTTTTGTATCTTTGTGGCATGGAAAAAATTTCTGATTGAAGGATTGGTAGGCAGAAACCTCTCTGAATTATTATATACTTCAAGGCAAGAGCAGGGAACACCAAGAGCTGCAGATGTCCTTTGGAAAGGGAGGTCAGAGCTTAGGAGGGCAGGAAGAGAGAAAAATGTCCATCAGACACACTCAACTAGAATGCTGGGAGAAATTCCAGATGTCCTGTTTTCACATTTTTGACAATGTATAGTGAAAACACAGATACTTGATTAGTGTTATAAACAGGAATTGCCTGATTATAAAATGAGAAATAAGAAATTCTCCCCTCTATTGAGGGGCAGAACAGCCCATGCTGAACTTATATCTATTCTGAGTTGAAGAATGGGAGTAGCAACATTTGGATGCTCAAAAAGACACTGAAATCAGGGTAATATTATTACTGATTTCCCTCAGTTTCTGTGATGTTGGACAACTTGAAGTCAAAGACCTTTCCTTTCTCTTCACAGATTTTGTGGCAATCTTTGTATCCCTTCAGAAGTGCTGCTGACCTGGCCAGTCTTTACATGTAATTTCAGCAGTACATCAGGCCAGTCCACTGACTGTGTTTTATATTTGCATATGGCTTCTGAAAAGAAAAGACAGAACAATCCTTAGGCCTCACACAGTTACTGGGGATTTATCATTTATGTTCTTGGTGAGTTCATCAGAATCTAGAGATGCAATTAAAATTTACCTTCAGACTAAGCATCATCTTTATATTAAGTACTCCTTGAACTGCAGGAAGCAGTATAAAATAAGCTGCATTTATTTTGCTTTTAAATCTTCCCTCGTTTCCCTGTTAAGCACTGACAAGTCTGAATCCTCAGCTTCCATAAAAGAAGCAGCAGACTTTCATTAAACAGCTGCTCCCATTATCTGATTTAATGGTGACAATGTACTGAATGTTCCTGTGGTGCAGAAGGTTTCCAAAGCAGTGTGCTGACTTGTGTGCTTGCATTTGGAAATTGCCTTCATCCTTCAGAGGAATGCAGTGAATCATTGGAGGGGATGAAAAGCTGCAGCAGCTGAGTGCCATGTGGTAGCAGCAGGCACAGGAGCCAAAGGGGATATTATCTGCAGTGGGAGTATCAGGAGGAGATGTAGGAAGAATTTAGCTGTCCAAGGCTGGCACTGCAGAAATACTACTCTTACTTTATATGCCATGACAGAATTGACAAAGGGCTGATTCATTCTTTCTCTGCCTTTGCATTACTTATGCCAAACAAGAAGAAAATAACTCTCATTTCGTGGCATTTTGCACTCTCTTTGCAACAGAACAAATGCAAACAAATATTTCTGAGAGTCCTACAAGATAGCTTTGGTCTCACATGTGTTCTCTGAGAAATCTTTCCATTTTGTGTCCCATTAGGGTTTGCTGTCATCTCTCAGGAGATGATGCATGTTTGGAGAGCCAGTGTAGCATCTTTTTAGAAAACAAGCTTTTTGCAGACATTAGGGCTGTCAGTGCCTGGAAATTCAGTTCCTACAGTCCAGCCAGCTCTCACCAGCACCTTTGCCCATTAATAACTCTGTCTAGAGATCTATTTTCTGGCCTAGCACACTGATGAAAGGTGTGTGCACTCAGGTGCAGCTGAGAACAGTGAAACAGCTTTGTCCTGTCCTAACTTGCACTGAAGTTTCATGTTTATGAAGGATGTGCAGCTGTGTGGCAATTTAAAATAAGTATAGAGTGTAGTGCATAATGGAGAAGCTAATGATACTTATATCACCTCCTTATCCCTAAGAGCCTCAAGGTTTATCTAGATTTGCTTGTCAGATAAGCAGAAAGATGATAATCCCTTGGTCAAACAAAAAAAAAAAAACTGCTATTAGGATAAATTTAATCTTTCATGTGTGTCTTAGTATGTTTAATTTATGTCACACAATTTCTGCTTGTACATAAGCCCTGGGCATGTGAAAGGCTGAAGAAACTCTAAGAAAACAAGAGGCCATGGTAGTAAAGGTATTTCCAAACTCCTCAGTATTCCCCTCCTCTGTAGCCTACTGGTGTGTAGGCTACAGAGGAGGGGAAACAGCCCAAAAACACAGAGCTACTGCAAATCAGTTGGTCCATCCTCCTTCCCCAAGGCAGGTTCAGCTGTTCCCTGCCTTTCCTGGCACTGCTTATATAGAGAGCTCTTAAAGGTGTCCAAAGGTGGTGTGATTCATCCTTTGTATCCCTCAGTAATCTCTCTCAGTATTAGGTGTTCCTGACAGTAGACTTGTTACCTTGGAGGCGTGATTATCCTTTGGAATCTAGATAATACCTCTTCAGATTCCACACCCATTCTATTCGATTGATTCTTTCTACCTTTCATGATGTCACTTTGTTCCACCCCACCCCCCCCCCCCCAAAAAAAAGGAAGGATCTTTTTGTACTTAACAATTTCTATTAATTCAGTTGAAATAGCTCAAATATAATTATGCAGAAATGTGTCTTGAAGAGAGCTACAGATCATACTTGTAGGAAAAAAAGGGCTGGAAGATGGCTTGAGAGGCCAACCAGCTCCACACATGTTAAGTTATCCAAAACTGCTGGTGGCACTCGGCAGCTTCAACACTGGGGATTATTGGGATGCCCCATCCTTCCATCCCAAAAGCAGATCCCCACTGGACTCCTCCGACATGAACAAAGAGTGACAGCAGTAGACAAGGAGCAGCAAAGGAAGAGGAGGAGGAGCAACCAGTTGGCGATCTCAGCTGGCTCCTGACTTTACTCAGTTCCCCTCCTCTCTGCAGGTCCTTTGTAGAACCATTTAGCCTGGGTAAAGCTGCACAGGTTTGTTTTCCCACACCATACTCTGCCCTCTTGCTCTTTAGCTCATGTTTTGGTCCTACAGGCGGCCCTTGAGGTCAAGTAGCAAGTGGTTGCAGATGTGGACACAGAGGAATTTTGGTGGCTGTCTGAGGAAATGAATGGTGGCAGAGAAGATTCATTAATCTCTTCAGAGCAATGTTTTACGATCTATATTTTTGTCCTGTTTCCCTTGGGAGGGAACAAGTGAATGGACTGTTTTATCCTCTCAGCTGTGTGGCCCCAGACAGGAATTCTCTTTTGTGCCAGTTGCATTGATTGATGGAATCAGACTGGCTTCTAATCAAAGCGATCTCAGCCGGCCTAATTCCGTACCTGATCTCTCTCTGTTTGTGCTTCAAGGTCTTTGACAGGGTCCGAGAAGATTGCCCTAATTTCCACGAGAAGATTAAGCCTATTAATGCTGAGCTCACTCAGCCCAAGCTGGCCATCAGTGCTGAAGACGAGGAGGAGCTTCTGACCCGGGTCAATGTTGTCTTCCACTGTGCAGCCACAGTTCGCTTTGACGAGCCCCTCAAGTACGTCCTGCTTTTCTGTGTTTCTGAGCGGGATCAGGGCGTGCTTTGGCTCTGCCCAGAGCATCCCTTGCATGGCTGCAGCGCTGCTTCCTCCTTCCATGTGGTTCTGTGCTGAACACGGGAGGGGTGGTATGCTCTGAAAATGTGTGTGTGTGTGCATGTCAAAAGGGAACTGTCTTGGCCTAGTCCCACAGAACAGAAGGAAGAAGCGCAGGATTGGGTTGTAATACCGTAAGGGAGTTAAGTATGACCTAAAACTGGGTTGGGGAAAAGTGTGGTTTAGGTCATCAGGGAGATGTTTTGGCAGAGCTGCAGGCAGCTTGAAGGGAAACTGTGCTGTGTCTGTCTCTAAAGCTGGTGTTGTTAATGGCCTTTCTTTGTCACCGAGTAGCTGGAGAGGGAAATGAGCTGTGGTTTGAGAAAACAGCCCATCTCTACCTTTAAAACACCCAGCTCTCGCTGTAATTAAATGTTTACAATAAATGCTCGGTTTCTGAAGGAGTTCCCTTGGGAGTGCCTGTCCCAGGCAGGCTTTTCCATTTAGAAAAACCAGCAGAAATGAGCCACTGAAACAAGATTAGATGTGTAAATGCTTCTGTGCAGATTATCCATTTCAACAAACCCAGGTGGATGATCTGCATTGCCAGAAGCTCATAGTCTTTTGAAAAAGCACTAAAGCTGTCATAGTAGAAAACACAATTCGTAATATCAGTCTTTATTTGCTCATAGGCTAAAGAGATAGCCACAATGTCCACCATAAATATTTGCTTTTTAGAAAAACTAATTAGAGAAACACCAGAAAGAAAGCAGCTCTTGATGTGATCTTGAGCCAATACGTAAGTAGCCACAAATGTTCTTAAATCAATGCACAAATGAACCCACTTTAAAAATAAGTCTCAGTGGCATGAAGCATCAAAGGGAAACTGCATTTTTAATATGGAGGATACCTAGAAAGAAGCTAAAAGTTTAAAAGCTCATCAGCTTACAGGCAGTGGAGAAACTAAAGATTGATTGTATGTGATCTGTCAAAATCTCTCTAACAGAACAAGGAAAATGGTGATTAGAAGGCAAAATATGAGAAGTTCTTCAACTCAAATTATTCCTGACTGAATAATAAAATATATCAGATGGGTAAAAGTTTTAGCAAGCTAAATGTGAAAGCACAATATTGCTGCTTAATTAAGAATTTTGAGCAGCAACTTGATGATGACAGAAAATTATTTTTTCAACATGGCAGAAGCTCTAAAATTACAACAATATATGTAAAGCAAATAGATAAGGAAGGGGGCAAAAGCATTGCTGTCAAGATACTGGAGAAGCAGCAGTGGAGGCACTAAATGAATTATTGGTATCAACATGCAGTACATTTAGAGAATTCTCCCGATGGAGAGGGCAGAAATCTCAGAAATTGTGTTACATTGAAATATTAATAGATGCTGGTTTAATAGAAATAGGAAAAAAAAAACAAACAACAAACTGCCAGGGTTAGATGATATTCCCTTTGATGGCTAAAGGAACTCTGAGCAACTCAGCAGAAATCCATGCTAGGCCCATATTATGAGCACAGTTCTGTTCATCACTTCTCAGAAGGGATACAGTCAAACAGAAATGTGCATGGAAAAGTTAGTTTTGTCTGAAGGGTAGCTCAGGTAGAAGTATTCATCCTGCTAGAGGGTAGGAGAAAATAGAAATCTACAGTAAATGCTTCACTTTAATAGCAGTGTGTAAAAAGAAGGGTATCTCTAGCTTTATATACAGTGAACCAAATATTGATTATACTCTTCAGCTGATGTTTTCATTCCTTTGGACTATTTACATTTTCTCTTCAACATAATTAAGTTTTTTTAGTGTACACTGTGCTTGATAGCATAATTCCTAACATTGTACATACCTTTGAAAGCTTCTACTCCTGGGCTGAGCAGATTGCATATTCCTAAGTCTTCTCCCTTCTGTGCAGGAAAGTGTCTCTATTCCAGTACAAAGCATGCAACAGAGTCTGCTGGTTGAGATGTGTTGCAGATTGTCTCTAGGACAATTTCTAGCTATGCTGAGTGCTTGAAGGTCAGCCTTGCTAACCAGGACATTCTTTCTCTTATGTTTATCACTTCTCATCTCCATTCCTTTGGAACCTAAGCTGTTATCTATAATGGTGTCTTCTTTGATTATGAGTAGCTCCAAACTGAATGAGAGTAGGTTTAGATTTGATATTAGGAGAAAATCCCTTACTTTAAGGGCGCTGAGGCCCTGGCACAGGGTTCCCAGAGCAGCTGTGGCTGCCCCATCCCTGGCAGTGTCCAAGGCCAGGCTGGATGAGGCTCTGAGCAACCCGGGATAGTGGAAGGTGTCCCTGCCCATGGCAAGGGAGTGGGACTGGAAGATCTTTAAGGTCCCTTCCAAGCCAAGCTATTCTATGATGCTATGAAACTGTTTTTCTGGGCCCAGTGACCCTTTCCTGCTTTCTGAAACTGTGTGTTCCTCTGGTTTAGCAGTGGTCCCTCCAGAGAACACTGAATGTGTACCGTAGGAACCACAGTGCCTCAGGGCTTAGAAATACATGTTTGAGAGAGGGGCGGCCAACATGTCACATTTAGAGATGTTAGTGAAGTCTTACTTGTGACCCTTCAAATCAAGTAAAAATATTTGAGAGACATTCAGTGTCCAGAACAGAAAATCCAACAGTATTGCTTTCAGAGCTGGTTTCACACTTGCATTTCAGTGACACTTTCTGCTCCACCTGCTCTCCCTGACTTCCCTTGCCACGATGAGGCTTGGATAAAGCTCAGCCTTTATAATATTCCCAGTGAAATGCCTTCTGCTCATTCCCCCTGTGTTCCCTAGGCATGCCCTGCAGCTGAACGTGATGGGCACGCAGCGGCTGCTGGAGCTGGCCCGGCAGATGCGCAACCTGGAGGCCTTCATCCACATCTCCACTGCCTATGCAAACTGCATCCGGAAATGCATCGAGGAGATCATCTACCCACCCCCAGCCGAGCCCCAGAAGCTCTTCGATTTAGTAGAGTAAGTAGGAGCCACGTTGCCCCTTCCAGTGCTGCCTTTCCTCCATCCTGTGGCAGACCTTGGAGCCGTTTGCAGAATCGGCTGGGATTTCTGTCTGAGGTGCTGTTATTGCTGTTTCTTTGTGGTTTTTTAAAGACTGATTTCATCAGAGTCCAATATCAATTTCTGCAGGAGTGTATTTTCTGCCAGGAATGGAATTGCTGCTTTCTGTAACATTCAGCTCTGCTGCTGCCTTAGTAGGAGCTGATTTTTTGTTCCATACCCCTTTTTTCTTTTTATCTTTTCAGCTTCCCAGCATTGTTTCCACTTCTTTCAGAAATCCTGTGGTATTTAACTGGAGTTATATGGAGATGAGTAAGAAACAGGCTTTTTTAGACAGGTCAGTGGGAATCATTTAGGTTGGAAAAGACCTCTAAGATCACCAAGTCCAAGATTTTACTGATCACCACCTTGTCAAATGAACCAGAGCACAGAGTGCCACATACTGTTGGGTTTTGAACACTTACAGAATTGGTGACTCCACCACATCCTTGGGGAGCCCCTTCCAATGCCTGGCCACCTTTTCAGTGAGGAAAATCTTCATGATTTCCACCTGAACCTCTCCTGGTACAGCATGAGGCAATGTCCTCTCAACCCGGATGAGAATACAGGGCTTTGATGAAACACCAAAAAAAACTTGGTTAATTGAATTTACCAATATAAAGAATAATTAGAAAGAATAACAAAATCAGCTGATAAAGGTCCTAGGAGACATTCTCCTTAAAAGAATTTTCTCACAACTGTTAATGTGTTTTCATTCATTTTCTAGTGGGTGATATAAGCAACTGATCTGTGATCTATTAACACAAAGAGCTGGTATAAAATCTTTATTCTTGATTTAGGGTAATGGAAGAAGAAATTAATTAATGGTCACTAAGAGATCAGACCACTGATTTTTTTTTTTTTTAATAAAAAAAGCTTGTCTTAAGAAATAATTTAATTGCCTAAGCACTACTCCAGGGAAGCTAGTACAAACTAGTTTTTCTATTTGAATTTTTCTAGTAGCCCATATTCTTGGTTATGTTTACTTCCAGCTAGTAGTCATCAATCATTTATCATTTATTCAGTAAGTGGAAGATGATAAAAAACTTGAGAAATGTCGTAGTGCATTAGAGCAGTGAGCTCCCTGGCCCAGTATCTTGCCCTCAAGACAGTCACTGGGAGATGTTATTTAGGGTAACTGGATACGCCTTTCTGTTCCCCTCACAGAAACCTGAAGAGTCTAAGCCTTTTTACTGTCTCCTCATGTGCTGATGGATCTATCTTGGTGCTGATGTTAGCTGTCCTTCCTCTCTACCTTTTCTTTAACTCTACTCCCGTTGCAGTCGCTCCAAGTTTTATTTAAACAGCTTCAAAATTGCACCACTGGTTTCATTCTCAGTACCTGATGATGGCCAGCATTTAGTTGATTTTTTTTTTTTTGCCTGCTGCAAATAGGCATGCACTGACATGGAGGTTTCAGAGCTGTCTGCTGTGATTCAAGAGCTTTTGCTGAGCTACAGTTGCCAGTTCTGAGCTCAGCAACTTCTAGCACCAGTTCTGATAGACTGCTTTTCCCTAAAAGTGAAGCTGCTCTGTCATCTTTTTGCCCACTGACTCGGTTTTGTGTTCTTTGGTGTTCATCGCTGTCAAGATTCCATTTCACTGTCCTAAAAAGCTTGCCATCACTTGGAACTCTGAAAACAATTAGTGTTGATGGCTCAGATTTAAAAAAAAGACTGCACTACAGGTCTGATTGCTAGTCAGAAGTGTGCAGAAGGGCTTGGCTACCTCAGAGATTGTTACTTCAGCTGCTTCGTATAAAACACTAAGAATTTATGTATCATAGCTTGAAAATGCAGCAGAGAGGATCATGTTTGAGATGCACCTTTAATATTTGCCATGTAAGTGAAAGAAATAGTGTGTGGATATCAGGGTACAGAAGGTTTCAGAGGAAATTGAAAGGTATCAGAATTTTACCTTTGAAGAGGAGGGAGGGGAAGCAGACAAGGAAATATAAACTGCCTTCAAAAATGGGGAGAAGTACAGGTTATCTTTTGCATCAGCCAGCTGTGGATGATTCCTTTCACAGCCAACCCTTGTCTTAAGATCCTGCTCTTGCAAGTGCTTTATGAGGAATAATTGAACAACTGGATGCAATAACAGATCCATTTAACAGTGCTTTTGGCCATGCACTTGATATATGCTTAAAATTGCTTACTTCAGATCTCAAGGAGGACTCCCAGCTGTTTCTTTTTCTGCTCTTCTCCTCCTGTTACATCTTGCTGTTTCAGTATTCTGATATTTAACCTGCAAGTAAACCCCGAGGTTAAGCTGTGTAAACCAAAAGTCACACTTCTAAGTGTTGCCAGGCCAATAGGGGAAACATATAATCTGCTGCATCAAGCATGGTTTGCCTTAATCTAAAGCTGGAGGAAATCAGCTTTGAAGGGTGTGCTGAGGTAAGGAGCACAGCACACAGAAAAGTCTGTCCTGGAGCTGTGGGTTGGTTATTGCAGAAAATACAGATCCATCATTGCTTACAACAAGGAGTCTTACTAATGCAAAGTCATTAACACAGAAAGTTTTGTTTTCCTGTGGCAGAGTACTTTGGTGCATATAATGGAGAAGTTATTAATTGTTTAATTTGCATTGTTGGCTTGGAAGGGGCAGATGCAGCAGTAAAGTTCTGCTAACTCACAGAAGCAGCAGCTTTTGTGAGTTAGCATTCCAGAATATTTAATATAGGTCACAGAGCAGTTCTCCTTGCTGAAGTGTCAGCTCCACCTCCCTGATGGGAATGTTGGTCCATAAAATCACCTGGCAGGCTGGTGCCCTTGGGACAGATCCTCAGGTAATGCTGAGACCTCTCTGGAAGGATGAAGACAAGAGGAAATTACCTCTGCTTGTACATCTACATCTGTCTTTGCTTTGTGAGAATGCAACCCCTTATTATGAAAATTTAAAAAATAAAAAGAGAAGGGGAAAAAGATTTGCGCACAGCTTAACCTGAGTTCCCAAATGAACTTAGTCTTCCTCCAGGCTCTGCAGAAATAGCCATCTCCTCTTGGTAGGCTGGTAATTAGCTACTCCACAGATTCAAACAATAGCAGTTTAGCTGAGACTCTGAGGTTCAATGGCTGCCTAAGCGGCTTTGCAAATTATGTCAATCCTATGTGCTTGTAACCTTTGTAGAGTTCATATTTTATGTTTATATGCTTTCTTCTGCCTTGTTTCTGCTGCACAGGACCAGGCTTGCAAAGGAAGGTGTTTATGTCTCCATAGGGCTTTTTTATTTAAAGAAAAAATTCCTATGTACTACAAGTTGTCAGATTTTTAATGCATTCCAAAACCGAGAGATTTGTTGCATCCAGCCCTCCCCTGTGAATCAGTGCTTCCTCATACAACAGTTTCCCATCTGTGCCCAATGAGAGTCATCTGAAAAGTGCTGTGCCACCTGAGCCACCATGTCTTTGAAAGGTTGACAGGATCAAGCAATTTTTCAGGTGTGGCAGTCAGCATCGTATTTCTCTTCCGTTGACTTCTGCCTTTCTCTGAAATCCAAGACAAGGAGGGGTGAAGTGAGGATCTGCAGGATGCAGTATCCTTGCAGTGCCCCTGGGAAGAGTCCACGCCTTCAGACTGAACTTTAAGTCCGTTGACTTAATTACAAATTGGATTATAGGAGCTAATCTTTGATTCTGTGGTGTAACCCCAGGCTGCCGGGAGCCTGGCAGGGACTGGCAGCAAGGGCTCTGGAAGCACAGCCAGTTCTTGTCCTTTACACCCAGATGCTGCCAGGACCTATGAGCTCCTGGTGCTGTGCCAGGGAAGAGCCTTTGGATGTTAGGCCCTTCCTGCAGCTCCGTGGTGATAAGGGCTGCTTTTTAAAAGCTATCTGCATAACTGCTTCTGGTGGATTAGATACTTGAATACCTTCAAACCTTCAAAAAATAAAAACCAACTTGGGTTCTTTTAGGTTTTTTTGGTGGTTTGGTTTTGCTTGTTTCTTCTTTTTTTTTTTTTTTTTTTTTGAGAACCAGCAGTTTCCTGTGTGAACAAACCTGTGGTAAGCCTGCTAGAAGAAACATCTAACACTGCAAATGATGGAAAACCGCTGTTGGAATAATACCCCTGCAGGATGTTTTTCCAGCTTTTGAGACCTTTGTGTTGTTACGTGACTTGCTAATTCAAGGGAACCCGGGATATCCTGAAACATATTTGGGAGTATACAGGGACTGTGTTGGATAAGGATGAGAACTGCCTAGTGGGATTCCTATCTGGGAGAGCTCTATCAGGCTGTAGATCGTGGCAATATTTCTGTTACAGACTGCAGTGAAGCATTACCCATGCAAGAGATTGCTCTGAAGTGAGTTTGTAGAGGTACCTGAATTGCAACGGGGCATTGGAGCATGAAGCTCACCAGGGTTTATTTTGCACCTTGAAGACAAAAGTAACTTTCTCCCACAGAGCAGTTTTAAATCCAAACCTTAAATATCTTTGACTGGCTTAGCTTCTGTTTCAGGTGAGGATTCCTGTCTCACTGGTCTCTTTTGCCTGAATCTTTTTCTCTCCCTGCCTCGTGAATGATGACTTTCTCCTTGTTACCTGTAGGTGGTTGGATGAATCCATCATTCAAGACATCACACCCAAGCTGCTTGGGGAGTGGCCCAACACTTACACCTACACCAAAGCCTTGTCAGAGTACCTGATTCAGCAAGAGAAAGGAAACTTGAACATTGCTATCATCAGGCCATCCATCGTGGGAGCCAGCTGGCATGAGCCTTTCCCAGTAAGCATGAATACACAATTCCTAACCTAGAACCTTTGGATATAACTGGAGCTGTGATACTGTCAGGAATCTGTCCCTCCTTGTAGCAATGTCTTGAGAAACAGATATCCATAGTTCACAGGGAGATGCGTGGAAGAGGTGGAGATCCCGTCCTGGAGTGGAACAGTGAGTCTTCTTCAGCACCTTAGAACTGTGAAAAGACTACATTTAAGCAATAATAACAGGAGCTGGGACAGTTATGGTGCAGCATGCTGGGCTTGCAATTGATTGTCCATTCAGGCACACCAGGAGAGTTTCTGTGCTCAAAATGTGGGATCTGAGGGTCCGTCATACGCCTGGTGCATTGTGGTTGAGGTACAAATGTCAGGCACTCTGTAATTAAATGCAGCTGTACATTGGAATGAGATAATTCATTAAGCTAAATATACCAATAGGAATAGCGTGCCCTAATATTGCAGCCAAATTGGAAAGGCAGCACAAAGTCACCTTTGGCTTTCACGCAGCCTGAAGTGTGCCAGAGATGGCTGAGATACAGCCAAGGCTCTGGGCCAAGCTCCCCATCTTGGAAAGACAAAGAGCTCTGTTTGCTGTCACAGCCTGTTCCAGGTCAAACAGCTCCTCACTGCTCTGAACTCCAGCTCCCACAAGTGGCAGCTTCCCTGACCTGAAGTAGGATGGGATTCAAAAGGAATGTTGTGGTTTGGTTTGGGGATTTTACTCTTCCTTGCTATAGAAGTTAGCTGGAGTGACCAGATTACCCTTGGTGACAGCTGCATGTTGTTTGTCAAGGGTAAATATCAGTCCAGCTGTTTTCAGCAAGTGTGGCAGCACCAAGATACTGTGGTGTTTAAAACCAGACTTTATTCCTGAGGCTAGGGAATAGGAAAGAAGTGGTTTCTAAGAACAAACCTTGATTCTGTTGTTGATGAGTAAATTGCAGGCAGTGCATCCCCTGGTACTGGTTGACATCCTGGCAGCTGTCCTAGATGGGCTGGCATCCATCTAAACTAGTGTCTCCTTCCTTCTTTGTCTACACCACACCACTGTCATTATTCAGAAGCTTGTGTAAGCAGTACATCACTGAAAGGAACACTAATCATTCTTCTTTTCCACAGGGTTGGATTGACAACTTCAATGGGACCAGCGGGATATTTATTGCGGTATGTCTGGTTAAGCTCCCCTTAGAGTGGAGTTTGAGTTACTAAAATAGCAATTCTGATGTTACTCTACAGCCCCACTTAGAAACTGTGTGCAGGAGAGGGCCACAGGAGTTTTCTGAGTCTGGGAGAAAGATGTCACCCACTTGGCACACATCTGTCAGCTGGTAGGAATCACAGGATGGTCTTTTTGTGTTGAGCTCGAAAAAGGACATTGACAGACTATTCATGTTGCTAGTTTGCTAAAAGATGAATTGCAGTTCCTAAAAACCCTGAAAAAAATAAAGGTTTGGACACATTCAGCAAATTTTCAAAGAAAAGGCCAAAGATGTGTCCTTGAAATGAGGGTAATCTTTTGAATCTTTTAACACAACTTTAGTTTCTAGGCCAGGTTACCACATTGTCAGTACAAGGCAGCAGCATTTATAATTCCATTTGTCTCTGTGTGCATTGTTTCCAAATCTACTGCTATAATTTGTTATACTTACACAATACCAAAATTCTGGCTCCCACTTGCCACTGCTTTGTACAGGATTTCTCTCTGTACAGACTACATCTAAATAATACGTATTATTGATTCTGACTCTGTCAGTCACATGGATAATTCACTATATTTTTTCCTAACTTGATAAAATATTCCCTGTAAGATGAAAATAATCATTACAATTAATACATTACAGGAGTAAAGTTGCATACCTTTTCTCCTGCCTTATAATTTTTTTTTGTTCTGAATTAAAATCACTGCCTTAGGTTTCTCTGTCAGTACATAACGCTGTATAGCTCTGGGCAGATATTTCTGTTAATGTATGTCCAACTTCATTACTTTGTCAAATCTATGTTCTAATCAGCCTGCTGCAGTGTATAAAAGGATTAGTGTTCTGCAATCACAGGAGAGCAGAATAAAATCCAAATATGATCTTGTTAAAAAAGTTCATTTATATCTGAAGTAGAGCATAAATAGAAACTTACAGTTATGGAATGCAGAGGACACACATAATGCTTTCATGTGAGCCCCGTCTATACATTTCAGAGGCATTCAATTTTTGTTCACAAATTATTGACTTCTAATCATGTCACAGTTTCTTTAAACAAAAATAATTTTTTCTATTCCTTGGTGACAACTCAAGAAGCTTGTACTGCCTCTCTGCTCTAGTCCCAGGATCTTGCACTGGTTTCTGGGTCCTTTCATTATGTTATCAAGATCAAGGAATGCTTTGCAATTCTTTAATTTTGAAGATGCACTTCTTACATTTTCATGTGTCAGGTTCTATCTTTTGTAATGACATTAATTTTATTTTGGTCTTTATTTTTTTAATCATAACTTTTAATGATGTCTGTTACACCACTTATCCAGAACTGGTTTGCAGGAAACCTTGGGCCATGTTTTGTATGCAGCCTGCATCTTTAGATCCAAGTTTAGCTCCATGGAGAGCAAAGATTATGAGATTCTAGGGTCACTGTGGGAAATGGCTTTTTTTATTTATATATATATATATATATATATATATATAAAGATTGGATTTAGACTGAGATTTGAAAAAGAGGTGGTATTTTTTGGTCCAGGTTTGAAGCTCTGAGGTTTTTCGGTATAGTAGAAGAGACCATGAAATTTGTGTCATCTACACTGAGCTCTTGGGTGATGAAATGTGGTCTGTAACTACATTGAGAGTTGGCCAAAAAAAAGATAAAAAACAATGAGAAGGATGCAGGGTGTAGAGACAAATTTGTCTGGAATGTTTTCCAGAAGGGAAAAGTGTTTACTATTAGGGACCCAAGAGCCTTTTTTCTTCCAAAGGGGGGAATTAATAAGTACATGAATTAATGTTCTTGAATGTGGGGAGTTGTTTGAAAATGAAACCTTAAACATCTGAGTGATGCATCAGTTTGATTACCTGAAAGTTGTGTCAGTACAGCCAGCTCTCCTGGCCAAATGGATTTTAAACTGTGATTATTAGATGAGTAGCTTTATTTGCTTTAATTAAGTGTTGAAAAACGCAAAAGGGAAGTGGTTTTCATGGTTTGGTTTTGTGCATTTGACGTGTCCCTCCATACCAAAATACTCACTTTCAACTTCTAACCAAGCTCATCTTATAGGGAGAACATGCCTCAGATTCAGATTTGGTTCCAGTGATCTTTGATGTCACTTGGGCAGAATCTGGACTCCAAATCTTGCAAATTTGCAATTTTTTCTCAGTTGCAGTGTTTGAATCTGATCATTTCACTCCATCAATAGACACATGTCTTTTAAATATTCTTGAAATATGGGAGTCCAAGTTGTTCTTGATAATCTAATTATGTTTCTTTTGCCTAAAGTTGCTCCAGCTGCTGTGGGGAGCTGTGTTTGTTGATTGAGGAACAAAATGAAATTAATTAAATTTCTGCTGGAGTGTAATTAAGGCATTTTGTCTTAATTAAGACAAATGCCTTATTACATGCTAAGACCTTCCTCCCTGCAAGGCAGTGAAGCTGTAGGGCACAACTGGTTTAATTTATGTTCTGGACAGTGACTGGCCTGAAAGCACTTCAGCTGAGAGGCTGTCTAGAAACATCAGACTCTGGCCAGGAAATTATTTTGGAGGCTTCACTTTGCAGTAGTTTCTGTTTCACTAAAGAGAAAAATGTCGGTATCTGTAAGTAGAAACCAAGACATCCTTGATGGGAGTACCACTAAACCATTTTTGATGTAAAAAGTAACCTAAAAACTTGAAACTCAAGGCTTTGTTACATGCAAAACATAGGAAATCTTGAAACCATTCATGTGTGTATGACCATCACATGCTGCTCTGAACACATTTTGCAGCAGATCCATCAAACATCCTCATTTGGAAGACCTCAGAAAGGTTTTCAGTGTGAAAATGTGATAGTTAATCACACAGTAGTCTTTAGTGAGCATGTATTCATAGAAGTGGAAAATTCAGAGCTGAGCTTGATTGCCTGCTTTGTTTCCTTCTGCCGTTTTTTCCCCCTTGAAAAAAACTGGTAGTAAGAAACAAAGAAAATCATAGTGATATTGCAAATTGAAGCTTTAGTGTCTGAGCCTAACCACAGTTCAGCTTAGGGCAGCAGAATTCAATGCATGGCACAGGTTTGAGGAGGATGGAGTGAGCCATGTAGGGAATCTTGCCCTGTTGTCTGTGTCAGAGCCTCTGATCCCTCTGACTGATGCACCAAGGATGAGGTGGGACTGCTTAGAAGTCCTACTTCCTGAAAATTAAATCAGTCAGAAGTGTTACTCCCTTACTTTCAAACTGTGAAATGCAACAAACACATCTGATTGCAGGCAGGGAAAGGAGGAGGAGAACAGCCACCAAAAAGACCCCAAAATGTAAACACCTCCCAAAGAGGGGATACAGTGTCCCTTAATATGCACCAGTGACCACTAGACAATGGTATGTGCTTTACAAGTTAATACCAAGTCTTAAATGCCTTTTTAATGACTTTTTTTTCTCTCCTCAGATTTCAGGCAAGGGGTTTTCCACAACTAGGCACTTCCTGTCCAGTTGCTGTAGAAAAATTTAATCTGTTTTATAATGACATTTGAGTTTCAGATTGTATGAAAATAACTTAAGAAAAGCAATAACATCTCCTTTGCCCCACCTTTTAAATACTGATGGATCTGTAGCAGATGTTATTTTGCTCTTTCATTCAGTCCTTCACTCTGCTTTTGCACAGATCTGAATTACAAGAGCTTTTATCTTTCCTTGCTTCACCAGCACTTTTATCCTCTCAGCTTTTTCCCTGGTTCCTCAGCTTCACTGCATTGTTTCCCTCACAAGACAGAACTTGATTGCAACCATGACTCTGCCATGTTGGGTTTCTTCTCTTATGTGCTCTGTTGAGCCCTCATCCGTGACACACCAAGTAAATCTCCTTCACCCCATTTCACCCCCACCTTTCTGTATTTTGCCTTGTCCTCTCTGTTCCAGTCTGCCATGCTGTTTCCAAAGCCTCATTGGTCATCATGGAAACCCCCTGATAAGCATTCATGTTAAACGTACATATTCTAGGGAGCCTGATCCCCTGAAAAATGCACTTCCTACTAGAGCAAGGTGAAAATTTTTTGTTCTTTCCTAGTTCTTCTTTTTGGTTGTCAGTACTTTGTATTTGCACTGATTGCTTTTATTGAGTTTTGGTGGGTGATGTGCTCTTCAAGACAGGGGCCATCCTTTGTATCTTTGTGCTTAACAGGCAGCTTTGGAGAAGAGCAGAGTGTGAATACATCCAAAAGAAAGGTAGCCAACTTGTCAAAAATCCTACAGGTGTCATTTCCAAAGTGACTGCAGTCTCTGAGGTATACTCAGACCTGTGTCTGCCTGTGTCATTTAAGAAAATGTAACTTTCAGGCATGCACTTTACAGCAGCAGATTCAGATATATTTCCCTCCTTGGGTATTTTCTTTCCTATTCAGTTAAATTAAGAGTCCCAGCTTTTCTTGTTGTACACAGCACAGACAGCATCATGTTTCCAGGCGTCCTCTGGAAATGCAGGGCAGCAGGATCCGTGGGAGATCCATCTTTGTTGTCATGGAAACCAAATAATCTGCAACAGAAAAAAAATTTGCTACAGCGCTGGCCAGTGCCGGAGCTCCGTGTGGTGGAAAAGTCTCTCCTCCAACCCGTGCTTTCAAAGAAAGGCTCAGAAGTCTTCTGTTGTTTGGTTTCAAGGCAGTTTATTGCAAGTTATCTAAAAGATTTTCTTCTCTGGCTGCTGTGGTTTGCTCAGCAGCTCAGGCAGAGGCACACACACCCCTGACATCCTCTCTGTCCCCTGACTTCTTCTTCTCTCCCCCGCCCAGGGCTGCTGCTATCTTTTATATGGTACATTACGTGATAAATGTTTACAGTTTTTCCCCAATGCCTACTACCTCTATTAAATGGTGCTTTTCTACTCTAAACCAATCTGTGAGTGCCAACATCACCAAGAACATGGAGGTAAGGAAGAAGAAAGAGGGAGGACAGGGCAGGCCCAAATCCCTCCATCTTAAAACCTCTGACCCTCGTGTACAAACCCAAAACCCCCCTGTACAGCACTCAAAAATTCTTCCCTTTACTTTGTGGCTACTTCTACTATAATATCTAAACTTTGTGACTTCTTGTTCTTCCTGCAAGGTTGGTAAATCATTCCATGGTTCAAATCCAAAATCACAGCTGTTTCCAGCTGCCTGCCAGGGTCTCAAATGCTTCTGACCTGGACCCGGAACATCCAAAAATGTCTGAGGGACATTTTGAGTTCCGACAGCCCAGTGCACGCTGCTGGAGTCCTGCCAGCTCAATCTCAGCCCAGGCTGGAGTGGGTGACTCTTTCCCTGTCTCCCTGTCCCACAGGCAGGCAAAGGGATCCTGCGGACCGTCATCGCCAACAACGAAGCGGTGGCAGACATGATCCCTGTCGACGTCGCCATCAACCTGACTCTGGCAGCCGGGTGGTACACGGCCGTGCACAGGTGGGAGGGCATCCCTCTTGGTACCATTCCTCTTTGGCCACACACCTGGGATATTTGCTCCCTGCACCAGCACTTTAAAAGGAACCAGGAGCTGGTTAAAAACCAGTGCAAGAGGCTGGGTGATTGATTTTCTGATTGGTGTTTTCTCCCTGTGGGTGGGCAAGGACTGAGAGCACACAATAAAGGCAGGGTTTAGAGTTAGGAAATCTCTACAGCCATGGGTGAGACATGTTTCTTGTGTCTCAGAAGTCTTCTGAAGGCCAAGAGTTTTGCAGCAGTGGTTTTTGGGCCTCCTTTTCATAGAATTGCTTTTCAAGTATCTTCTGGAGTTTTCGTGGTAAAAAAAGCTCTGTGTGTTTTCCTTGGGAAACACTGCACAGTGTAAATATATTATGGGCTTATAGGTTATATGATCCAAAAAAAACCTCCCTACTTTGCATTGTTGAGAAGAGTATGTAGAAGTGATATTGAGGAATTAAGGCCTTTTCCTGTGAACCTTTAATCCTGGCCTTTAATCATTATGTAGGAGTACAGAGAATAAACCGCATGAATTATTTTGGAGGTTTATGCAACTCTGAGAACTCAAACCCAGGCAAATAAAAGGCAGAAGTGTTTTACTTTGAAAGACAGAGTAAGCTCTTTGAGGTGAGGGCAGAGCTACATCCAGTGAGCTAAATATGGATCCTAAAAGGACCTTGAAGGGCAGCTCACCTTGAAGAGATCTTTCTTCTCAAAGCAGTATTAAGAACTCCGCCAAATTAAAACTGTGCAATTTTCATGTATACAGTAAGAAAAATGCTGTATTGATTTCATCACTTGACACCCTTGGCAATGCAGGCTTAGGTCAAGAAAACTGATTTATGTTGAAGGAAGAAATAAAAAAGTGTGATCCATGTTTAGTTCCACACCAAAAAGTGCAAGCTTTGTTTAGTATTAAACTGGGAATTTACTTGAAATTGGTTGATTTTGTAATCTTATCCCTAAGAAATAGGTTTTTTTGACATCTCAAAATAATACTTCTTTCTGTTTTCCAGACCAAAAAACCTGTTGGTGTACAACTGCACAACAGGGGGAATCAACCCTTTCTTCTGGGGAGAAATGGGTAAGGTCTCATTTAAATGGAGAACATCCATAGTGTTCCTTACACTTTGAAGAATTGGTTTCCACAATATAGGTGGCATTCCGTGTCTGCCATTCAAACTGCATTTTGGGGGAGGGTCCTGTGAGGTAAAGGGCACTTCCAAACTAAACCATTCTAGGATTCCGTGATACTATGGAGGTGGTCGTTCTTGTCCATCAGAAAATTCTGAACAGAAATAAGAGGTGTGCACTCGCGGAGGAAAACGTTGAGATGACATGTGGGCTTCAAGAGCAGTTTGTATTTTGATCATGAGTTTTGTGGGGGAAAAAAAAATCAAATTATTTTCATGGATGACTTTTCTGTAAGTGGATGTACTTCCAAGGCAGGAGGTGAAAGAAAGGGAGACAGATCCTGACACCCTTGAAGAGAAAAACTCATGCTGAAGCCAAGCAGCAAAATTTGTCTCGGCTGTGTACTGTGAAATACTGTGTACAGTTAGTACATTTATGGACAGATGTACTGCACCTGTTACCCCTGCATTCATATTTTTGTGCTTTAAATACAAGAGGCTGGCTACTCCATCTCTCAGTCTTTGCTTTACTTTTCCCCTTGCTTTATTTATCTAAGTCAGCAGATAATGAGACCATAATTGCATTTACAGAATAAATGTCTTAACCATGATCATGTGGCCTAGCAGGGAAGAGGTTTCAGCAATTGGCTGAGTGCTGAGGACATCACATCAAGCTCCTGGCTGTTTTTGTTTTTTTTTTTTAATGAGAGATGAAATGTTGTGGTTAGTCAAAATCTTCTGTGGCTTTTTCACAGGAGTGAATGCAAAGCTCTTCACAGGCTGCTACTTCAGCAATAGCCACCATTGCACCACTTTCTGAGATTTGCCTTTGTTAACCCTGAAAAAGGGTTTTTACTGATGAAAATAGCAATGTATTTAGTTCATTGTCACTAATTTTACTCTGTTCCTCTGCTTATAACTGTGGAATTAGCCATGAAATCATCTGGGTGCAGCAGCTTCCATGAGCAGCTGAGCTGTGTGGTGGAACTGAAGGCAAAATTTTCTCCTTGGGTGGCACTTTCTACAGTTTTCCCAAAAGCAGCATGCTGCAGAGAATTAGGATTAAAGTGCAAAATTTTGCCTTAAAAGATGTTGCATGGCTGAAGAAATTAGTTTGGGAAAGATTTACTGCATCACAATGTTATGACTGCAGGCACTGCAGGCATCCAGTCTGAATCCTCATTCAGACTCCTACCAATTTCTTTTTGGGAAACAGACATAATTCTGTTCAAGGAGGCAGAGTGTGTGAGGTCATCAGGATGGTCCTGAGTGTCTGGAAGCTGCTGAGAATCCAGGGAGGGGAGTGGGAGTCACCTGGCACGGGCCTGAGCATTTTAGTGCAAAGCAAACATGTGGTTTGCAGAGGGATGGGCCTGGGCTACCTGGTCAGCCTAGGTGACACCAGGACTTGCTGTAGGAGCAGGGATTTTTCAAGGGGAGAAAGATCAAACAGAGAAATTGAAGCTGGATTTGCTTAGGATACCGAGGGTTAGGAACAGAAGTGGTGGAGATGGTGATGCTTTGAGTTCACTTTGATGATGAGCTTGGAGGGAGGGAGGAGGAAGACTAGAAGAGAGTTTATGCTTAAACACCCATTGCAAGGCAGTTCATTCTAAAGCTCCTCAGACACAGATAAAACTCCTAGTGTTAAAAGGGACCTTAACTGATTTATTTATTTTCCAAATAATGCTATGCATTGGGGGTTTTATTTTCCCATACTTTCTCAGTACTTTGCCTGCTTTTACAAAGATGTGGTTAAACAACTAAATTTTTTATCTGAAGAAGCATATTCTGCTTTGCTGCAGTGTGAATCTGGTTAGTCTGACTTTGTGAAGTACATTTTACAGTTTCTCCTCAAAACTAAACTGTAAAACAGGCTGGAGATGATGTTCAGCGTGGCAAAAATTAAGTTCAATTTATTCTTGTTAGTCTACCTGGGTGAGACCTGTGTCCAGTTCTCCCCCTGCAGAACCTGCCTTTGAGTTGTAGGATTTGCTGCTGCATTTTTGTGTTGAGGTTGGAGGGGAGAGACCGTCCACCCACTAAGTCATTGGAGTAACTCCTGGAAGTGACAAATTTCTGGTTTGGGGTTCTTAGTAGAAAAGAAGTACAGCAAAAGTCACTACTTGAAGTGCGGTAATGAGCTGAGCACAGACACTGGAGAGTCCTGTCTGAATGTTACAATTGGAATCTGCTTATCTGAGGATGATCTGGATGTTTCTTGTGGCTTGCAAATTCTCATCTGATTTTCTATTTGTAACATAAGCTTAGAGACTAAATGATAATATGAGCACAGATTGATGTCGTTAACTCTCAAATCAGTTTTTTAGAAAGTGAAAAAAGCCCACATACTCTTCTTTCTTGAGCTTGCTGATGCTCAGGAGTAGGAGCACCATCTGTTTATCAGTTCCTAGGATGATAGCCTTACCCTCAACTGCTGCAGTTCTGTTAAGCCTCTGCAGGATGCAAGTGTCCCAGATATGCACATCTAGATAGCACTTTGTGGCACCGTGCCATTGCCAGAGCTCAGAATCAGACCCAGCATATTTTGTGCCTTAACATGCAAAGGGAAGGGAAGATTCCCACTCTATCATTTGGTTTTGAGTTAAGAATGCAAGACAGTTTGCTGCCTTGGAGCATCCAGAGGTCTTCTGAAAACAGGCAGACATTTGGTGGTGTGGGTCAGATGTGGTTTGAAAGGATTTGATGAAGTCTTTTTAAAGCTGTCATCCTGTGTAAGCAACAGACTAACTCGCACATCAGCTCACTGGAAAATCTGACAGAAAATTAGAAATGTCATTTTTATTTTATGCTAGCAGATCAAAGTTTGCTTTCAGTGACCTAATGAAATGTTAGCACTGACCAATTTCTTTTACATCTGCTGCAGGTGAAAGCAGAATTGCAGCTCCTTGAAGCTCTTAGAGCTGCCTGCTTTTCCTCCTTTATGTTTAGGTGCTTTGACAAGGAGGTTTTTGTCTGCCAGTGTTAAGTGTGGAGCAGGGTTGGGTTTCAGACAGGCAATAGATGGAGTCAATTTTCATGGCAGAAGGGGCAAGCTGGTCCAAGCTCTGGTGACACACTTCAGAGAGCTGTGGGCTGGAGGTGTGAAGCACAACTTGGGCTGTGCTGCCCCGTGCTTCCAGCCCAGCTGGGAGTGAGTGATTGCCAGTGAGAAATGGCTGTTCCCTTGCAGGGCAGTACGTCATGTCCACGTTCAAAAGGAACCCCCTGGAGCAGGCCTTCCGAACACCCAATGCTCACATGACCTCCAGCTACTTGATAAACCAGTACTGGATCACTGTCAGCCACAAGGCACCCGCCATCCTCTACGACCTGTACATGAGGCTCACGGGGAGAAAGCCCAGGTAAGGAGCGGTGCTCTCAGCCTCCTGCATGCTTGCCGCTCCTATGGAGAGCAGAGCTTGAACCAGTGATGGTAACTCGAGTCCTTGAGCTTCTTCCTGTCTCCTTCTCTTGAGGGAAATGGGGAAATGCATGGCTGTAGTTAAGCACAGCCTATGTTTCGCACCCTTCCCATCACCTGGAGAACAGCACATGTTTTGAGCTCAGTTTTACACACTTCAGAGGTTCCCAAGGCAGAGGAGGATTGGTAGTCTTCTGTCTTCTCTATATCCAGATCTCTACCACTTCAGCTTTCCAGTGGGATCACCCCTATCTGCCATGAGCTTGCCTAAGTCTTGAGTCTGGCAAGGTTTAGAACATACCAGCTAATACGTTTTTTCCCCCATTAATTAGATGCCTGAGTAGCCGTTTCCCGCACTGGTCTGAAATCTAGGAAGCAATTGTTTCTATGATAAAATTCTAATTCTATTTAGGAGGGCAGTTCACCTTTATGGGTGGTATTTGAGCCCTGGCAGTGGTGTGGCTTGGAGGAGCAGCGATATCCATGTGGAAGGAATCCTCTTGTCAGTAACCTTACTCCAGACATTGTCCTCCTTTACTCCCTGCCTCCACAGAGGAGGATTTGTTGTGCAGTGTGAGAGCAGGATTCCAGCACTGGGTTGATGTCAGCTGCTCTGATTTATCCCTGACATTCTGCTTTGGAGGCAGATTGGTCCGTAAAAAGACTTCCAGTTATCCAGGAGGAAAGAACTACCCTAGAAATTGAGGTAAACTGAAAATTAGGGTGGAATCTCCCAATTTTTGTTGAAATGGGCAGCAGTAAGATCTTGGCACTGCCATTACAATTGGCATTTCTTTTCATGAAGCTGATTGGCATAATTAACCAGTGGACACTGCCTGCAATGCTGTAGTTAAATGTCAAACAGAGCTCAGCATGATCTTCTGAACTTTCAAGATTTGCAGCCTCAGCAAAAATGGCTCACCAGTGAAGTTGGGGGTTTTCTAAATCTTTTTTTTTAATATAATTCTCCTTTTCTTTTTACACAGTACTTCAGCTCATCTGGGTATTGCTGCAATGTGGTAGAAAGCACAGTAGCAGCTCATCATTTCTTCTTTTCCCAGATACCTGAATATCAGACCTTTATGGTCTCAGGGCAGTAAACCACATGAAATAAAAAAAAAAAAAAAAAAAAAGAAGCCTTTTTAGGTGTAAGCTCATTTCACATAGATTTCCAGATATCAAGCAAAACTGCCCTAAGTGGTTTCCTGTGAGTGCTGCACATCCATCCATGACTTAGAGCATAATGTGGTTTTATACCCTTTGTAGTCTCTTGGGGCAATCCTGTCTCACCTGAGGATCTGGTCATGCAAAGTTCTGTATGGGAACAAATAAAGAAATCATTGCTGTAAGCAGTTTTCCAGAAGACAAAATGCATGTCTGAAGTGTGTCCACAGTGAGAGCTAATACTCAATTTATTCCTCTCAGTTCCTCCACAGTGGAAAATGAGATTTCCTGTAAGAAATCTTTGCTGTGTTTCTACTCAGTTGCTGTTTTGCAGGAGACCTTTCCTTCATAGAAATTATTAGTCAATGTTTTGAATGTAGTCACATCAACTGAGCTCAGACAGTTTACATGAAACACAGTTTTCACACACACCTCTTCAGATCATAGAATCACAGGCTGGTTTGGGTTGGAAGGGAAGGAAGCTTTAAGGTCCTCTAGTTTCACCCCTGCCATGTGCAGGGACACCTTGCACTATCCCAGGTTGCTCAGAGCCTCATCCAACCTGGTCTTGGACACTTTGTGGGGCAGCCACAGCTTCTCTAGGCAACTTTTGCCAGGGCCACTCCACCCTCAAAGGGAAGATTTTTTTCCACATACTAAAGAGTTTGTTCTCTCATCCTTTCTTTTTTCTGTAAGTTTCCATTAGTCCTAAGCACTTTAAAGATTTCGGGGAGTCAGCTTGAGGGGCAGCTTCAGATCTTTCCAGTCTAGCTGCATTTCTTTTTCCCAAATTCCTAAAATGTATTAAAATAGTCACAAAGCTTTGCCCCATGGTGCTTGCTCTACACAGGAGGATTAATCTGAAATAATTTTAAAGCAGTTCAGATAAAATGCATTCAGTTGACCTGCACATAATTATTCAGAATGAAGGTTCCTTTAATCTGATGGTCTGCTTTGCTTCTAAAATGAAAGCCACTTTAAGAAGGAGTGCCTGCCTAAGGTTTTAGTGCTCTTTCCAGTTGCTGTGGGTGAACTGCACAGTTCTGCTGTGAGCTGATGGACTCATTGTGTCTTGCTGAGTGCTTATCATGGTGGCAGTCACGTCTGTGCGGGGAGAGGCCAGCCTGGCACCATTCTCCACAGACTGCCACCTTTTATTTGTCACAGCAACTGTGTTACCCCCTGGGCAGCACAATATTTTGCATGAAAACAGCTCTGTTTTCCACAAAAATCAGCCCTTGTAATGCTTTCTCTTGCCCTTACCCAGTCTGAGAGGATGTGGTGTCTTCTCAGAATTGACCGAGCCCTGTACATCCCACTTTAAAACAACTGCCAGAGGCCTTTTTTACTCATGACCACTGGGACAACTAAAATAATGCTGCAGGTTAGGACAGCATTACTGTCATCCACTTTTGTATAAAAAAATTAGTACGAAAAGGCCAAGACACATCAGAGGACATAAAAATCTACATTTCCCAAGTAGTTATTTAAGCAGTTGTGCCTCTGAAGCGAGACAGCATGGAGCTGCTGGAGCGTGTCCAGAGGAGGCTATAAAGGGGGTTAGAGGGGTGGAACACCTCTCCTGTGAGGACAGGTTGGGAGAGCCAGGACTGTTGAGGCTGGAGAAGAAAAGGCACATAGGAGACCTGGTAACAGTTTTTCAGTACTTTAAGCAGACCAGTGGGAAAGAGGAGGAGGGAATCTTATCATGGAGCATAATCATAGGATAGGGGGAAGTGGTTTCAAACTGAAAAAAAAAGTACATTTAGATTATATAGGAAGAAATTCTTCCCTATGAGGGTGGTGATGCCCTGGTACAGGTTACCCAGCAAAGCTGTGGCTGACCCACCACTGGAAGTGTTTCAGGCCAGGCTGGATGGGGTTTGGAGCAACCTGGGATAGTGGAAGGTGTCCCTGCCCATGGTTGGAACAAGATGATCTTTAAGATCCCTTCCAACCCAAACTACTCTGTGATTCTTTGGTTCTGTCTGAAAACAAGTTGAGCAAATGACTGCTGAGCTCAGTGTCCATACTGCAGATATGGTCACCAAATACTGGAGCTAATGCCAAAAATCACAGCCTTGCTTCAGTACACGACTCAGTCTTGGGAGCAAAAGAAAATTCCTGTGGCAGAAAGAGAAGTACCCACCTTGGGAACAGCAGCACTGTACTTACAGCACTTAGAGCAGCACTGTACCCTTGTGGTGCAGACTTCATGACACGTCAGATGGGCTCTTCCCTCCACAGCAGTGGAACGTGAGGTGTATGCAGCTTCCAGCCCTTCCTTAGGTCAGACCAGTGAGTTGGACACCAGTGGCAATGATGTTGGCTCCCATGCTGGAACCAGCAATAAAAGCTGGGTGGCTCCAGGATCGAGCTCAGCTGGAGCAGTTGGAACTTGCTGGGCAAGTTCTCAGCCTACTGAGTAGCAGGGCAGTGCTCAGGAGGAATTGGAATGTTTATTCACCTGGATTGGTGGAAACACAAACCAGCAGCTTCTACATAAGGTCAGATTTCTGCTCACCTCTGATGCTCCCCTTTTGTTTCAGAATGATGAAGATTATCAATCGGCTGCACAAGTCTATGACACTCCTGCAGTATTTCTCCACCCAGTCCTGGAGCTGGTCTTCAGATAATATGAATATGTTAATGACTCACCTTAACACAGAGGACAAAAAGGTAAATGTATCTTGAATATGGGTTGCTAATCTCAGATTCTGTTCATCTGCAGCAGTTATTTTTGGTGTATTTTGGAGCTTTTAAATGATATCTAGATGATTGGAATTTATTTTAATCTGAAATTATTTATTCAGGAGATTTCCATGTACTACAGGAGAAAGTTTTCAGGTCACTGACAACCCAACCTGTCTGTGAAAACTTTTTCCTCTCTATAAAGCCTTTCTTTGCTCCAAGAGACAGCTGCCTGAGAGCTTGCTAACAATTTGTCCAGTATGAGCACTGAAAATGAACTGGGGTAGTTGGCTCTGCAACAAGATTTTGTTTATGCCAAACACCAAAGTAATCCATTTCCTGGACTTCTGTTGATCTAGCTGCCAAAAGAGAATGCAGCACAGCTGAGAGTAACACTGATGCAGAGGCACCTGTTGATCAATGTCCAGTTAATTTATTTACACATCATTTTAGTGACACATTAAAACTGTGTGGAGGTTTTCATTTGAATCTGTTTGCCGGTGTGGAATGCCGTTTTTCTTCCATGATTCTCTGTGTGTGTGTGTACAAATACATGTATTTATGGAAAAGTTGCCACCTGAAAGATAAACACCTTTATTTTCTGCCAGCTACTACATTTCTGCTTGCTTTGCCCAGATTCCCAGCTGGGTGGGACATTAATCAGCAGCTGTGAAACACAGTGTGACAGTGCTTGGGAGCTCAGTGGCTTTGAGAATTTCAGAGAGGGCCTTGTCAGGAAAAGAGATCAATGAAGAACTGATGTTTCAAGTGAACTGGTTTTGAACTCTGGTGTTCAGCTTTCACTGTTTGTCTTTAAATCCCAGTTATACAACTTCGATGTTCGCCAGCTGCACTGGTCAGAGTACATCGAGAGCTACTGCATAGGTGCTAAGAAGTACTTGCTAAATGAGGACATGGCTGGAATTCCAGCAGCAAAGCAGCATCTACGCAAGTAAGTCACACCCAGGGACAAAGAGAAGAGCTCCTGGCTAACTTTGGGGAAAATAAGTTTAGCTACATTGCAAAATTATTATTATTATTATTGATTAAAATGGAGATAAAGAATTTATTTCTTATCACAGCAGTTTGTCAGTATTTACAAACATAGAATAAGGGGATAGTTTGTCATAACAAGGAATCCTAAACAAGTTGATCATTCGTGGATCATTTTTAGGAAGTTTATAGGGACCTGAGGAATGGACTGTTGACTGCCTCAGACCATGTACTGTGATGCAGTGATACAGGTTACCTTAAAAGGGCTCTTACAAAAATGAAACAAGTCTTGAGGTCTTTAGGTGTCTTTTTTCCCTTGGTCAAGCACTGGGAAAGCGAGAACTAGAGAACTGCAGAACCTTTTCTTGACAGAAAGATGATGGGATCGTTACAATCTAAAAAATTCAGTAATACCACTGAAATTGATGCTGTAAACTAACCCATTTTCCCCCAAAAATAAAATATCCCAGTACTGCAGTATTGCAATACTGAAGACCATTTATGATATCACTGTGTAACTTCACAACTCTAAAGACAGGGTTTCACCCAAATAAGAGAACCTTGCTCGTCAGCTCCTGTCAGGTTCTCTAGCCTGCCCCAAATCCTGCCAAGTGAGAGATATATGTATATATGAAACCAAGGCAGAAAGTATTGGACACAGACTGTCCTAAAGAAAAACCTCTCCATATGACTTTGCTCTGGTTTGAAATGAGAGTACAGAACAAGTGTGAATTCCAATACAGCTATTCCACCTATTCCATGAACTATTCACTGTGCTCCAGCTTCAGCATCTCCACTAAAACAGGAGTGGCAAAAAGCCTGAGGTCAGCTCGTAAATAAGATTTATTCCTGAATTGCCTGTAGGAAATGCAGGGGGCTGGTGAGCTTCTTGTGGTTTGTGTGTTTCCTGATAAGATGCCTCTTTCCCAGGCTGAGGAACATCCGATACGCATTCAACACCACCCTCCTGGTGATCATCTGGCGCATCTTCATCGCGAGGTCGCAGATGGCTCGAAACATCTGGTACTTTGTGGTGAGCCTCTGCTACAAGTTCCTGTCCTACTTCAGGGCATCCAGCACCCTCAGGCACTGAAGCCATCCATCAGCAACCAGCTTCTTCCAGAAGGACCTCCATCTCCTCTAATCAGCAACTGTGGGCATTGGGGTCTGAAAGTAGCAGAAAAATCCACTCCCTCCAACAGCAGCTGGCACTTACTGTACACGGTTACATGCTCACCTTTTTAATTTTAACTAATGCTTTAATACATGGTCTTTCTTCCATAGGACCAGGCCAATTTTTAAAGCCATAAGTGAAGCTTTAGGAAAAAGTCAAGCTGGGACCCCTTCTCTAAAGTCTGATGTGCAAGAGTAAGGATTAACCAAAGTCATTGTCTTGCCATGTACCTCTCCCTAGGCCATCTTAATCCCATCTTCCCCAAAAGAGGCAAATTTAAAGCACGACCTTGGAAGACAAGGATGCCACACCAGAGAAGACCCAGCTGAGGAAATTTACCTGTAAGAGGTCTTCCTAAAGCAGCTGTGTGTTCATTCTCATTCAGTGAAATGGTACCTTACTGAAAAAAAAACAAGATTACACCTTCTCAGTTTTTCAAAACTTAAGAGGGGGAAACATCAGTCGCATGAGGCCAGTGAACACACAGAACATTTTTCAGATCTTGTCTTGTATTGCTGCTGAGGACTGATGCTTTAAAGCCAAAACTGGAGACACACATAGAATTCATGCACCTGTGTTAACTCTGCTCACTCACAAGCTGCTTTCTTACAGAGAGGTCTTCTTTTCTCCCTGTGGTTAAGGTTCTAGTCTGTTAAAAAATTCCTGGTCTTTCATTTATCACATTTGCTTGGGACATTTTGGGGGTCTTGAAAAATGCTGTATTAACCCTGAGAATGAAGAGAAGACTTCATAAAAATAGGAAGAAGAATACAAAAACCTGTAATTATTTTTGAAGTATGGGTCTTTTTTTCCTCTGCAGAAAATCTCTCTCCCTGTAGCTTAAAACCAGCGGGATACTGGGCTTTCATTTTAGCTAAATCACTTTGTAGTTGATAATTTCCTGTGGCAAAGAAAGTGAAAGACACACATGAAGGAAACATCATTGGGCCTGTTCTGCTGCTATTCCTGTCAGGAGGCATTAAAAAGTCTGAAACTTGTTTTTTTTGAGAATACGTTAAATGTTGGATTTAATGATCTTAAAGGTCTTTTCTGACCTAAGCAGCTCTGTGTTTCTTTGACTTCTCTGTAAGAACAGTCATGCAACTGTGAAGGTAACACATTTTGTCCTGCAGTTTAGAATTTTCAGAATTTGATTTTTCAGAGTTTTAGAATTAAATTGCAACTTAGAAAGGAAGCCAAGGAACTTCCCCATGCTCATGGCTGTTGGAGATCCTTGTTTCTTGTAGGGAATTGTAAATTCCTGTGGGGGCAGAGAGAGAGAGAGCCTTCTTGAAAGTAGCTGGTGCAACAACAGCAACAAACTTACTGCCTTGTCAGATTTTCAGAGTCAAATCTTACACTGAAATATTATTTATTCAGATAACACTGAATAAGCACTTTTAAGATGATCAGTCTTCAATGCAGCACCCAGTTTCTCTAATTTTGTGTCATGCCTGAAAAAGCAATGCTATACAAAAAACACAACAGTGACACAGTTGCTCTTTGGTGAGCTGAGAAGAGCAGAGAATTTACAAACCTGGCATTCTTCAAAAATTATACGTGCTTTTGGTAGTGAAGGTAAGAGCACAGTATGTCAGTGTATTTATATCTGAGCACTTCAGGCTGGTTCAGAAATCTTTCTAGAGGTTCAAGGAATTAATCTTGCCCCGTGTGCCCCAGAGGTCTGATTCCAAGCAAGTGCCAAAGGGTGCCTGCAGCAGAACCTGACCAGAAATGTGGCGTCCAGGATGGCAGGGCTCTGGCATTGCCTGCCACAGACCTCTGTGTTTGTCACAAACTGCTTTTGATCTGTGCTTAAATAGGTCGAGCACACAGTTTACAAAGGTGCAAATTCTAGAGCTCTTGCCTTGGAAATGTGCTTCCTGTAGTGGAACTGGTTGTTGGGCATGTCTTCTCCAGCTTCAGGGCATCTGTGCCCATGTCACCACCTGGGATACCTGGAGCTGTGCATTCAGGGGCTGGGGACCAACGTTCCCTGCCCAGTGCTGCCACAGCAATATTTTGGGGAAAGTTGTGGTGCTGTACTTTGCTGCCTTGGTGGGGCTGAGGCAGGTTGCTGCAGGGATTCCTCCAGGAAGTGTGCATTCCCTCACTTAAATCATCTGGTCATCAGGCAGCTTGCAGTCCTCATAGGAAAGGCTAAAACACAAAGCAAACCAAAGCTCTAGATCACTTTGAAACAAACTTCCATTCAAACATCAGGAAATAATTTCAACACTTATGCTGAAAGTCTTTTTAAGTGCCTGCCTTATGGACAAAGAGAAGCAACAGTAAAGGGGATCATAAGTCTTGAGCTGTGCACGTGATAGACAAAAGCTTGGGTTTCAGAAAAGTCAAAGGTGCAGAGCTGCTACAACAACATCAGTCAGCTCTCCTGAGAGTAAAGCGAAAGGTAAAGTAAAAAGACCTTTTTTCCCCCCTTCCCTACTAATGCCAGGCATTCCTCACAATATGCCTGTAGGCATTCACAGTTGTGTGCACAGGCTGTATTGTCCCCACAAGTCTGAGGTGTATTTTTTGCTCCCTTGAGCATATCCCGACCTGGTTTTCTGAGCACACAAAAAGGTGCTGCACTCAGAACAGTGCTGGTATGACATTTTAAGGCTCTTCAGCATTTTGCTGGAGGAAACAGCCGCAGAAAAGCTACTCAGCCCTGAAAAAACAGCAGGAGTTGTTTGGGTTGGAAAAGCAGAGCTGTTGCAGATGGTGTCTGCTCTTCTGGAGACCTTTCATAGCTCATGCAGCATTGCCAGCAGCTGGCTCCAGAGCTCTGGCCTTGCCTGGGGAGGATCAAGCTGTTAGCTTGTTTTAACACACACGTAACATGAAGGGGAACTTGAATCTTTACTCCATTTCCTTGTGGCCTGAGATGTTTCCAGCTGATTGTCTGAAAGCACAGATGTATTTCAGAAAGGCTCAGTGCAGGGGTTGAAGTGTGGCAGTGGCCCTTGAGTGCCAGTTGTGACTGTCATTGTGGGGAGCAGGGCATAAGAACTTGTTTTCATCTCAAGCAGCAGCTGATGTTCAATGGTTTACCTTGTGCTCCTCAGTGGATTTGTTTGTGTTCTGAAGAAACCCAAGCCTTGGGGAAGATACCTGAAAGAAAACACTGAATATCATTTCACCATCAGCAATGGGCAGAAGCTTGCAATTAACAAGTATCTTTTTTTAATTAAATAGCGATGACAAAACAAACCATAACAAATCCCTACAGTTAATCTGTGTTTTAACTGCCTTTTGAACAACAACCAAAGCTATTTATCTCCAGCATGTCTGTTACTAAAAAAATTTAATTTCTTACCCCTCCACCCTCCTTTGTTCCATGTTAAGAAACAATTTTTTCCACAGTAGGGAGGGAGAGGTAACAGACCCACTGATAAATCACAGATTGTTGGCCCATTACCCACCTCCTGCAGAAATGTGTTCTTTTACATTTTCTAAGGAAACATCAGTACATCTGCCTGTGCATACAGCTGCATCTTCCAGCACCAGACAACCTGGTAAAAGCAGTGGAGCTCATCCTGAAGTGCCAGGCTGTGCTTGTTTGGAGTGCCCTGTTCCACTTCAGTTTACCACAAAGTGATGAAAAACCCTCCTGTCTCCAGTGTAAAGGGAACCTAACATGTAGCTGTTAATCGAGTCATTATCATGAATAAGCAACTGGGAAAAGAGGGAGGGGGGGCATCCTTTTGTTTGTAAATAAGCTACAGCTTCATGGTTGAAAGCATGCTGTTGCTCTTCCAGCATTGACGTTCTCCCGCTGAAAGCAAGGATGAACTTTCAGTACAACTTTAGTACAGTTGGGCCCCTTATTCTAGCACAGAGCAAATAACATTCCCCAGAAGGTAAGTGGTGAACACCCCACTACATGGTGCTAAATATTGGTGTGAAGGTGGTACAGATTTACTTAGAATTAAAATCCAGAAAATAAAGCATATTTGGGGAATAATTAAAGATGTACTATCCCGTTTTCTCTATTGCTTAAAAGCCAACTATTAATTGTTTTTTTCAGATGAACATGAAGCCACTTACAAAAGGGTTCTTGTCCTTACATGATCTTGGCAGACCCCAGTTTATAGTAAAATATGTACTCTCCCACTGTCCAGAGTTTCTACGGTTCTATCTGCTATTTCTATCCTCTTGTTAGCTGCAAGACAACTTCCTGTTATAAATCTTAATTACAGAGTTTCTAATGTTAAGGCATAACCTTTTGAGCTCTCAAATCAGATAAAATGGTCAAACCACAAATTGCGTGAATCTCAGCCATAAAATTGTTAATATGATGTTTATGTTATTTGAAACATTTAATAAAACAAAATATTTTAAAGCTATTGTCACTTGGCATTGCTCAGTTTGCTAGAGGAGGTGGTTACTTGGTGGCCAGTGCAGTTGAGCAGAGGCTGCCTGCCCAGCACATCTGCCCACATCTGCAGCACAGCTGTCGGTGGAACGGCAGCCCCACCTGCAGGAGGGAAGCACAGATTTTAAAGGCTGCAGTAGTGAGACTTTTAACCTCACTGCAGAAGACTGAAAGGTCCTGCTGTGCTGAGCATCCTGTGGAAACTCAGAGGGACAAGTCTGCAGCAAAGGAAAATTGGGAGCAACCCCACCAACAACAATATCCCATTTGTACCTGAGTATATTATCCCAAATTTTCACTTTTTAAGTATAGAGACCTCACCTCATTATGTTAGTTTTCTGTCAGGCAAGAGTAGATCTAGTAATTATCTCTCACTTCCTTGCAATATAGCAGACTTCAATGAGTGGAAAAGGAACGGCATTATCATGACCCTTTGCTTAATGAAAATTATTTCTAATCCTGAAACCTAGGGCATACATCAAAGATACCACTTTCATTTTGTTAGCAAATCTTTCCTTAAAATATAATTTTCCAGTTTTTTATATGTAAATGTGATCTTTATGGAGGAAAAAAAAAATCTATTTTCCATTGAGATGCATCAACGAATTAAAGCCATCAGTAAGAAAGTTCAAATTCTTTTCAAGGAACAGATTTTAAGGTCAACCTGCAGTCTTCAATATTTAAAGCTTTTCTTCTGGTATTCTAATTGCCCAGTATTATTAAGAAAAACAATAAATAAATAAATGAGGAAAATTGCAATAATTTTCATATTTTAAGGGAAGCAAAAATAGAGGGGGAGGAAAATTATGTAAAGTAAGATAAACCCTTAGCTGATAACACTGCAGGTCACACAAAATAAGCACCAGGCCTCAAGGGAAGGCATCCCAGCCAATTTTTAATTTTCCCTGTCTCCCTCAGTTAAGGACAACTGGTGTTCATTAAGAACTGAACCCATAGTTCCCAGTTCCTAACTTGCAGGATTATTTGGCTGTGAAATGTGCTGTGGATAAATTGGATTTCTGGACTCATGCCCTACCTATGGAATGGGATACCACAGCAGGGGAAGCTGAATTAACTCAGAGCCAGGAGAGGGCCACACACTCATCTTCTTCCCTTGCCACAGGTGCCTTGATGATACAAATTCCTGCAGCTGCCTGCACAAATTCCTGCCTGCCTGCTCCTTCCAGGGAAGCAGCAAGTAACACCCAGCCCCAGGTGTAAAAGCCACAGCAAAGAAATGTATCTTCTGTAAAAGAAGAGTAGGCAAGAGGGGATCAAGACAACAGCTCTGGAGCTGCCAATGTGATCCATGTTTTCCCTGAACAAGGTATGGGAGAGCTTTGCAGAGGGCTTTCAAACAGGAATTCCCACCTCAGCATGGGTTCTGTATTTCTGTTTTTCTGTATTTAGTTCTCACTGCAAGCTCCTCCTCTCCAACTGGGATTCATAACCACTCCAGAGAATACCTTGGTGTTCCTTGATCAATGAAACATAATTCATTGGATTAGACCTATATAAACTGGCTAGAGAAAGCGGGGCTGGTGAAAATGGCAGCAAAAATGTTTGTAAAAAGGTTGTAACTATTTGTATCATTAATTAGGCAAGATCTGAGGCACACAAAGACTGATATTTTGCTACTGATAGCACCGATCTTTTGCCACTGTCATTTGTCACCAAGTATTTGCTGTGCAAGACACCGAAGAGCCCCCAAAATTCAGGCAAGTACCCCCAGAACCTCTGGCAGCTGGGTTTTGACCAGAAAGTAATAGAAGGTTTATAGCATGGCACAATCTTGCAGAGAGAGGCAGGTGAATTTAAATGTATCATTCTCTTTGCCTCAGGCTTTTAAAAATGGAGGCATTGTGGAACTGGAGGAACAAATGAAAAATTTAAAACAACAGACAGTAAAAACACAACTGTAATTGCAGAGTAATAAAATAAAACTGGCTGCTTGAAAGTGTGAACAGCATTAACCTGCTCAACAATGACTGTGTTTATGCAGCACTAGGTTTAAGGGGAAGTTGTGTCTTCTCGTCACAATCCATGATTATTGATCATTTTAGCACATTTTGTTACTTCCCCCCCCCCCCCCCAGCTGAGTCTGACGTGACAAGGGGAAAGAGAAATGTCAGCTGCCCGTGGGAAGATTGCTACCACTTAACACCTCTGGGAAAGCTTTATTGATAAATAAAGGGCTGCCAGGTAAGATTGAGTCAGCAAGGGCAAATTCAGCAGTGAGCAGACTAATGAGGTAAATTAGCTTGAAAAGGTAAGTGAGGGACAAGTTTGGCACTCTGCAGTCAGAGCTGGGAGAGAGGATGTGAGTTTAGGCATCTGATGGATGACAATCCCAGCGGTGGGATAATAAAAGCAACAATTACATTATTTTATTAATTCTTTAATCTTTGGCATTATGGTGAGAATAATATTTCCAGAAAAAAAAATTGTTTTCCTAGTCTTCATTTTCATAATTACTGACAATAAGAATGTGAAAGCAAGCAAAGGAACTAGCTAGAATTTAATATACAGTAAATTCCAGCTATCTTCTATTAGTATTTTTTCTAATTAAGATACTGTTTAGCCTTAGAAAGCATGAAATCAGTCGATGATCAATACAAAATGGTAAATATATTTTGGTATGTAAAGCAAGAATTTATCTGCTGAGAAATTTTTGTTTACAGCTTGCTCTATTACAATATTTGGCATTTTACTTGGAAGTGCTCTGTCCTGTGATGAATATGGATCTGAAGAATTGATAAATTTTGCTTATTTCCTTGGAGGTCTATTCCAACATCAGTGATCCCTTGATAACTGTGGAATACAAGGATTTTACCTTAGTAGAAGTGAGACAAAATACTGAGAGAAAAGATCCCAGGCAACATCCGCTACCCCAGGGCACAAAAAGCAAATCAAAATCCTGTTCCTCACTTCTGCTGAAGAGATGGTAAGAACTGGATACCCACCACAAAGGAAAGGACTGTATTTCCAGAAAGTGGGTGTCTGCAGTCTCAGAGAACCAGCAGTAATATCCCAAGGCAGATAAATCCCCTGGAGAACAGCCTGTGGGAAGATGGGCACCTAAATGTCCTTTAAGGAGTTGCTAAAGAATATACTGTCTCCAACTAGAGGAAGGGGGAAAAAAATGGTTAAGAGAGTAAATCTGACAAACCACAAATTTCCCTACTGGTTGGAAATCATGAACCGGAATGGCACAGAGGTGACAAGTAGGTCAGATTACATAAGATAATGTATTAAAAAAAAGAAAATAAATAAAGCATAGCCAAGCAACTAACTAACTGGAACACAGAACAGTCCAAAAACGTTCTATAATGTTATTGACTGGAAGACAACAGAGGGGAAAAAAAAAATCTGTGTCTTTGCTAGAAGGATTAGCATAATTTATGTAATAAACAGAAGATCAGCATCAGAAGGGTAAGAACTCAGAGCAGACAGAGCAGAGGTTACAGAGTACTTAATTTAGATTTTTTTTTACTGTCACCTATAGGCTGGAGCAAGCTGAGGTAGGCTGGTAGATATCCAGGAGAGCTCAGGAAAGATGGACAAGTTTGGAGAAGACAAAGGAAATGCAAGAGGACAAGAATGTGGGAACTATTTTTAGTGATCCTGACTTCAGTACAAGAACAATACTCAGCAGTCACACAGTAGTTAAAAAGGAAAAGAATAATAGTGTGGAATTCCAAAGGCAAATTATGTCACATCAAATTTTCTCTTACAATAGAGTGAGAGGCATTGTTAAAAGCAGAGGAGTTGGAGATGGCATACAGTCTGTGCTTTAAAAGGTTTTTATCTCACATGATCATTCTCACTAATAAGCTGAGGCAAGAACACTGCAAAATTAATGCAAAACCTGACAGAAAATCACAATACTTATTTGCAAGTCAGTGTTAACCTGGGAAATTATATTATGTGTAACCCCAGATGAGAGGATTCAACAGATTTATTAAGGATCTGAATGCTGGGATAGAGGTAGGCTCTGTCTTTAAAACCTTGACCTCAAGGTGGGAAGGCTGTGAACAGTGCAGGGACAGGGCTAGTTAGAACTCAGAATATTCCTGTTAAATTGAAACCCAAGGCTCCTACTTAAGTTAGTGAAAATTATGTCTTTCAAATTAAAAATACTTGCATGGACATCTAACATGGACTTGCCTAATTTGAGATACAGTCTTGAAATAATTTTATATAAATGATTATTACTAGTTTTCCAAACTCAAGAATTTTAAATTATGAAATGCCATAGCAATGTGTTCTAACCTACTCATGTATTATAACAGGCTCTTTTATTACTTACACACTATTTTTGCATGAAGACCCACTGCTTTGTTTAGTGAACTTGAGGGACGAGTGAGAAAACTCTTCATAATCTTTTTTGCACCGCTATTACAAGGTGGTCTTACAAGCTATCATGACACACAGTTCAAGCTCTGCTGGGCCAAGAAAATCATTCATTTCTTAATTAATTGTTCTATGTCACTCATCACTTCATTGTCTATAGGTCAGATTAATTTAGATAGTGGGAAATTAATCTTACACCAACTTCTACTATGTTGAAGTCAGTTAATCCAGGCTTCCATTTTTTCCTGCAGGGAAAAACAGACCTTGCTGTAATGTGATTTATTAGGGTGCTGCATAAAGGT